>NW_004444002.1:580910-612149 GCF_000243295.1 Trichechus manatus latirostris | reverse complement strand
ACAACTGGACCAATAAGCAACATCATGATAAACAGAGAAAAGACTGAAGTTGTCAAGGATTTCATTTTACTTGGATCCACAATCAACGCCCATAGAAGCAGCAGTCAAGAAATCAAACAACGTATTGCATTGGGCAGATCTGCTGCAAAAGATCTCTTTAAAGTGTTAAAAAGTAAAGATGTCAGGTGCACCTGACCCAAGCCATGGTGTTTTCAATCTCCTCATGTGCAAAGTGACATTTTGCTTTTTAACATTTTTTTTTAATTGTGCTTTAGGTGAAAGATTACAGCTCAAGTTCATTTCTCATTCAAAAATTCATACATGTATTGTTTTGTGAGATTGGTTGCAATCCCCACAATGTGACAGCATGCTCCCCCTTTCCACCCCGGGTTGCCTGTGTCCATTTGTCAAGTTCCTGTCCCTTCCTCCCTTCTCGTCTTGCTTTTGGACACGAGTTGGCCATTTGGCTTCATATATTTGATTAAACTAAGAAGCACATTCCTCACGTGTGTTATTTTTCGTTTTATAGGCCTGTATAATCTTTGTCTGAAAAGTCGGTTTCAGTCCTGGGTTAGCAGAGTGTCCGAGGGCCCTAGTTTCAGGGGTTCCTCCAGCCTGTCAGACCAGTAAATCTAGTCTGTTTTTGTAAAGTTAAATTCTTTTCTACATTTTTCTCCCACTCTGTATGGTGCCCAGGCCCCAGCCCCAGATACTCGGTCCCTCAAAGTGTTTGGATGTGTCTAGGAAATTTCTTTGCTTTTGTTTTGGTCCAGTTGTGCTGGCTTCCCCTGTATTGTGTGTAGTCCTTCCCTTCACTGAAGTTGACACTTGTCTACTATCTAGTTAGTATATTTGCCCTCCTCCTCCCTCCCCACTCTCGTAACCATCAAATAATACTTTCTTCTGTGGGTAAACTTTTTCTTGAGTTCTTATAATAGTGGTCTCATACAATATTTGTCCTTTTGTGACTGACTTATTTCACTCAGCATAATACCCTCCAGATACATCCATGTTGTGAGATGTTTCATGGATTCATTATTATTCTTTATCATTGCATAGTATTCCATTGTGTGTAAGTACCATAATTTGTTTATCCATTCATCTGTTGATGGGCACTTAGGTTGTTTCCATCTTTTTGGTATTGTGAATAATGCTGCAATGAACATGGGTGTGAATATGTCTATTCATGTCATGGCTCTTATTTCTCTCGGGTATATTCCTAGGAGTGGGATTGCTGGATCCTATGGTATTTCTATTTCTAGCTTTTTGAGGAAGCACCATATCATTTTCGAAAGTGGTTGTAACATTTTACATTCCCACCAGCAGTGCATAAGAGTTCCAATCTCCCCACAACCTCTCCAACATTGGTAATTTTGTGTTTTTTGGATTAGTGTCAACATTGTTAGGGTGAGATGGTATCTCAATGTACTTTTGATCTGCCTTTCTCTAATGGCTAATGATCGCAAGCATTTCCTCATGTGTCTGTTAGCCGCCTGAATGTCTTCTTTGGTGAAGTGTCTGTTCATATACTTTGCTGATTTTTTTTTCTTATTGTGCTTTAGGTGAAAGTTTACAGAGCAAATTAGTTTCTCATTAAACAGTTAATACACAAATCGTTTTGTGACTTTGGTTGCCAACCCCACGATGTGTCAACACTCCCCTTCTCAATCCTGGGTTCCCTGTTTCCATTCGTCCAGTTTTCCTGTCCCTTCCTGCCTTCTCGTCTTCGCTTTTGGGCTGGTGTGCCCATTAGTCTCGTATCATGATTGTACTATGAAGCACGTTCCTCACGTGTGTTATTGTTGGCCCAATAGACCTGTCTAATCTTTGGCTGAAGGGTGAACCTTCCTATGACCTTCTACTGAGTTGTCTAATTCTGAAATTTCATTTTTAATCTTTAGGGTTTCTAGTTGCTGTTTCTGCATCTTTTCTAGCAGCTTGTTTATTCTGTCATTTTGTTCCTATATTGTTTTCCTGAGTTCTTCTATTACTTTGTCTGTGTGTTCCTTGTTTTGGTCTGTGTTTTGCATGATCTCCTTCCTGATCTCTTGGAGTGCTCTGTATATTAGTCTTTTGAATTCTTTATCAAGTAGTTCCATTGCCTTATCTTCCTCTGGAAGGTTTTCTGGTTCTTTATTTTGGTCACTTGCTGGAGCCAACTTGTCCTGCTTCGTGTGATTTGATATTGACTGCTGTCTCCCAGGCATCAATAAGTCATTATGTTTATTTATTTATTGTATTTTTGTTTACTGCATCCTTTATTTTTGCTTTGTTTTGTTTTGATATGTCCAAGTAGGCTGCGCGTATGTGCTACTCTGCTTGTTGGTGTTGTTGAAGCTCTCACCTCTTGTCTCCAAGTGGTCAGAGCAGCTACTAGGTGTGTGAGCGTGGGAGTCTGTTCACTGTTCTTGCAAGGGTGCAGGTGTTTGGGACACAGGTGTCCGGGTCATTGGTCACCAAGTGTGTAGTGTGGAGACTCACCTACAGTCCTAGGTGGGCAGGGCTGTGTGGGGGTGTTCGGAGCAGGCACAGGTCTCTGGTTGCAGTTGTGGGACGATGTGTGGGGCAGGATAGGAGGCTGTCAACTGCCGCTGGTGCCTGGATGGAGGGCGTGTCCCTGTCCACTAGCACCCATAGTGGGGGAGGTAGTGCAGCCAGTCCTTGGGTGCCCAGTGCCGTTGGCTGGAGGGGTTGGGAGGCACCACTAATTCTCAGGCCCCTGTAGTGGGCAGCTAGATGGAGTGGGTGGTACCGCCTGCCCTCAGGCCCCCAATGTGGGTGGGCAAGGCCCCTTCTTAGGGAGCGGGACACTGTTGAATGTCACAAATCTGCAGCTCCCACTTGGCTGCTGCAGGTGAATATAGGCTTCAGGTGGATTCCCTGCCCGTTCTGTGCTAATGAGGGCATGCAGTGTTGGATTGCATGCAAGGCACTGGGGTGAGGGTGAAGGCCACTGCAAGTCTGTGGACCCCCTATGCCAGTGGCTGGGCGAAGGGGCAGGCACCTCCAAACCTGCCATGAGTTCCCAGCTTAGGGGGTGTGGCATTGTTGAATGCCTTGGGACTGGTGTCTGAGCAGGATGGGGGATAGGTGAGGGAAAGGGAGTGCTCCTCAGCCGTGGAGCTCTGGTGAGGGGAAGGGTTATGACACAATGGGTTGGGAGATTGCACTTAACTTTTGCAGGCCTGGTGTTGCTCTGGTTTTGTTCTGGAGGTGTGTGCATATTCCCTGGCCGCACCAGATGGGGTGGGTTTCGGCTTGGGATGTTGTTGCTTGCCTCAGCCTGTGTGCGCTGGCCATCTCGTGATCCATAGTTCCTCATTTCTGCTGTTTTTGAATTGTCTCTCCTTCCACCTGCTGCTCAGTCCAATTCTTTGTCTTTGTCTTTGATGATTAGGATTCCTAGATTGTCATATATATTCCATTCACTTGTTTTCTCAGGTCTTTGTTGTAAGAGGGACAACATGAAGTGTGTTGACTATTCGGCCATCTTGGCCCCACCCCCCTGCTTTTTAACACTTTAAAGGTCTTTTGCAGCAGATTTGCCCATGGGCGTTGATTGTGGATCCAGGTAAAATGAAATCCTTGACAACTTCAATCTTTTCTCCATTTATCATGATGTTGCTTATTGGTCCAGTTGTGAGGATTTTTGTTTTCTTTATGTTGAGGTGCAATCCATACTGAAGGCTGTGGTCTTTGATCTTCACCAGTAAGTGCTTCAAGTCCTCTTCACTTTCAGCAAGCAAGGTTGTGTCATCTGCCTATCGCAGGTTGTTAGTGAGTCTTCCACCAATACTGATGCCACATTCTTCTTCATATAGTCCAGATTCTCTGATTATTTGCTCAGCATACAGACTGAATCAGTATGGTGACAGGATACAAACATGACGCACAGCCTTCCTAATTTTAAACCACATAGTATCTCCTTGTTCTGTTCGAACGACTGCTTCTTGGTCTAAGTACGGGTTCCTCATGAGCACAATTAAGTGTTCTGGAATTCCCAATCTTTGCAAGGTTATCCATAATTTGTTATGATCCACACAGTCGAATGCCTTTGTATGGTCAATAAAACATATAGGTAAACATCTTTCTGGTATTCTCTGCTTTCAGCCAAGATCCATCTGACATCAGCAATGAATCCTCATTCCACTCCCTCTTCTGAATCCAGCTTGAATTTCTGGCAGTTCCCTGTCGATGTACTGCTGCTAGCGCTTTTGATTTACCTTCAGCAAAATCTTCTTGTGCGTGATATTAACGATATTGTTTGATAATTACTGCATTCTATTGGATCACCTTTCTTTGGAATGGGCACAAATATGGATCTCTTACGGTCAGTTGACCAGGTAACTGTCTTCCAAATTTCTTGGCATAGATGAGTGAGCACTTCCAGCACTGCATCTGTTTGTTGAAACATCTCAATTTGTATTTCATCAGTTCCTAGAGGCTTGTTTTTCACCAATGCCTTCAGTGCAGCTTGGACTTCTTCCTTCAGTACCATCGGTTCTTGATCATAGGCTACCTCCTTAAATGGTTGAATGTCGACCAATTCGTTTTGGTACAGTGACTCTATGTATTCCTTCCATCTTCTTTTGATGCTTCTTACGGCATTCATTATTTTGCCCATAGGATCTTTCAATATTACAACTCAAGGCTTGAACTTTTTCTTCAGTTCTTTCAGCTTGAGAAATGCTGAGTGTATTCTTCCTTTTTGGTTTTCTATCTCCAGGTCTCTGCACATTTCATTATAATATTTTACTTTGTCTTCTCTAGCCACCCTTGGAAATCTTCTGTTCAGTTCTTGTACTTCATCATTTCTTCCTGTCTCTTTAGCTATTCTGTGTTCAAAAGCAAGTTTCAGAATCTCTTCTGACATCCATTTTTATATTTTCTTTCTTTCTTGTCTTTTTAATACCTTTTGCTTTCTTCATGTATGATGTCCTTGATATCATCTCACAACTCATCTGGTTTTTGGTCGTTAGCATTCAATGCATCAAATCTATTCTTGACATGGTTTTTAAATTCAGGTGGGATATACTCAAGGTAGTACTTTGGCTCTCATGGACTTGTTTTAATTTTCTTCAGCTTCAACTTGAACTTGCATATGAGCAATTGATGGTCTGTTCCTCAGTTGGCCCCTGGCCTTGTTCTGATTGATGATATTGAGCTTTTCCATTGTCTTCACAGATGTAGTCAATTTGAGTGCTGTGTATTCCATCTGGCAAGGTTCATGTGTATAGTCACCATTTATTTTGTTGTAAAAAAGTATTTGCAATGAAGAAGTCGTTGGTCTTGCAAAATTCTATCATGCTATCTCCTGCATCATTTCTATCCCCAAGGCCATATTTTCCAACTACTGATCCTTTTTGTTTCCAACTTTCACATTCCAGTTACCAGTAATTATCAATGCATCTTATTGCATGTTTGATCGATTTCAGACTGCAGAAGTCGGTACAAATGTTCAATTTATTCATCTTTGGCATTAGTGGTTGGTGCATAAATTTGAATAATAGTGTATTAACTGGTCTTCCCTGTAGGCGTATGAATATTATCCTATCATTGACAATGTTATACTTCAGGATAGATCTTAAAATGTTCTTTTTAACTATGAATGTGATGCCATTACTCTTCAATTTTTCACTCCTGGTATAGTAGACCATAGGATTGTCTGATTCAGAATGGACTATACCAGTCCATTTCAGCTCAGTGATGCCTAGGATATCAATCTTTATGCATTCCATTTCATTTCTGACAACTTCCAATTTTCCTGGATTCATACTTTGTATATTCCATGTTCCAATTATTAATGGATATTTGCAGCTTTTTCTTCTCATTTTGAGTCATGCCACATCAGCAAATGAAGGTCCCAAAAGCCCTGCTCCATCTACATCATTAAGGTTGACTCTACTTGAGGAAACAGCTCTTCCCTAGTCATATTCTGAGTGTCTTCCAACCTGAGGAGCTCATCTTCTGACACTATTTCAGACAATGTTCTGCTGCTATTCATAAGGTTTTCACTGGCCAGTTTTTTCAGAAGTAGACTGCCAGATCCTTCTTCCTAGTCTGTCTTAGTCTGGAAGCTCAGGTGAAACTTGTCTACCAAGGGTGACCCTGCTGGTATTTGAAATACTGGTGGCATAGCTTCCAGCATCACAGCAACACGCAAGCCACCGCAGTGCGACAAATTGACAGACAAGTGGTGTATCCCTTATAAATATGGAAATAAAAATCCTCACTGAAATACTAGCCATCCAAATCCAAAAGCATATTAAAAGGATTATATACCAGCTTGCAAGCGGTCATCTAAGATGCATCAATTGGTCCCAACCACCTGGAGTAAAGGAGAATGAAGAACACCAAAGACACAAGGAAAGTATTAGCCCAAGAGGCAGAAAGGGCCACATAAACCAGAGACTTCATCAGCCTGAGACCAGAAGAACTAGATGGTGCCCAGCTACCACCAATGACCGCCCTGACAGGGAACACAACAGAGAGTCCCGGATGGAGCAGGAGAAAGGTGGAGTGCAGAACTCAAATTCTAGTAAGAAGACCAGACTTAATGGTCTGACTGAGACTGGAGGAACTCCGGAAAGCATGGCCCCTGGATTCTCTATCAGCCCAGAACTAAAACAATTTCCGAGGCTGACTCTTCAGACAGGGATTGGACTGGACTGTGGGACATGAAGTGATACTCGTGAGGAGTGTGCCTCTGAGCTCAAGTAGATACATGAGACTAAATGGGCGGCTTCTGTCTGGAGGTGAGATGGGAAGGCAGAGAGGGTTAGGAGCTGGTTGAATGGACATGGGGAATCAGGGGTGGAAAGGAGGAGTGTGCTGTCACAGTATGGGGAGAGCAATTAGAGTCACATAACAATCAATGTATTATAAATTTTTGTATGGGAAGAAATAAAAAAAAAAGGATTATATACCATAAATCAAGTGGGATTTCTCCCAGGAATATAAAGGTGGTTCTAAAGCAGAAAATCAATGTACTACATCACATTAATAGGATGAAAAGAAAAAAACACATAATCATCTCAATTGATACAGAAAAAGTGTTTAACAAAATTCAGCACTCTCTTTAATAAAAACATTTTAAAAAAATGAGAAATAGAATGGGAATTCCTCAAGCTGGTAAAGATCATTTACGAGAAACCTAAAACTAACATCATACTCAATGGAGAAAGAATGACAGCTTTCCTGTTAAGATCAGGAACAAGATAAGCATGTCCACTTTCACCACTGCTATTCAACATTATACTGTAAGTCCTAGCCAGAGCAACTAGGCAAGAAAAGAAGGTATCCAAATTGGGAAGGAAAAAGTAAAATCATCCCCTTTCGTAGATGGCATGATCCTACGTAAAACCACAAAGAATCTACAAGAAAGCTCCTAGAGCTAATAAATTAATTCAGCAAAGTGGCAGGATACAAGGTCAACACACAAAAATCAGTCAGGTTTTTATACATTTGCAATGAGCAATCTGAAAAGGAGATTAAGGATACAATTTCATTTATAATAACATCTTAAAAGAATAAAATACTTAAGAATAAATTTAACCAGGGAGGTATAAGACATATACAGTGAAAACTGTACAACATTACTGAGAGAAATTAAAGAATATCTCTGTGTTCATGGATTGGAAGACTTAATATTTTAAGATACCAATTGTCTAAGTCATCTAGTGCTGCTATAACAGAAATACCACAAGTGGATGGCTTTAACAAAGAGAAATTTATTCTCTCACAGTCTTGTAGGCTACAAGTCCAAATTCAGGGCATCAGCTCCAGGGGAAGGCTTCCTCTGTTAGCTCTAGAGGGAGGTCCTTGTCATCAGTCTTCCCTTGGTCTGGGAGCATCTCAGCACAGGAACCTCAGGTCCAAAGGACGCGCTCTGCTCTGCGCACTGCTTTCTTGGTGGTATGAGGTCTCCGTGTATCTCTGCTCACTTATCTCTTTTATATCTCAAAAGAGATTGGCTTAAGACACTGTCTAATCTTGTAGATCTCATCAGTATAACTGCCGCTAATCCATCTTATTACATCATAGTGATAGAGTTTACAACACATAAGGAAATCACATCAGATTACAAAATGGTACACAATCATACAATACTGAGAATCATGACCCAGCCAAATTCACAGATATTTTGGGGGGACACAATTCAATCCATGATACTAATACTACCCAATGTGATCTACAGATTCAACTCAATCCCTATCAAACTGATTGTTGTTGTTGTTGTTATGTGCCGTTGAGTACATCTGCAAAATCTCTTCACCTTTGTTATATAATGTAACCTAATCACAGTAGTGATATCCCATCATATTCATAGATCCTACTCACATTCAAAGGAGTGTATTATACAGGACATGTACACCAAGGGGCAGGAATCTTGGGGGCCATCTTAGAATTCTGCCTTCCAAAGGTACTTACCTAAGAGAAATGTTATACTTTTTGATACTGTCCCACAGTTCGTGAATGTTCCATTCTGTTTATTTTTCCCCCCCTCTCTTTTCATTTATGTTTCATAAGTTTCTACTGACCTGTCTTCAAGTTTACTAATTCTTTTCTTTGCTGCGTTGAGTGTATCAATAAGCTTATTGAAAGCATTCTTCATTCATTATTGTGTTTATTTCTAGCATTTCCTTTTGACTCTTTCTCATAATTTCCATCTTTCTGCTTACCTTATCCATTTTTAACATATTATCTACTTTTTCCATTAGTGCCCTAAACATATTATCATAGTTATTTTAAATTCCCTGTCTGCTAATACTAACATCTGTGTCATATCTGAGTCTGGTTCTAATGACTGCTTTGTCTCTTCAGATTGTGTTTTCTCTTGCCTTTTGGCATGACTTGTAATTTTTTGTTGAAAGATGGACATGTTATATCAGACAATAGGAACTAAGGTAAATAGGTTTGTAGTGTCAGGATTTGTGTTAATCTGGCTAGGAGTTGGGATGTGGTTTATATGTATTGTAACTATAAGCAGCAGAGGCTTCAAAATCCTCTAGCGTCCTTATTTTTGTCTCCTCTTAACTTTGGTCTTCTGTGAGTGCTTCTCCTCAGAGAGACTGTGTCTTGTAGCTCTTTCAGCTGTAATCCATTGTTAGTATACTGGAGGCTTGCTGGTGTGGTGGTAGTTTGCGGGAAAGGAGAGCATTCTGTAATTTTCTGATTAAATCTCAGTCTTTTAGTGGACCTGTGACCTTCACAAGTATTTCTGTTCCTCCTCCAGGAGTATAGCAGCATTCTCAATCTATTTTCTTGAAGTCTTGTCCCCTATTGACTATGTTTTTGTTGTTTATTTGTCTTTTTTTTTTTTAGGTGTAACAGGAATACTAGAGTGGGCTGGAGTGGGGAGGGGGAAGCCCCTTCCCCCAGGTGTGTATGTGTGTCTCAATGGCTATTCTTCCTTAGCCTGGGCTAGAAGGGCACCTTTCTCAGATCCTCACCTTGAGAACCTGGAGGAGTTCCTGGAGAGAATGCCTGAGAAAGTGTAGGAGTCTCTCTATGACTGTAGCTCCCAGAAGTTTCTTCCTCTTATGCTAGCCCACACACAGGCTCTAGCAATTCACCAGAATTAACCAACCAGTTGCCATCGAGTTGATTCCAACTAATGGCAACCCAATGTGTGTCAGAGTAGAAATGTGCTCTATAAGGTTCTCTATGGCTGATTTTTTCAGAAGTAGATCATCATGCCTTTTTATTGAGACACCTCTGGTGGACTTGAACCTCCAATCTTTTGGTTAGCAGCAAGTGAATTAACTTTTTGCACTGCCAAAATACTAGTCATGTAAGTGGTCCTACTGCTTATGGCATCCAATGTCTTCTACTTCATGTGAGTAAATCTCGAATGCTCTGTCTCTTTAGATATGACTATCTTTCCAGATTTTGGAGTTGTAGTTTGCTTTGTGACCTCAGCTCTCTGACAGGTCCAGGAAAACTCACTGATTTTCAGTTTGTCCAGTTTTTTCCTTGTTGTAAGGACGGGAGAGACAACTTCTAACCTCTTTATATGTCAGAGCTGAAACCAAAACATCACTTCCCTAAGACAAATGAAAACATATATCCACACAAAGACCTGCACACAAATTTTCCCAGGAGCTTTATTCATAGTATCCAAAGATGAGAAAAAATGTTCATGAACAGAGGAATAAATTAAAAATGTGGTATATCTCTACAATGGATTGCTACTCAGTTAAAAAAAAAAAAAAAAACAATGAACTATTGATAGATGCAACAGCATGGATGAATCTCAAAATAACTATGCTGGGTGAAGGAAGACAGACAAAGAAAGAAAGAATACATAATGTATGATTCCATCTATATAAAACTCTAGGAAATGCAAATTAATCTACAGTAACATAAAGCAGATCAGTGATTGCCTGAGGCTGGGCAGGGGTTGGGGATGGACTGCAAAAGGGAAAGAGGAAACTTTAGGAGGTGATAGACATGCTCTATATCATGATTGTGGTGGTGGTTTCATGAGTATATTCATATGTCAAAGTCATTGAATTGTACACTTTAAATAGGTGAGGATTATTGTATGTAAATTATTACTCAATAAAGTTTATTTTTAAAATGCTATCTTTGCTATTAGACAGACTGATGTTCTAATTCCAGCTCAGCTGTGTGACCATGAGTAAGCTACTTGACCTCTCTGCATCACAGTTTCCTCATATGTAAAATTCCATTAATAATATTTCATAGAATTGTTGTGAAGATTAGATGTAATAACTTACATGAAGCATCTAGCATATAGTGAGCATTCAATAAATAGAATGGGGTAGAAAAGGAAAGCACTGAAGACAAACTTTAAAGTACGAAACAGTTTTGTCCTGCATAGACACTGGTAAGCCCCCCCACTGACAGACAAGACAGTGAAATCTCTGCCCTCTGTACCTCTGACGGCCATTCCCATAATATGCCATATTCCTCTCTTCTAGACCTTTGCATACTGTATGATAAGTATTAGTTTACTTTACCAGCATTTATATTATCCTAATCTACCCTGTTTCAAAAATAACCTGGTTAATAAAGGTTGGTTTTCATCACCATTCAACCCCTTAGTTACCCATTGCCCTTATGCTAGCCAGAGCCCCCATTATGATACCTTATCCCTCTCTAAGTAGCAAGCCTTGCTATGGCCCTTGTCCTACCTAGTCAAAGCGTGTCTGTCTTATAATCCACTCCTCTAGGACGTGCTGGGTGACAGGACTAGGTTCAGTAAACTAATGACTGATGGTGGTATAATGCCTCTCTTCCAGGTAATATATTTATAGTCTAATAGGGAGCTTAAGTCAAAAAAGAGACTTGTAATAAGGATTTCAGGCCTATGGCAGGCTGGGGAAGGAGTTAATTTTCTGTGCCCCTTGGATCACACACTGGATGCTGCCTCTAACTCTGGCTAAAAGACTGGCTCGGGGCTACCCCTCCATTTCCTGTGGCTATTCCCCAGCATGCTCCATGGTCTACACAGTCACCAAATCCCAACATTTCAGAGACAGCCTTGGTGAGATCATCTAGTTCAATGGTTCTCAAAGTGTGGTTGGTCCCCAGCCCAGCCACATCAGCATCATCTAGGAACTTATTGGAAATGAAAATTCTCATGCTCCACCTTCTGAGTCAGAAACTCTCTAAGGGATGGACCCAGAAATCTGGGTTTTAACAAGCCCTCCAGGTGATTACAATGCACGTGAACATTTAAGAATCACTGCTCTAGCCCAACATTTCCATTTTACAGATGAGAACATTCAGACTGAGGCATCCGAGTTTACCAAGTTGATACATGATAAAAACAGTCCTCCGACCCTCCATCCAGTGCTCTTTCCATATATCACATAGCTCCAGAAACATGCTTGCTCACTACCAATGGAAAGGGTGGTAACCTCTTCCTTTTGCTAGCAAAGAGCTTAAAATGTTATTAAGCATTCCAGTAAACTTGGGACAGTTACCAAACGTATGGAATGAATCAAGTATAGCCACGTGCATTCCTAAGGCCAACTAGAGACTCTTCCTGCTTTTAACATTAATTTTACCTCCCTTGACATCAGAGATGCTGGGTTACAACCACCTCAGGCAAATATTTGTGGTACTTGGCTCTCTCAGCCTGCTGCAAGCAGTCAGCCAGAAGCAACACATAAAGCACAGAACACAGACAAACCAAATCCTTTCGGAAACAGCAGAGAGCCACTGAAAACTGGCTACCTCCGGCTCTGCAAGAGGCAGCTAGCACATCTGGGAAGGGAGGCCAGCCACACCTCTTCACTTTGGAGAGTGGGTAACTGAGTAGCTAAGCCTTTTAAAAGAATCCTGATGAGTGGAGCAGGTAGGAACTCACATACACAGGTAGGGACAGGTGGGCTGGGCAGCTCGCTTCCTTAGATCATGTTGAACCTGATTCATGCATGTGAAAGAGCAAGGATCCAGAAACCATTCACTTGATGTCTTGAGCACTCCAGTACCTCCACCACCCTCACGATCCAGGAAAATCCTAGAGACTGCACATGGGATGATATCTGAACAACAGTCACAGTTTTTGGAATAATTACAACTAGAGTGTCCAGTTGAACACCATCAAGGCAAAAGAAAGTACTCAGGGTCAAATCAGCAGAGAATTCTTAAAACCTTTCTGTCCGGAAATGATCACTTGAGAATGAGACTGGTTTTGAAATTGATAAATTCAAAGTTGGGGAGGTGAAGAAAGGGGGAGCTCTTTCCCTCTTTTGCCATAGGATCTTTCATTTATTCCAATTTCTTAAATCTATGATTCTACAACTGCCTTACATCTTGCTTTCTTTTCCTTCCTCTAGTCTTTCCTCCCCCGCCCTTGTGTCTTCTCTTAGACTCGCTCTGCCCTGAGTGCAATGCCCTCCTCCTGTCCTAGGCCCTGGCCAGCAGCCCTGATATTCAGATGAGGTCTGTAAGCTGTGCCTCTCTCTCACAGCAGGCCAGGGGAAGTAGGGCCAGCACCTTTTCAGCATGGCCCACATAGCTGCCAGGATATTGGGAATCACTCAGCCTACCTGGTGCCAAGTACAGCCCCCTTGCTGCCCCTTTAGCAAGGTGCATGCGCCCTGAAGCCTGTTGGCAGGAAAAAAAAAAAAAAAAAAACAAGAAGTGCTCCTAAATAGCACAGACAGCTAGCCTCTCCATGACCACCTAGACCCTGCAATCGCCGACTAGCAGGATACTAATCTCAGGGCTAGGCTGGGTCCTGTTCTGATTGAACTGGCAAACCAGTATAGAAATGGGCATTGTCACCATCTCTGCCTTCACCTCTGTCATACTTACCACGGGCACAAAAAAACAAAACCCGTTGCCATTGAATCAATTCCAATTCACAGCAACCCTATAGCAACCCTGTAGTACAGAGGAGAACTGCCCCATAGGGTTTCCAAGGAGCAGCTGGTGGATTTGAACTGCCAAACGCTTAACCACTGCGCTGCCAGGGCTCCTGCCACAGGCACAGAGCCCCACAAACCCCATGAATCTCAGCAGGAGATGTATTAAACCTGCTCCCTTCCTGTTTGAACTTGGTTTGGGGACTGTCAGGCCTCCCCGACAAGGAACTGGATTTTATGCATTTTTCCCTTCCTCCTAATCTTGGTTTTATTCCTCAGCTCCCCAGCCCATGCTCCCAGCATGCTGCTGTGGCTCTGTCAACACCCTGCCAGGGCTAAATGATAACCTGCTTCCTCCCACCCACCCCCTTTCTTTTCTCACTCCTCTCACTTTTTTCCATCTCTCCCTCTTTTACTTTCATCTCAGCTCTCTAAACTCTTCTTCCTCCCTCCCTTCTGTATCTTTGCTTCCCTTTTCTGAATCCCTTCCCGCATCATAATTATGGCACATTGAGGGTTTTATATGAACAAGACAGAACAATTACTCCGTGAACAGGATCCAGGGGCTGAAGTGTCTCCTTATGACCTTCACCATTTTACACACCCAATTTTCAAAGAAGATGGATTAATCAAGGTTGATTTGAACCTGCTGCCCTCTGTCAGAATCTCTGTAGCTGATCTTCCCACTGCAACAATTTTCCATTTTAACTGAGGCTGTCAGGGATGAGGATGTTAAGACTGTCAAGTGCTCTTTGCTTCCCTCCAGCCACCAAAAAGCAATTTTCACTAATGCTAGTGAAGATTACATTAAAATGGTGTAAAAGAAAGACATGACCTCATTTGTCAGCTAGTGCTCAGCAGGGTTGTGAAGGTGCTCTCTCCCACCAGCTTCAGCTACCAAGGCTGACCTGAAATGTTCAAAGTTAAAATTTTAAATGTTAGAAGTTAAGCTGGTTGGGTGGGAAGGAGGACATTCTGTTTGGATCACCATAATCTGTTACCACTGGTTGATTCATAAAACTTCACTGACTCCATCTCTCACAAACCATTGTTCATGCTTCTCAGAATTCTGCCTAACGTCCCATGTCAGATCTTTGTAAGGGGGAAGGCTAGTCCAAATTTATGCAAAGTTTAAATTGGTGATAAACATGAGGGTGGAGTTAGGGATGGTGACATCTGTGAATTTGAAAAGGCTCCCCAGATGAATTATCTGATATATTCAAAATGTCCAGCCTTCTGGTACCGTAACTTGCCTTCTAATTTAAAGCACAGAGTGTGACTTTAAATGCCACACACAACCCCAGTCATTGCCAGGTATATGTCCTTAAGACGTCTAGTTAGATACACACTCATTTCACTTGCACATTGCATTCTTAAATAAAACAATTAGCCTTGGCAATAGAAGTGCCAACAGAACTATAGTGCACTGATTTACTACTAGATCTTCTATGTGACCTTATTTTCTTAGACAGGAATGCCTTAAAATGACATCCACATGCTTCTAGTCAAAAAGTCCATATGGGCACATTTTGTTTACAGTAGAAAAATTTTCCCTGCCTTTTCAAACAGCTACTTAAAACCAGCTGCCATCGAGTTGATTCTGGCTCAGGTGACCCCATGTGTGTCTGATTTTTCAGAAAGAGATCATCAGGCCTTTCTTCTGAGGTGCCTCTGGATGGACTCGAACCTCCAACCTTCCAGTTAGCAGCCGAGCACATTAACTGTTTGTACTACCCAGGGACTTCTAAACAGCTCTTTAAGCCCTCCAAAAGACCGTCATCAAATCAGATCTCCATTTGTTCCCAAAGTCTTCTTTGTTTAAAATTAGCAGTGGGGAACTTGACCATTGGTTCTGATCCTTGGCTCTGTTAATCTAACTTGCCCAAAGGATTATGGACAGTGCACAGCTGGGGCTTTTCTGGCTAGCGAAGGCAAATCACCACTCCTACCCCTAACACTGACCTTGGCACCTATGTTGGGATTCTCCCCATGGTAGCCCCCTAGCTTCACTGTGCATTAAGTCTGTATGTTCTTTCATCATTCATTCACATTTATTCACTCAAATATTTATAGAATGCCTACTGTTTGCTAATCTATTGACTAGGTGCTAATGAGAGTACAGCAGTGAGCAAGGCAGTCATAATGTCTTCCCTCAAAGAGCTCAAAATCTAGTGTTCTCCTGGGTCACATTGTCTGTTTTGTACTTGATCCAGACTCCTTCCCTAAGTCTCATAGCTAAAACAGGTGTTTCTACCCTACTCCTTGAACCAACTATGGGCATTGCATTCAGCCCACAGGGTCTCCTGCCTTAACCTTAGCCCTGAGACCCAACACCTAGCCAGAAGGATCTTGATAGGAAAGGAATGAGGCTAGATAAGTCACCATCACCTTTGATCTGAGCCTATTTTTTGCCCAATCATGATCTATCTGTACTCAGATTCCTGAAACTCACATCACATGAATCTGATGGCCAAGTCTATGATTGTTCCTTTTTGTCCATTGTGTTCCCTCACAGTGCCCAGTAAATCACTAGATTTATCATATGGAGCTTTGTACATTCAAACTAGTAGTATGGCCATATCACCCTGAAATCAATGTCTTAAATTTGTAGGTAGAACCAAGATACAGACATCATTCAAAATCTATATCAGTCAGGATCCCAGCAGGAAATAGACGGCATATTTAAAATGGGTATATTGGGGGGAGGGGGTTTAAAAAATGGACTATTTATAAAGGTATGGGCAGGGTGCCCCAGGGCTAGTAACAGGAGTTGGGGATAATTTTATCGCCCCAAGGTCTGACTAAGGAAAGGGAGGTCTTTGATGTTACCCCTACAGGTCAGCCTCCCAGGGCAGAGTGTGGGGTGGAGAAGGGTGGGGAGAAGATTTGAAGGGGCAGACAGAAGCTATCCAACACAGGCTTTCTCATTCAAATTTTGCAGTAATTCAGACTGGAGTTGCGGTATTGTGCATTGATCTGTGAAAATCAGCTTTGTTAAGCAAATGAGTAGGATAAACAAAATGGCAAAGAGAGCTTTTATCCTTCTCAAAAAAAGTAAACATTTTAAGACATTTTTTAAACTATGGAAGAAACTACTTGTACAGGACAATGAATGACTTTTCTTATCTATTAAAATAGGTCTCACTTTGATACTTAACAGAGTATTAGTTCATGGTACTAAATGTGACTACAAAGAATTGAATTCTATTTATTAAAATAATCTGGATTTCAGATTTATAGCTAATTCAGATTGGTTTCCTTTAACCTCCTCCCTTTCCCCCAAAAAACTTGTATACCAGTTATGGAGCTTTAACACTCATAGTAAAATTAACTACAGCACTGTTATCAATTAACTAAACATTGTTTTCTGAAGTTCACTAAACTCGTTGCCATGGAGTCGATTCCGACTCATAGTGACCCTATAGGAAATAGTAGAACTGCCCCATAGGGTTTCCAAGGAGTGGCTGGTGGATTTGAACTGCCAACCTTTTGGTTAGCAGCCATAAATCTTGACCACTGTGCCACCAGAGCTCCAAAAGAAGAGCCTAAAAATAAGAAAACAGCTGATACTGGGGCTTTTACTTTAAAAAAAAAATGGACCTCTTTCCAAGGGTAAAGCCATCATTAAGCCCAGGCTCCCGATTCTCCCTCTCTGCCTACATTCCTGACTCTGAAGAATGTCCCTCAGTGGCCAGCACGACAAGCTAAGACCCTGTTGGAAGCCCAAGAATCACATGTAATAGAGTCCCTGGTAGGCAAAACACTGATCAAAGTCCTCAGTATCAGATATACTGGCTTGGCCATTGACTAGCTCTGCCACCTTGGGGGACTTATTTAATTTATCTGATCCTCAGTTTCCTCGTCTTTAAAATGGGGATAATGATAGCATCATCAAGTTTTTATGGGGATTATGTAAGACAACATCTGCAAAATATGTAGCATAGCTCCTGGCACATTATAAGTGCTCAGTAAAAGCTATTATTTTTATACTCAGAAACAAGAGCTAATGCAAAAAGAAGGGGGAAGAAATAGGGGTGAGGAGTGGGTTACCTTTCAATTAACTAGAAGGTTACATTGCCCAGACTTCCATTCCCCAAGGGGTCCTATTAAGTTCACATTTATGGTATTGATCTTTTCCAGGAAAATGACCATTTTACACATTAAGTGTCTCTACCTCCCGCTGCTGTTTTACACGTGGTCACTATAATAAGATCTCCACTCACATCAGTGAGAAGTCTTTATCTCTTTCCCTGTCAAAAGCAGGAGGTAAAGCAGGATAAGAGACTGAGGTCACTACAGGAAAAAAATGTCTTTCTGGACCGACAGAGACTAGTGGAACCCCGGTGACTATTGCCCTAAAATACCCTTTGAAGCTACTTCTGGAGGTCACCTTTCAACCAAATAATAGATTGGCTTATAAAACAAATAATATCACCTGTGAGTAATGTGCTCCCTTAAACAATCAACTATATGAGACCAAACGGTCAACAGTTACCTGAAAGCAAAGATGAGAAGGCAAGAAGGGGCACGGAAGCTACATCAATGGAAACAGAAACAACAGAATGGAAATAATGAGAATGCCGACACATTGTGAAAATTGTAACCAATGTCACGGAACAATTTGTATAAAAACTGTTAAATGGGAACCTAATTTGTTGTGAAATTTTTCACCTGAAACACAATCAAATATATATTTTTTTAAATGTCTTTCCTAAGAATCCTTAAGGAACGGGTCGGGGGGTTAGTCAATTGACTGTCTCTGTCAGGATCTGAGGTGGAATATGAGACACAAGAGGAAAGGATTCAAATTAGCACGGTGTGTTTGTTTGGCTCTTAATTCAGAGAAATGACATCCACAAATGGTAGGACAATTTCACATAGGATTTATTTCTCCCTTCATCCTTATGGCATGAAATCCAGGGTCACCAAGGCCCACCTCAACTCCCACCCCCCACCAGGGGAGAGGCCAAGAGAGGACAAGAGCACCCACACAAATCCAAATACTTCTCCCAACCCTCAACATAGCTTCCCTCCTTCCTGCCTTGGCCCTCTACAGCCTATTCTCCCCACAGTAGCCACTGATCCACAGTCTAATTTCCCTACAGCTGCCAAAGGGTAACACTTTGGAAGGTAGATCATGTCACCCACCTGCTCAAAACTATCTTTGTTGTTGTTGTTGGTTGCTGTTAAGTCAGCTCCTACTCATAACAGAACTAACTGTTGCCTGGTCCTGCGCTATCATCATGATCGTTGGTATGACTGATCCACTGTTGAGGTGTTATGTCAGTCCAGCTCATCGAGGGCTTTCCTCGCTTTCACAGACCCTCTACTTTACCAATCACGTCTTCTTTTCCTAGAAATTGGTCTTTCCTGATGACGTGTCCAAAGTAAGCAGGTCAAAGTCTCACCATGTTCGCTTTTCAGGAGCATTCTGGTTGTATTTCTTCTAACACTGTGTCATGGATTGAATTGTGTCCCCCAAAAATCTCTGTCAACGTGGTTAGGCCATGATTCCCGGTATTGTGTGGTTGTCCTCCATTTTCTGATTGTAATTTTCCTATGTGTCGTAAATCCTCATCTCTGCCTGTGATTAATGAGGCAAGATTATATTATGTTAAAGAGGATTAGGGTGGGATCGTAACACCCTTACTCAGGTCACATCCCTGATCCAATGTAAAGGGAGTTTCTCTGGGGTGTCACCTGCACCACCTTTTATCTTATGAGAGAAAAAAAGAAAGGGAAGCTAGCAGAGAGATATGGGGACCTCATACCACCAAGAAAGCAGCCATCAGGAGCAGAGCGTATCCTTTGGACCCGAGGTTCCTGTGCAGAGACGCTCCTAGATGAGGGGAAGATTGACGACTAGGAAGTTCCTCTGGAGCTGGCAGAGAAAGCCTTCCCCTGGAGCTGATGCCCTGTATTTGCAGCCTGCTAGACTGTTAAAGCCATCCACTAGATGACTAAGACAGACTGATTTGTTCATTCTTTTGGCAGTTCACAGTATATTCAATATTCTTCACCAACACTACAGTTTGGATGTCTTTTTTTTGGCCTGCTTTTGCATGCATATAAGGAGACTGAAAATACCTTGGCTTGGGTTATGTTGCACCTTAGTCATCAAGGTGGTATCTTGCTTTTTAAAACTTTAATGAGGTCTTTTACAACAGATTTGCCCAATGCAATACATGGTTTGATTTCTTGACTGCTGCTTCCATGGACCAAAACTATCTAATGTATTTTAATCTCACTCAGAGTAAAAGTCCTAGTCATTACAATGGCCTACAAGGTGCTAAGCAACTTGTTTGCCCCCTACCCCTACCACTGATGACCCCTATGACCTCATCTTCTCCCACTCTCCCCCTCACTCATCTCCCTCCAGCCACACTAGCCTCTTGCTGTACCTAGAACATACCAAGTACAGTTCTGACTTGGGCTCTTTGCACTGGCTGTTCCCTCTACCAAGAATACTCTTCCTTGGCTCAGCCAGCAACCACTTGCAGGTCTTCTCTAATTGTCCCTTTCTCCTTGAAGCTTTCTTTGACCACCCTAATTCAAACTGCATTAAACACCATCCTATCTCCCTTCCTTACTTTATTCTTCTCCATTGTATTTATCATTATTTAACATACTATATAGTTTACTTGTCTTATTTATTGTCTGTCTTCCCCACTAAAACATAAACCTCATGAGGGTAGGGAATTCTGTCTATTTCGTTAATGGAATGTATTCCCAGGGCCTATAACAGTGCCTGGCACATGATATTAACTCAATATTGTGTAACGAACAAATTCACTTAGTTTAAAGCAGTATTTCCAAGTCCAGACTATATACATTAGAATCGCCTGGGTAGGAAAGTGGGGGCTTTTTAAACCAGAGGTTTAAAAAGGTCCATACAGAGATGGGACACTGGACTTGTAAGTTATAATTTATGGGGAGTAAGGTGGGAAGGGGAGAGAAGGCACACTGCTCAGGTAGCCACTTCTCAAAGAGGCCGTGTGGGAAACATCTGTTGCCACTATATGGAGCCTCTGCTTTGCCCAGGTTTTTAACAATGCTGTTAACAAGTGCTTAAACCAAAACCCACTGCTGTTGAGTCAATTCCGACTCATAGTGACCCTATAGGAAGAGTAGTGCTTAGAGGTGCCAAATACCTGATGGTGAGGTGAAAGGGGGTGCATCAACTGGAGAAAAATAAGTTTACATTTCCTATTTAAAAGGGGAGGCAGAAAAATCATGGGAGAGCAAAAAGTTTAATGATAACTACCATTTTTTAATTAGGCACATAACATATTATTTCATTGAATCCTCCTAACAGCACTGAGGGAGGTACTATTATTCCATTCTGTAAAGAAGAAAATAAGGGTCAGAGAGGTTAAATAGCTTACCCAAGATCACACAGCTGATAAATAGTAGAGGCAGGATTGGGACTCTCCAAAGACCTTGCTTTAACAGTGTTGTCCTCAAACTTTCTTGTATATCAGAATCACCTGGGGAGCTTGTTTTACATGCTGACTGTTGGGACCTGTTGGGGAAAAGTTACTAAAAAACAAAATCTCCCAACCCAGAAAACTTCTCCACAAAAATAGAAAACAAAGGAAAGTTTTATTATTGAATGAGCTTAAACCCAGAATGTGATGCATCACAGGCAATCTTCTAAAGAGATTGCAAAAACAGAAAGGAATCTTAACTGTTACACAGCTAAGTGGATATAACTCATTACATTCATGTTTTCAAGATAATATTGCTGATTTTCTAGTATCTTTCTGGCACTGAAAATGATAAATGCAATTTGGAGCCAGGCCACCAGAGGTAATGCTAATCTCCTTCCAGGAAACAGGAAGGTTGGGAGGATTACCTGAAGTTACATTTTAAAGGGGTGGCTGCCAGATCCCTAATTTACATATTTTTCAAAGAGACAAAGAAATAATTTACAATGACAAGTTATCTAAAGTGAATTCTGAAAGAACAGGGAGGAAGGGGAGCCTCTCCCCTTATTTTCAACAGGGATAATTAAAACCTGTTGTTTTCACACTAAATAAACAATAGAGAAGTGGTAACTTTGGTGAAGGGTAAGACAGTACACAGTACTGGGGAAGCCAGCACAACTTGTACAAGGTAAGTTCATGGAAGCTCCACAGACACATCCAAACTCCCTGAGGGACCGAATTGCGGGGCTGAGGACTGTGGGGACCATGGTCTCAGGGAACATCTAGCTCAACTGGCATAACATAGTTTATAAAGAAAATGTTCTGCATTCTACCTTGGTGAGTAGGGTCTGGGGTCATAAAAGCCTGTGAGCAGCCATCTAAGATACTCCACTGGTCTCACCCCTTCAGGAGCAAGGGAAAATGAAGAAAACTGAAGACACAAGGAAAAGATTAGTCCAAAGGACTAATGGACCACAGCTACCAAGGCCTCCACCAGACTGAGTCCAGTAAAGCTAGATGGTGCCCGGCTACCACCACTGACTGCTCTGACCAGGATCACAACAGAGGGTTCTGGACAGAGCTGGAGAAGGATGCAGAACATAATTCTAACTCACACAAAAAAAAAGACCAGATTTACTGGCCTGACAGAGACTGGAGAAACCCTGAGAGTATGGTCCCTGGGCATCCTTTTAGCTCAGTAATAAAATCACTCCAGAGGTTCACCTTTTAGCCAAAGATTAGAGAGACTTACAGGACAAAACGAGGCTAAAGGGGCACACCAGCCCAGAGGCAAGGACTAGAAGGCAGGAGGGGACAGGAAATCCTGTAATAGGGAACCCAAGGTCGAGAAGGGAGAGTACTGACATGTCATGGTGTTGTTAACCAACGTCATAAAACAATATATGTACTGTTTAAGGGAAGCTAGTTTGTTCTGTAAACCTTCATCTAAAGTACCATAAAAATAGTGAAAAAATAAATAAAAATTAAAAAACCTGCTGTTTGCAAGTTGTATTTGTCCTTACAAGCCCACCCCCAGTGATTCTGAGTTAGAGAGTCTAAGATGGGGCCCAATATTCTGCATGTGACAAGCCCCGCTCCTCCCCTCCCATAGGTTCTTTGGGTGCAAGTGGTCCTCTCTGGGGAATTACAGCTCTTCTCTTTGTGTGATGGCCTTGGGCCAAGAAGCTGCCTCCTCTTTCCACACAGCACACTCAGACTAGGCTTTAAAGAAGCTTCCATCATGATTCTCTTGTGCCCTTTGATCCTCTTCTACTTCCTGGAGTTGCTTGATGAGCTCAAAGGACCTTCCCAGTGAGCTCAGAAGATTTGGGACAAAGTGCACACGTGTTTTTTACTGAAGCATCCATCCCAGCTGGCTCATATCCCAAGAGAAGGGTATGAGCTCTCCCCCAGCATGAGGCCCCCAAGTTAGGGAGGAGTGACACAAGGCTCTGTTGCAGATCAAGTCTCCCTCAATACCTTTAAGAAGAGAGCATCTGTTTGGCCTCAAGTTGGGCTACTTGGTCTTTGATTGTTTGTTGCTCTGCACCCCTCCTTGTACAAGTCCCAGGAAAAAGGGAAGAAAACACTGGATCCCAGAGACTAAACTGCCTGCTATAGTGACTGCAGGAACTTTCCCAGCTGCTAGGAGCCCAACTCCACTGCTGCTGCTGGGGCAGGGTTCCTTTCTCATGCCTGAAAGCTGTCATTTCCCCGGCCTCAGTGAATCACCTACGTTTGGGTTTAATTATGCTTTGACCCTTCCCCAATACACTGTTCTCACCCTCAGCTCTTCAGTCAGGTGCCCCAATCCCTGAGCTTTTCTCTTTGGCTCCTTCCCCCCAACCCCTCAAGGGCAGGTTTCTAGGGAAAGTTGAGGCAAGATCCCCCATCATTTGGTGGCTGTGAGGGCCTCAATCAAACATTTCCTTAAAGAAATGGTGTAAGTGGGAAGGCTTATCATTCCACTCCTTCAGAAAAAAATGAAACCATTGCATTCACGTAGCCAAATGGCACAGAGGACTCAAAACTCCACTCTGTCACTTACTTTGGGTAAACCACTTTAATCTTTCTAAGTCTGTTTTTTTGTGTATAAAAAGGGGATGGCATCTATTATCTGTAGGTGTGATAAGGATTATATTTTTAAAAGTTAATATTAAAGTACCTGCCACATAAACCAAAACCAGATCAGTTGCAATCGAGTCAATCCTGACTCTTGGCGACCCCATGTGCTGCAGAGTAGAACTGTGCTCCATAGGGTTTTCAATGGCTGATTTTTCAGAAGCAGATCACCAGGCCTTTTTTCCAAGTGCCTCTGGATGGCCTTGAGCCACCAACCTTTTGGCTGGTAGTGGAATGCTTACCCACTTGCACCACCCAGAGACTCCTACCTGACACATAGGGGCTTAGTAATAATAATAGCAACAATAAATAGCTAATATTTATTGAATATTTATTACATGCCTGGCACTCTTCTAATTGCTACATTTTCATTAACATTTAAATTACAACAACCCTCCAAAATAAGTACCTTGTATTATGCCCATTTTACAGATGAAGAAATGGGTTTAGAGGGGGAGCAAACTGTCCAAAGTCAAAAAACGAGTTAGAAGCAGAGCTGAAATTCAAACCTGAGCCTGTGACTCCAAAGCCCACTGCTGCTGCTGCTGCTATTGTCATTGTCATCTTTGTTGTTTACTAGGGGCCTGCTGTGTGCAATGCACTCTGGAAGTCATGAGGAACACAAAGAGTAATTACATATGGACATTGTCCCCAGTAAGTTCACAATCTGGACAGATATGGAGACAAGACCTATGCATTAAAGAGAATCTAACACATGGGAGCAGTGGTGGTTCTGCAGTAGAATTCTCACCTTCCATGCAGGAAACCTGGGTTCAGTTCTCGCCAATGCACCTCATGTGCAGCCACCACACATCTGTCAGGGGAGGCTATGATGCTGAACAGGTTTCAGCAGACCTTCCAGACTAAGATGGATTAGGAAAAAAGTCCTGGCAATCTACTTCCAAAAATCAGCCAATGAAAATCCTATGAATCACAACAGTTCAATCCACAACTGATCGTGGGGATGGCACAGGACTGAGCAACATTTCCTTCCATTGTGCATGGGGTCACCATAAGTCAGGGGCCAACTCCATGGCAGTGAGCAATGACAACAATATGAGGTAGCTCTACCAAGTGCCAGCCAAGTGGTTCAGAAGTTCAGGGAGGAAGGGGGAAGTTCATGGAGAGGTTGGGAATTGTGCATCATTATGCTTGCTGAATACCTCCTGCCTTCCATAGACTTGCTTTGAATGTCTGGTCCCCTCAGTGAACCATGGGCTTTAGAGTAGGCCCCATGAGCTTTATTTTCCTTATCTGTCAAGTGGCAACAATAACCATACCTCCCCCTCCAGTGTTACTGTGAGGATTACTTGAGGGGACATGTATAGAGAGTCTAGCACATGTTCAGCACTCAATAAATGGGAGCTTTTATGATTAACTTCCTAAAACTGCTCCCATGGAAGGAAGAGCCCCATCCTCATTTCTTGTGTGCTCTCCTTCAGATTCAGAAGGTATTAATTCCCATCCCCATTGGCATTCCACTGTGGGCCAGATGGAAAGAAGCAGGAAGGAGGTCAGGAAGAGTGGGTTCCTCGATATGCCCTGGCAACACATACCAGGGGTTCAGGAGGTGCTGAGACGGACAGCAGTGGGAAGGTGGGCTGAAGCCAGAGTACTTTGGAGCTAGAGAAAGCAAAGAGCTGCCTATTTAGCAAGAGTGGCCTTACTATATTTACATCTTCAGGAGCCTTGCTGTATCTACAGACCAACGCCTTCTTCCCCTGGTTTCAGCCAGGGAGGACAATCAGGGCTGGGTTGGGATGGGGGTGGAGATTTATGGACTCTTAGACGAAAAGAGAGAAAGGTAGAAGCAGAGTGGAAGAGAAGCTGACATATATTGAGCACCTTTTCTGAACCAGTTACAGGTAGTCCCCAGTTTACGACGTATTCAACTTAAAACGAACCGCATTTACGACCATCTGGGTTTGTTTGGTTTTTTTTTTTTTTTTTTTTTGGTACATCTTACCATTAGTGGAAACCCTGGTGGCATAGTGGTTAAGAGCTATGTCTGCTAACCATAAGGTCAGCAATTCGAATCCACTAGGTGCTCCTTGGAAACTATGGGGCAGTTCTACTCTGTCCTATAGGGTCGCTATACGGGTTTTTGTTTTGTTTTGTTTTCTTATCATTAGTAATATGTACTACATACTATGCTGCAGCTTGTAATTTGCTGATGTTATCATTCTCAGATGTTTACTCACAGATGTTCAAAGATTGAATTTATAAAGATACTGATGATAAAGGCAATAATAATGAAGACAAACCAAAGAGGTATTCGACTTACGTCAGAACCGACTCAGGAGAGTTGTTAGAAAGCAACCCCAACGTAAGTCAGGGACTACCTGTACTGTGTGGGTGCTTTCATCCATTCAACAATTGTTTTTTCCAAATTTTATTTATTTTGTTGTTGTTGAGAATATACACAGCAAAACATTCTTTAAGTTGTGCAACCATTCTCATCCTCCTTTTCGGAGTTGTTCCTCCCTCATTAACATAAACTCACTGCCCCCTAAGGTTCCTATCTAATCTTTTGAGTTGCTGTTGTCAATTTGATCCCACATTCAAAAAATATTTATCACATGCCTTCAATGTGCCAGGAGTCTCTGGGTGGTACATACGGTTAACATACCCAGCTACGAACCAAAAGGTTGGAAGTTCCAGTCCACCCAGAGAGGCCTTAGAAGGGCCTTAGAAGACAGGCCTGGTAATCTGCTTCTGAAAGGTCACAGCCTTGAAAACCCTATGGAGCATTTGTACTCTGCACACATGGGGTTGCCATGAGTCAGAATCAACTCAAGGGCAACTAACAACAATACCTGTGGATGTAATCCAGTTTGGCAATAAGACTGTTTTTGTTATGGTAATGAGGCCATATCAGTTTAGACTGTGTCTCAAACCTAATCACTTCTGAGTTATAAAAAGAGTAGATTAGACACAGAATCAAGCAGATACAAGGGAAAGACAGAAGGTACCTGATGATGACAGAGGCAGATGAATCTACAAGCCCAGGAACTCCAGGACTGCTGGCTACTAGAAGCTGAAATAGACAAAGTCCTCTCCATAGAGCCACACCTTGAATTTGGACTTTTGCCCCCTGAACTGTGAGAAAATAAATTTCTGTTATTTAAAGCCACCCACATGGTATTTCTGTTACAGCAGCACTAGGAAACTAAGACAATTATGAAGGAAATAAGCAGGGTGTAAAAACAGTCTGACCTCCTCTAACTTCACAAGAGAAAAGGAGAATGAAGATCAACAGCCCAAGGCTGATTCCTATGAGGCAGAAGTCAGACAAGCCTCCTCTCTCCGCCATCTTTACCAATTCTGACATCAACCGTCCCTTCCACAGTACTCTCTACTTCTCTGCTAGGTTTGATAATTTGTTGCAATGGCCACATAGAACTCACAAACCATATTCACAGTTATGGGGTTTATTAGGGAAGCCACAGGTTATAATTCAGGTTGAGGAATGCCCAGGATACAGTTCTTCCATTAGGACAGCCTCTTCTTAGCTGTGCTCACAGGCACACCTCTCTATGGCCCCTCGACCTCAGCCCTGCTCCGGCAAGTGTTACAAAGCTGTTTTAGCTCTGCCGATAAGTGCCTCCAAGGCACCCCACTCCGCCAGTAAGCCTCAGCCCGAGGGCACTCAGCTCTAGCTTCTTAGGTCAGCAAGCCTATCTCCACCAAGTGTCCGGAGGCACCCTGCTCTGCCAGCAAGCCTCCTGCCCAAAGCACTTAGCGTTCTTACTCTGTGGGCCGAGAAGCCCAATGTGCCATCTCCTGCTGCCAGTTTCTCTGTCACCACTTCTTGCCATCTTCTCAGCGCAGGGATCCCAAGTCCAAAGGATGCGCTCCGCTCCTGGCTGTTCTTCCTTGTGGTGGTGAGATCCTCTCTCTACTCTGGAATTGGCTCTCTTTTAAGCCTAGCAGGATGGCAAGACTGACCAATCTCCTTGTTAGGGTTCCATATACCTTATTAGAATGGTCCTACCCAATCATTTGGTGGGAGTTACAAGACCATGGCAAGAAAGTCCACACAAAAGCGATCCATCGACCACACGGGTAAATGAGCCTCAATGTCCTTATCTGTAAAATGGGGCCAATATTAATTGTGAGTGCCCGGCTCGGGGAAAGTCTGCAACAAATGTGAGCTTTTGTCATTATTCCTCCTTTATTCTTCCATGGAAATGTAAGGGCTGAGGGCGGAGAGAGCTGCAGGAGGAGAGAATAGGCACTTTGTAGCTCCTGTGAGGGTGGAGTTCAGCAAAAGGATTTTTTTCCTAAGCAGATATGAGGCAATCAGGTCCTTGCCACCTAATTATTTTGCTGATCAATACCTGGGAACCAAGAATTCGAAATACTACAAACAAGAATGAACTTGGAATTACAGCCAGTCCATGACCTTGGTGCACCTCTTACACATGAAGGTATCTACGAAAAACAGCCTCAGGTGAGTGGTTCTGGCCCCAGGAGCTTCCTTCCTTTCTCCTCTTCCCCTAATTGCTGCCCCAAACCAAAAAAAAAGCCTGTTACCCCTTCAAGTCGATTCTGATTTATGGCAACCCCATGTGTTACAGGGTAGAATTGCTCCTTAAGGTTTTCTTGACTGTAATCTTTACAGAAGCAGAGCACCAGGCCTTTCTTCCGTGGTGCTATTGGGTGGTTTTGAACTGCCAATCTTTTGTTTAGTAGACCAGCGCAAAGTTTGTGCCACCCAGGGTCCAACTTATCCAGGGCCAGCAGGGCAGAGCTGGGCTGGTAAGTCCTGTCAGTGCAGTATATGTAGAACACTTGCAAGCTCCTTGCCCTCTCACTTCCACCACCCAAAGGCAGCTGCCCCTCCTGCCCCAGACAGCAGTGTTTGCAGCCTGTCTCCTTCTCTCCAATCCCTCTCCAGCACCTGTATCAACATGAAGCTCACTGACAGACCCCACTCTAGACTAGATGCAGCAGACATTAACAAATGGTGACTGATGCCATGCAAAGGGCTGGAGTCCTATTTTTCTTTCTGAGCCATCATATAAGAAACTATTTCAAGGACCCATTTTGTGCCATGAATGCTTCCCTTCTCTTCAATAACTCACCCAGACATCATCCTAATGGCTCTATCTCCCTAGCGAACAAGTAGCTGGCCTCCAATTACTCTGAACCATTTGCTGCTGCAGTGGGTGTATGTTCAAGAGATCAGTGGTGATCAAGTGGCTAATCCACAGTAATGATGGGCAGGCCATTTCATGTCTTTGTTGCAGGCTTTGCTTTAATGTGCCATATTTTAAAGGCCTTTCTGGAAGTTTGGAAAGACCCTTTCATTACAAGGGCATGTGCCCCTTGTTCTATGACATTTGAAACTGAGGTTATCTGCTGTGGCACAGTTTTTCTCTGAACTGCATGTAACTTGAGTTTCCCCCGGCTTTGCCAGCCTGTGAGTGTGTAAAAGGTCACACTAGCAGTTATCTCTCAGATTTTACTAGCTCTTGCCCTTATGTCTCATGCAGAACTTAGCCTTTAACAAGATGCCCCTTAATCATTTTAGAGTCCCTAAGGGATGTCTATATACCATGGACTGCCAGGAGAAAGAACAGGTCTGTCTTGGCTGAAGTACAGCCAGAATGCTCCTTAGAAGCACGGATGGCAAGACTTCATCTCACATACTTTGGACATGTTATCTGGAAGGATCAGTCCCTGGAGAAGGACATCATGCTTGGTAAACTAGAGAGAGGGTCACTGAAAAAGAGGAAGACCCTCGACGAGATGGATTGACACAGTGGCTGCAACAATAGGCCCGAGCATAACAATTGTGAGGACAGTGCAGGACCGGGCAGTGTTTCATTCTGTTGTACATAGGGCCACTATGAATCGGAACCGACTCGGCGCTATCTAACAGTAACAACAATAACAACAACATGGGATGTCTGCTTCCTGCTAGGGGCTGCTGCTGCTGCCCTCCTGTTTATTCCTTGGTACCTGTGCTAAGGAACTCTGTGTCCACTGGACACTGCTGTCTGCTCCTACAGCCGAGGTGCCAAAGCTGTGCCATGTATTGTTGTAGATGGGGGAGAACGCCTCTCTCTCTTCCCTTTGAACAGCCAAGCAAGCTTGCTTATGTGCTGATGTCCTACCAGGTTTTGTGTGTGTGTGTGTGGAGGGGGGTGATGGTGGTTTGAGATCCTCTCTCTTCTATCTCCTTTGTTTCAAAACATTCAGAAATGAGTCCAGTGGCAGCTGGACCAGGAGACATGTCTGCATTCAGAATTTCGCCTTCCCTCCCAAGACAGGATTTCTTACTGGATCCAGTGCACTTCACAGTACTTGGTTTGGGCTTTCCTCAGAGTGAAGCACATAAATCAAACTTCAATCCTTTGCATGCTTTTCAACACACAACATTACCTAAGTGCTCCTTCATCCTTCTCCCTACAAGGGTTGTGTTCAAAAAACGAGAAAAAGGAGGAGAGTGCAAAGGTAGGGACACTTAGGTGGCCTTATGTCTGGTTTCCACTAGTAGTAAAAGTTCTTCAAAGGCAATATACTTATGTCAACATCAAAGGGCAGAGAAGAATGCATGATGGTGGTTTCTGGTCTGCAAAGGGCCAGGTGATACAGAACTTGATCAGACGCAAAAGGGTTTCCTTTCCCTCATAAGAGAAGTTCAAGCTGAAAAAAGATTGTGAGGGTATTTCAGGATTGGATGGGGAGGGCAGTTCATGAGATGGCCTCAAAGCCCATTATAATCCTGAGGATGGAGAGGCTGTTTAGAACACTGTGGTATTGCCCAAAGTGTGGCAGGCAAACAATTAGTGAGATGCAAGATCACTGGTAGTTGTACCCAGATGAACATTCATAATTAACAGTCGTTGTTGTTAGTTGCTATCGAGTCAGCTCTAACTCATAACGACCCCGTGTACAACAGAACAAAACGTTGTCAAGCACTGCACCTTCTTCATGATCACTGGTATGCTCAAGTCCATTCTTGCAGCCACTGTGTATTTTGAGTGCCTTCCAGCCTAGGGGGCTCATCTTCCAGCACTATATTGGATAATGTTCTGTTGTAATCCATAGGGTTTTCACTGGATAATTTTTGGAAGTAGACAACCAGGCTTTTCTTCCTAGTCTGTCTTAGTCTGAAACCTCTGCTGATACCTGTCCACCATTGGTGACCCTGCTGGTATTTGAAATACTGGTGGCATAGCTTCCAGCATTGTAGCAACACACAAACCACCACAGTATGACAAACTAACAGATGGGTGGTGGAATTAACAGCTGTTGTTGTTGTTAGGTGCCATCGAGTTGATTTTTGACTCATAGTGACATCCTGTGACAGAGGAGAACTGCCCCCATAGGGTTTTGTAGGCTGTAATCTTTATGGGAGCAGGTTGCCAAGTCTTTCTCCCGCAGATCCACTGGGTAGGTTCAAACAGAGTTTATTATTATAGTTTTCTACTATTTAGGACACTTAATAAAAAAAAAACAGTTGCCATGGAGTCAATTCCAACTCATGGAGACCCCATGTGTGTCAGAGTAGAACTGTGCTCCATAGGGTTTTCAATGGCTGATTTTCATAAGTAAACTGCCAGGCCTTTCTTCTGAGGCATCTCTGAGTGGACTCAAACCACCAACCTTTTGGTTAGCAGCCGAGTGTTTTAACCCATTGCATCACCCAGGGACTCCTACTGGATTTCAATTTATGGTATTGACAGGAAGTTTCCTGTTAATGAAACTTTAAGTAAAAAAAAGTGATTCAGAGGACTCCGGCAAGATGGCGGTCTAGGCAGAAGCACCACGCCGTCCCTCCACAACAAAGATCCGAAAAACTAAGCCAAACAGAGAATCAACAATCCTGAAACCCT
>NW_004444002.1:570116-572553 GCF_000243295.1 Trichechus manatus latirostris | reverse complement strand
ACCAATGTCATAAAACAGCATGTGTGTTACTGTTACATGAGAAACTATCTGTTCTGTAAGCCTTCACCTGAAGTACAATAAAATATTAAAAAAAAAAAAAGTGATTCAAAATATTAAGAAAATAACAGTATTGATAGTACATGATATGGCAAAAATCATGAAGGTGGTGTTTGAGAGGCTGAAGGTTGAGATATAATGGAGGCATGGTTAAATGTTTGACATTTGAAGTCAGACAGATCTGGGCTCCAGTGCTGGCTTTACCACTTACTAGCTGGGTGATGTGGAGCAGACATATATGTGCTTAATATAGTGCTGGGCACATATTACATATCTCTAAAGTTTACTGAGTGCTTACTACCTGCAAGGCACTGAGCTAACATCTCTATTATGGTATCTCATTTAATCTTCACATCTCTGAGATAGGTACTATCATTATCTCCATTTTACAGATGAAGAAATTGAAGATGAGAAAGGTCCAGTCACTTGCCTGAGGCCAGGCTGCCTGAAAGTGGCAGAGTCAGGCTTTGACCCAGGCCTGTCAGCCTCTGAAGCCAGAATTTACCCACCACTATGCCACACTGGGAGAAGGGTCCTGGTGGTGCAACAGTTAAGTGCTCAGCTACTAACTGAAAGGTTGGTGGTTCGAAGCTCTGTGGGAGAAAGACCTGGCGATCTGTTTCCATGAAAAGTACAGCCTAGGAAACCCTATGGGGCAGTTCTACTCTGTCATATGGGGTCACTATGAATCGGAGTCAACTTGACAGCACCCAACAAGAACATGCCACACTGCTTCAAGTGGTAGAGCCAACTCTATCCGTCAGCAGAGTGAGAAGCCCCTGTGTATTTAGCAGTGGCCATGAGACTCTTCTCTCTCTAGATATCTCCTCTGCTGACTTATGAGCATGAAATTCTTACCTTTAGGTGCATCTTTGGGTTATGGATAATAATAGGCAAGATAGAATTTCTTTTTCTCCTCACTCTCCTTGTTCCACCCCCAACTCTACTAAGGAGATGAGGGTAAAGGGTCTTTTGTAAAACAGAGTAAACAATAATAGCTACAAATACTGAGCATTTACTTTTCTAAGTGTTATATATGTATTATCTCATTTAAACCTACCATTTTACAAGTGAGGAAGCTAAGACTCAGAGAGGTTGAGAAACAGGTCCAGAGTCACACAGTTAATGGCACAGCCAGGATTCAAACCAAGGTGGACTGATTTTTAAAGCCCGTTCCCTTAACAACTATTCCTATGAAAAGTAAGGATAGTGGAAAAGGAAGATGGGGAAAGAGAAAAGGAAGGGACTGACAAGGCTCAAGATAAGGCCCTTTCTCTGGCTTAAGGCAGGTCATGGTTCAGAGAAAGAGGGTCAAGTTCCTGGGGAACCAGTCTTCTTCCAAACCAGGCCCTAAACTGCCCCAAGAATGCAGCACTGCCAAGGAACACAGTTCCCAGGGACAGACTCGCAGCTCCTTCTGTGAGAACCAGTATCTACCTTCTAAGCCCAACTCTTTTTTTAAAAAACTTTTTATTTGGAGATAATTTCAAACTTACATACACACACAGTTTTTTCTGAACTATTTGAGAATAAATTACATGCCCTTTACCTTTAAATACTTAAGTGTGTATTTCCTAAGAAGAGTGGTGTTTTCTTATCTACCACAGTACAGTTGTCAATTTAACGATGATTTTATCTAATCTACCATCTGTATTCAAATTTGTTGGTTGAGCCAATAATGCTCTTTTAGAGCACTTTTTACCCCACAGGTCTAGTCTAGGGTGCAGGCTAGGGTCAGGTATTGCATTGGTTGTGATGTCTCTGTAGCCTCCTTAAATCTGGTACATTTCCACATAGCCTTTGTTTGTCTTTTATGACATTGACATTTTTTTAAAAAAATGCAGTCGTCCCCCCCCCTTTTCTCATTGGAGGTTTCAAATGCTGGAATACCGTATAAGTTATGTATCCTTCTCAGGGTATCACATCTGTAGGCACATGATATCTATTTGTCCTTCATTGGTGTGTTAATTTTGATCACCTAGTCAAGGTGCTGTCCAGTTTCTCCACTGTGTAATTACTGTATTTTTCTCCCTTGCAATTAATTAGCAATTCTAGGTCCTTGGGAAGCGCAAACAGTTTGCGCTCGGTTACTCACCGAAAAGTTGGCAATTCAAACTCACCCAAAGGCACTGTGGAAGAAAGCCCTGGCAACCTACTTCCATAAAGATTACACTCAAGAAAACTCTATGGAGCTCAGTTCTACTCTGTAACACATGTGGTCACTATGAGTTGGAATCGATGCAATGGCAATGAGTTTTGTTGTTGTTGTTTTTTGGTGGGGAGATACTTTAAGAACATGCAAACATCCTGTTCCTCATCAAAAATCTCCCCGTCCAAAAAAAAAAAAAAGTTGAGAATTTAGAGGGTTAAAATGTTGTGG
>NW_004444002.1:563728-570016 GCF_000243295.1 Trichechus manatus latirostris | reverse complement strand
GTGTTACTGTTACATGAGAAACTATCTGTTCTGTAAGCCTTCACCTGAAGTACAATAAAATATTAAAAAAAAAAAAAAAAAATCTCCCCTTCCCTGGAAAGGAAGACACAATTCTTAGGCGACACTGAACTTTTGTTAAGGGTGATGGAAAAATTCAGGGATGGTTAATGGTGATGGTTAAATATGATGAACATAATTAATGTCACTGAACTGTACATGTGAAGGTTATAGAAATTGCAAACATTTTGTTATCTATATATTTACCACAATTAAAAAAGAAAAAAAACTAAAAAAATATTCCACCTAGATTTATCATCCATTGATGATTCTTGATTGATCCAGTCTTTACAATTATGGTTAGAAAATGATGGCTTTCCAATTGGAGCACTCCCTCGATGTGATGTACCAGTTGGCCCTCAGCATTCTACTGTAAGCAGTGTATTTATCTATTTATTGTTACTATAGACTTGTGAGTTCCATTTTTTTCAATGGTTTATAAGTTATTACTGTACTTAATTACTTCAGTCCTCAACTTGTCCCAGATTTGGCCAAGGCCTTGCTCTTGAAAGTCTAGGAGGACCCACCTCAAAGGCCAGAGAAAAAGGCAACCAGAGCAAAGTGCCTCAGTGGGAGCTAATCCAGGGCTGGCCTCAGACCCTAGGCCTGACTTGACTGCTCTGAATGGAAAAACACTTTATAAAGTACTGCCCAAATGCCAGCTAAACCTCCTTCAGTCCTAACTGCTGGTGGTTAACCACATGTCAGAGTATCCTGGTCTGATGATGCTAACAAGCCTTTAGCCTCAATCTGGCTCTTCCCACCAGGCATCTCTTCTTAAGCCTTGCCTGCACCATGTTTTTTGCCAACCCAGGCCTCACATCATCTGCGCTTGGGAGGAGGGGAATAAACTGAGAAGAGACCACTCATGTTTACCTCAGGTGGCCTAACAGGGTCTCAGAATCACAGTACTCTAGGCTTCCCTGGGAACAAAACAAAGGAGTAGAAATTATCCCCACCCTACTCCCAGCACCCATCTTTTTATTAGCCTATAAAACCACCCAGGTGTCTTCCTGTGGCTCTGCCTTTCAAACAGCTCCCTGAGCTCAAAACCCTGGAAAAAGTATTTAAGGGCCATTGAGGGTGGTGTGAGTTCTTCCCAGAGGCCTCAGTCTCAAGTTTACCAAGTCGCCCTTTTGTGCTGTGAACAGGCTAGGCTAGGTGGTTTAGCAATGAGCCTCTTAGTTCAACTCCAGAAAACACGTGGGAAAAAAAATCTTTCCTTGAAGAGCCTGTAAGACATCTGCAGGGAAACGAACAGCCCCTCCTTTCAGCTCACTGGTTCAAAAGCCACTTTTGCCAAACACTGAATGCTGCTTCCTGTTCAATTTGTCTTTCGCTTGAATCTACATCATTTCTCTTATTTAAACGGCTGAGTGAGGCCCTGGTAAGCCTCTCAGATTCCCATATTTGGATTCTTTGTTCCCATGTAAAGAGGCATGGGGCCTCTAGCAAGTCTCTTTTTTGCTCTTTCTCCTATTGAATATTCTACATGTAGTGGCTTCCTTTTGAATCTTGTAGTTTCTGTTTATCAGAGTAAGTTGACTGCAAGTTTCAAGAGCCTTGACTAATTTGGGTTGGCTGTTGGGGAAAGAGGTTAAGAGTAGAATAAAATGGTGGGGTTTTTCAAGCCATACAAAAAGGAGAAAAGAAGAGAAGCAGGGAACAGGGCTACTGAAAGACCAGCTGTTCCATCCAACTCCATCTTTATATACACCCTCAGCAGGAGCTTATTAAAGCAGAATTCCCCCCACTGCACACACACAGCTCAGCTCATTAGGGGCTCTGCTGGCCTCTCAGAACTTCCAGCAACGCTGGGGGAGGGGAGCCCTAGCTGCTAAAGGTGACCCAGGAGGAGGATTCACAGACATTTTGCCTTATTAAGCAGAACAACAGCATGGTGCCCCAAGTGACAATGCCCTGGGAATAGGGTTGCCAGATAAATTACAGAATGCAATATTTGGGACATACTTACACTAAAACATTATCTGTTGTTTACCTAAAATTCAAATTTAACTGGGTACCCATATTTTTATTTGCTAAATCTGGCAACCCTACCCAGGAACCCCATACCATCAATGTGACTTTCAATTGCCCTCCCCTTGGTAATGGGGTGAGAAAGAAGGTCCCCCAACCCAAAATGTACTTTTTCCAAATTTTCCAATAAGGGGCAAACTCCCCAGCCCTAGCCCCAACTCCCCAAACCTGCAGTAAGAACATGTGGCTAGTTTCCCCATGTTGAGAGCAGCTGGCTATCTCCCTGACCCCAATTCTCACTTGCTGTAGCTTACCTGTCTACCTTTCTCATTCATAATGAACTCTTCCACCTGCCAAGTTTTAGAAAGATGAGTGGATTCTTTCTACAAGTGGCTAGGCAGTGGATGATGGTCATTAGAGGTCTCTGAGAAGGTTCTGTGCTTTTTCCCCATAGAATCAGTGGAGTTCAGGTGGAGGGAGGAGAGGACTATTGTCCAGCCTGTCCCCTGTGACTTCTAAGTCCATCTCTTCAGGCCCCTGAAGACTTTAAGTTCCAATCCTGGCTCCAGCAAGTAGCTCTGTTCGTAGTCTATCATTTTGCTCACAAAGACAGACTGAGAGGTTTATTAAAATAAATTGAAGAGTTTATGAATACTCAGAAGGGCAGCATCCTGCATGAAGTAAGGCATGTTTGCATGCTGCAAGAAGGAGCACACATACTGTACTTACCAGAGTGCTTTGATGGATGTTGGACTGTCCTTTGTTTACTAGCCTCCAGGTATGTTTACACAAACTAGATTGGGAAAAGATGGTGGTTGCCAGACTGGCTTAGGGGATGTGCAGGACACTGTCAAATTGAAATCTGTTCATCCCAACACCTCTGTGGATCACACTGCATGTAGGAAGCAGACAGGTAGGCGGAGAACAGGTGGGTTTCACTGCACCTTCTGAAAGGGACTTCATCCAAAAGGGACCTCAAGCCTCAGAGCTCTAGCTCTACAACTGACAGCTGCCTGTAGATTCAGCTTTAATGGAAATCCTGTCTGGTTATGGCTCCCCAAGGTATCTAAGACTGGGATCTCTCACCATTTACTCATTTAATCAACAAACATTTAATGAGCTTCTACTCTGTGCCAACACTGCTGATACAGCAGTGGGGAAAAACAAAACTGATGTAATTCCAAAACTCAGGGAGTTTAGAGTCTAATGGGAGATGCAGACAATACACTAGGGGGAAGTACAAGTGCTGCACAGGTGCTGTAAAAGGAGCCCCGGTGGCGCAATGGTTAAGTGTTCGACTGCTAACTGAAAGGTCAGTGGTTTGAACCCACCAGTAGCTCTGTGGGAGAAAGATGTGGCAGTCTGCTTGCATAAAGATTTACAGCCTTGGAAACTCTATGGGGCAGTTCTACTCTATCCTATAGGGTCGCTATGAGTCGGAATTGACTCGATGGCAATGGGTACAGGACAGAGCTGTAGGAACATGAAGGTGGGACACCTTACCCATTCCAAGAGGGTCTGGGAAGGGACCTCCCTCCCGTGGAAAATGATGTCTGAACTGAGACCTGGAAGATGAGGAGTTAATGGAGAAGACTGTTCCAAGCAGAGGGAACATGTACCAACAACCATAGTTGAGTTTGAGGCATGGCAGGATGAAAACATGGCATTTGAGGGTCATAATAGTAACAAACAGCATTTATCAAGCATTTACTGTATTAACAGTGCTGTGCTAAGCTTTTGATATACATTATCTCATTTGAACATCACATATTGGTCAGATGAGGCAAGTGAGGCACAAAGAGGTTAAAGTGCCTTATCCAAGGTCATACCTCTGATAAGTAGTGAAGCCAGTAATTAAAACTCTGTTGTCTGGTTCTAGAGCTCACACTCTTAACACCACACTATAACAAGTCTATAACTCAAATGAATAAAACAAATGGTGGGAATTCAGCACAGGCCTGTAGCCTTCACCCCTGGAGCCACCAACCCCACCTTATAGGCTCATATCCATCCCAGGCTCTGGCCTTTCTCTAACCTCAGAACCTCTGTCCAGTCCTTGGTTTCTTGCCAATAACTGGTACCCAGCCATGAATCTACTTATTCCCTGGTCCCTGGTAGGTATGCCAGCTTTCCAGATCTGAGGCTCTTATTCCCTAGTTTTCCTGGAAACTAGGGCCTTTCTTGCCTCTGAATCCCAGTCCCTTGCCTGGATCCCTCTTATCAGACCCTCAGACACCACACTGTGCCTACTTCTCTGGATTTCTTCCTATTCTGATTCCATGGGCATCCTAGATTGCTTTAGTGTCTCTGCATCTTTGTCTGGTCTCTGGGGCCTTGCCATCCTCAGTCTAGCCAGACCTATTGCCCACCAAAGTCCAAACTGGAGATGGGGCGAGGGGGTTAAGGGGAGGGAGACAGGTGTGAAGGCAGGAAGGGCAACTGTGTGAAAGGTTGATCCAGTGGAGGGATTTTGGAATATGGGTAGGGTTGGGGCTGAGGGACTAGAGTAGAGCTGGCCTTATTCTTAGGTGGAGTTTATGACCCATCCCTTCCCAACATACTCTATTTCAATAGCTAGCTAAGGACTGAAATCCCTTTAAAAAGGGGCTTCACAGAGGAAGCAGGTTGAGAATGTAGACAGCCCAGAGGAGAAGAAACATAGAGTAAATTCCTTCCTAAGTGTTCACTTTCCTTGGGGAAGGAACGTAGTACTTGAACAGAAAAGCGAAAGGGCCTCGTAGGTGAGGTAATGGAGCTAAAACGGGGAGCTCAAGAGCACTCACATGCAACTAGTCATAGATTACAGCTTGACCCGGGTCCAGCCCTGCCTAGACACAGTACCCTCAGAAACCTGTGGAGGTGGTTTCTGACCTAATTTCAGCACATGGTCCCAAACAGAAAACCCAGCATTACCTGGTATTTATTAGGCACTGCCCTACAAAACCACTCAACCCACTACGGTCCCTGTGATGCAGGAACCAACTGAAGAGCTCATATTTTAACCAACTCTCCTTCTCCCTTTTTTCTACTCCAGGGTGTAGGGACAGCTGTTGAGCAGAGAAAAAGATGAGGTGTGGGACCAACAAGCCAAATTAAAATAAATTTTGGTTTTATTTTCAGTACACACACACACACACGCACACACACCCAAAGAGTGAGGGTGGAAGCAGTATGGCCAGGGTCCGGGCTTTGCTGCGGTCCCCGCTGGGCTGCCGTCCACTCTCAGCTGCCACAATGGAACTTAGCGCTGAGTACCTCCCAGAGAAGCTGTAGCAGGAGCTAAAAGCGGAGCACGAGGAGGTGGAGGACATGACTCTCAACTGTTGCGTGTTCAGCTTCCGAGTCCTGGTGGTGTCCTCCAAGTTCCAGAGGAAGCTGCTGCTACAGAGACACTGGCTGGTGAACACATGCCTAGCAGAAGAGCTCCTGCACATCTGTGCCTTTGAGCAGAAGACTATGACCCCAGAGCAGTGGACCCATGAATGGCAGAAATGAGGGGCTAGGACCTGTACAGCCATTAAACTATGAATCGGGAAAAAAAAATCAATAGCACTGTCTAATCTCCAAGGTTCCCTCCTGCCTGCACCTGCAGGGGGTGCAAGCTGGATCCTGGGGCTGAGGCTACAGCTCAAGGCAAAGGCAGGCCAGGTTGTGGGTCTCCAGCCATGCTGGGTCTTGGGGGTGGCAGCCAGATCCTGGGGCAACCCGTCTGGTCTCTTGAATAAAGGTCAAAGCTGGATTCTTGCCATGGCCTATTTCTCCCTTGCTCCAACACTGGGAGTGGCAGCCCTTCTGCCTAGAGTCACTGGGAGGGAAGCCTTGCTGGGCACCAGGCCCCAGCCACACAGGCAGCCCCACAGAGGTGGTTCGAATTCCAAGCCAGGGCCTGGGAGTATTGGGAAAGCAAGAAAAGCAGTCAGTGCAGGCCACAGGGGCTGCCACACTGTGTCCAGGATAAGGGTGGGACAGTCATAATCGACAGAGGAGAGGGGTCAGCAGCCCCACTAGGACTCTTTCTCGTGGAGGTGGGCCTAAGGAGGCTGCCTCCAGCCCTGGCCAGATGGTGGAGTCAGCCTGAGGCCTATAGTGACTAAGAGATGTGGGACCTCCAGTCAGATGGCAGCTCAGCCTGGGAGCAGACATGATTGGCTGGGGCAGGGGGAGAGGGCAGGACCCAGGCCAATCACAGTCGATAACGGACAGCAGGCGTGGCCCCAGCATAGCCTGTCAGCACCATACTCCCCAACCCCAACC
>NW_004444002.1:530588-561922 GCF_000243295.1 Trichechus manatus latirostris | reverse complement strand
GGGGTGCAGAACTCAAATTCTAGTAAAAAGACCAGACTTAATGGTCTGACTGAGACTGGAGGAACCCCGGAAAGCATGGCCCCCAGATTCTCTATCAGCCCAGAACTAAAACAATTTCCAAGGCCAACTCTTCAGACAAAGATTGGACTGGACTGTGGGACATAAAATGATACTCGTGAAGAGTGTGCTCCTTAGCTCGAGTAGATATAAGAGACTAAGTGGGCAGCTTCTGTCTGGAGGTGAGATGAGAAGGCAGAGAGGTTTAGGAGCTGGTTGAATGGACACGGAAAATCAGAGGTGGAAAAGAGAAGTGTGCTGTCACAGTATGGGGAGAGCAATTAGGGTCACATAACAATGTATGTATAAATTTTTGTATGAGAGACTAACTTGAAATGTAAACTTTCACTTAAACTACAAAAATGAACAAAAAAAGAATGGATGAATGAACAAATGAATTTACTGCAGGGGACAGAGATGGTGGCAGGCCTTTAACAACAGCAACAACAAAAAGGAAAATTACACAGGCCACGATGGAGAGTACTTTTCCCATGTTACCTACACGTTACACTCTGCTATTTGTTGATCACAGGACACATAAAACATGTTGAGGACATTTCACTGCCCAGGAAAAAATTGCTTCAGGGTGAGCTAGGAGTTAGGTATTACCATAGATTTTAATACTTCTTCACAGTCCGGCTGAATTTCCACACTGTTTATCATGTTGTTCTACAACATCATAGAATATTAAAGCTATTTCGTCATTTTGCAGGTTAAAAAAACTGAGGTTGACCAGAGAAGTGGTTCAACTTGCTCAAACTCACATAGCTAGTTAGTAGCAGAACTGGACCAGAACAAGGCAATAAGCCTAGTTTTCTTGCCACTCTGAGGATTTGTTAAAATGGCATCTGAACAAGGGAAAGATTTTAAGTTAATTCATCACAAGTGACTCCCATACCCTGCTCTAGAGGCTCCTTTTCGAGGCTCTCAGTCATTCAAACAAATAAACATCTTTTTGATGCATGGATTACCCATGTGTTTACTCAGCAAACATTTGTTAAGCTCTGTGCTAGATGGGGATAGAGATAAATAAACCACAGTCTCTGCCTGTCTCAGTTATCTAGTGCTGCTATAACAGAAATACCACACATGAGTGGTTTTAACAAACAGAAATTTATTCTCCCACAATTTAGAAGGCTAGAAGTCTCAATTCAGGTACCAGCTCTAGGGGAAGGCTCTCTCTCTCTCTCTCTCTCTCTGCTCTGGGGGAAGGCCCATGTGTCTTTTCAGCTTCCGGTTCTTGGTTCCTTGGTAATCTTCATGTGGTATGGTATCTATCTTCCTCCATCTCTGCTTGCTTCTTCAGTGCCTGATCTGCTCTTTTTACATCTCAAAAAGTGATTGGCTTAAGACACATCCTACCCTACACTAATACTGCCTCATTAACATAACAAAGAAAACCCATTCTCAATTGGGATTATAACCATAGGTTTAGGGGTTAGGATTTACAACACATATTTTGGGGGGATATAATTCAATCCATAACAATGCCCTTGGAAAGGAGTAAGGAGAGAATGACATATACATGAATAAGTGTAATAGACTCACATAGGTACAGAGGGGGCACAAGAGAAGGAATGAAAGGCTTCAGAAAGGATGTCATCAGCCAACATAGGAAAGCAGGCTGGGCTAAGCACCAAATGTGGGGAGGAGACCCAAGTGTGGTGCAGTCAGTTGAGTGGAAAGAGGGAGGGAGGGAGCTCTGTGCGCTACAGAAGTCATGGAAGGCTTTTTAGAGAAGTAAGTCTAAGTCTATAGTAATGATCGTGAGGATGGCGTAGGACTGGGCAGTGTTTCGTTCTGGTGTACATAGGGTCACTGTGCGTCAGAACCGACTCAACAGCACCTAGCAACAACAAGTCTAGGGCTGAGCCTTGGAGCATGTACAAGATGTATATAAGCAGAGAGAAGGTGAAGAAGTTGTTTCAGATGGGGAATAGCATGAGCAAAGGCATAGATACAAGAAAGTACATTGTAAATTGGTCCTTTGTATGTCAAGTTAAAAACTGTTCTTAAATCACCTTTTGCTTTTCCAAAATAGTTGTCTTTTGCCTTTCCTATAAGGAACTGTCACTAGGCAGCAGGTCATATTTGGACTGGTCCTTCAAAGACTCTCCAACCTCACTCTCACCGGGAAATACCACTGGTAGTCTGCAAGGCTACCAGGTACAGTTGTGCATGCTGTTCACTGCACAAGGAGGTGAGTGGAGGCTGAAATCCAGACTGCATTGCACTTGCCAAACCATGCTTTCTTTTCCTAATTTGATATATTTTGTCCTTTCCAGGTCATGTGCCCAGAAGAAGAGGCACTTTTTCTAATTTGCACTAAGGTGCCCTAGCAGTGGCTGAGGCACTAGATCAGGTATAGATCAAAATCTGAGGTGAATGAGATTTTTTTCTGATTTCTCCTAGCCCCAAATCCTTATAGCTGGATCTACTAGTGGAGCCACAACCTCTAGACTCAGTTCCACCCCAGTTCTTGTGCAAATCATAACTGATGTAAGAAAAGTATCAAGAGCCTCCATCACCGTTCAGCAACTCAGAACTGCTACCCTTCTGGATCTGGAATCATGTGGCCCAGGGATGACCTAGGCCTGATGTTGCTTGCTTGGTTTCATTTCCTTCCAAACCCAAACAGGACGACACTAAGTGCCACCAGTTCCCTGGAGTCGGTTATTCTTTCCCATAGGACAACTACATTTCTGCATGATTCACAACCAAGCTTATTCCTTGTCTCTTGTCCAACCTGCCTGGCAGTACCATCAGAATCAGCCTTAGAAATCAGGTGGGCACTGACTTGTCATACCCACCTACTATAGTTGGTAGTCTTGTGCCACGTCCTAACTCCCTTTTACCTCCTATCTGCCCTATGCTACCAAGAGCCACTCTTCCTCTCGACCTACCAACCAGGGCTTTCAGACTTCCAGGGTTTTCCCTTTATTAGGGCTAAAGGGCTAAGCTACTATAATATAAAGACCCAACAATAGAGTGTGCTAAAGAACAATTGAGTTTCTCTCCTACATGACAGTCCAGGGTGCACGGGTGGGCTACTGTGCTGCATTCAGTCATATATGGACTTGGGTTCCTTCTATCACATTTCTCCACCTTCCTCTAGGGTGACAGCCTCACCTGCCCGGTTGAAGCTGTCTTACAGGTGCAGTCATGTTTCTGCTCACATGAAGAGGAAAAGAGCACAGAGAGTACATGTTCAAGGTTTAAAGGGCTGGGCCTAGAAGGAGTACAAATCACTTCTCATATTCCGTTGGTCACAGAGCCACACCTGGCTACAAGGGAGGCTGGGAAATGTAGCAACTTGCTGGACAGCCTCGTCCAGCTACAATTCTACTATTATGGAGGATGTCATACTTTCTTTCCTATCAGGGAAAAGCATCTGTTTTGCTTTCCTACCCAGAGTAGAAACATGACAACCTAGTTCAATCAATTTAAATAGAATCAAAACTTAATGTATTAATAAATTTGTTTAATGTAAAGCACATACCTTTTCCTTAGGCACTATTTCTCAAAGCATGGTGCATAGATCCTGGGTGGTCCAGAGCCACTGATTATTCCCAGAAACCTAGCAAGTGGCATAAGAAAAGCAATAATAATAAAAAAGCAATTATTTGTTCACATCCCTTCCACATATTTGAGATGAAAGGCTAATTATGATTTTTCACAGCAATCAGACTACATTTTGAATAATCCTTATGTTCTTAAAGGTTGGGCATGCATTACAAGAAGTGCATTTATCTCTGTCAGCACTCATTTATCAAGGTATATAGTTCATCTCTCTTAACATCTATTTGTGCTTTTTGTATGTTATTGCTTATGCTTGTTACAGGTGTATTTTGTCTTCTGGCTATTGTGTACCATTATGTCCCCAAACAAATCAACCACTCAAAATTGGTTCCTTGAATATTAATGTACTAGTAAAAATAATAAATTAAATGCTACAGCTCAGTAAATACCATTAACACAAATAGTGAACAGGACTCCAGCACAAACATAGAATGTGAATCCGTATGTGCTGAGACAAATAAGTCTTTGTGTGTGACAATATCACACAATCAGCCAAGAAATGCAAATATGAAATTAGATAAATATCTATAACTCTGCTCTTACTAGACCTGCCATCAATTTGCCCGTCTCCAGCTGCTCTTTGTAACAAAACGTGTGAAATCGTAGCATGAAGTCATCAAAGCTTTCACATCCTTACTGAACAAAGCACAGTGAATCTTGCCGTAAATCAATTGAATTTTTCAAGAACAAGCATAAAGTAATTATTTGCTGTATGAAAATGATGAACATTGTGACTAAGGCAGAGGCACTAAAGCTATAGGGCTATCATTCAAAGTTGCAGACCTCTTGGCAAAACACGTACAAGTCACTTTATTGCCAAGAAGCTTGTAAAACCAACCACAACATTAATGACAAAATGACTTAGAGAAAGCAGAAGGAGCTCTTGGCAAAATTCCTCTAACAAACATCATCATTGGACATCCATAATATCCATGGCACACAATGTAGAAAGGAAATTACTATCACATGTGGATGCCATCAGATATTTTACTTCAGGATTGGACAAAATCACCAACAGGAGTGGTACTTATACAAGCGAGAAGTGTTCCACAACTTTTTTTTTGCTTTTATTGACATTGAAAACCAATGCTGTAAGAGGAAAAGCTTTTTTTAATTAAACTTTTTATTTTTAAGATAATTGTAGATTCACATGCAGTTGTAAGAAACAATACAGAGAGGTCCCATAATCTCTTTGTCCAGTTTCCTCAATCTTGAAAAGTATAGTACACTATAACAACAAGGATATGACATTGAAACAGTCAAGATACAGAACATTTCCATCACCACAAGGATCCCTGATGTTGCCTTTTTACAGCCACACTAACTCTCCCCTACCCCCTCCTTAACTCTTAACAATCAATAATTTGTTCTTCATTTCTATAATTTTGTAGTTTCAAAGATGTTATACATTTGGAGGAGTAGCCCTGGTGGTGCAGTGGTTAAAGTGCTTGGCCGCTAACTGAAAGGAAAGCAGTTCGAACTCACTAGCCGGCCCATGGGAGAAAGATGTGGCAGTCTGCTTCTGTAAAAATTTACAGCCTTAGAAACCCTATGGGGCAGGTCTACTTTGTCCTATAGGGTCGCTATGAGTTGGAATTGACTCAATAGCAGTGGGTTTGTTTTTTTGATTTTTATACATTTGGAATCATACAGTATGCAACCTTTTGGGATTGGCTTTATTTCCCTCGGCATAATTTTTGTAGCTCCATTCAAGATGTTGTGCGTGTCAATAGTTTGTTCCTTTTTATTGCTAAGTAGTATTTCATGGCCACCACGTGTCTGTCAATTTGTCACACTGTGGTGGCTTGCATGCTGTTTGACATTCAACCATTTCAGGAGGTAGCATGTGATGGAGAACCAATGGTTCTGAAGGAAGAAGTCCAAGCTGCACTGAAGGCATTGGTGAAAAACAAGGCTCCAGAAATTGAAGGAATACCAATTGAGATGTTTCAACTAACATGCAGTGCTGGAGGTACTCATTCATCTATGCCAAGAAATTTGAAAGACAGATACCTGACTGGAAAAGATCCATATTTGTGCCCATTCCAAAGAAAGGTGATCCAACAGAATGTGGAAATTATCAAACAATATCATTAGTATCACACACAAGTAAAATTTTGCTGAAGATCATTCAAAAGCAGTTGCAGCAGTACATTGACAGGGAACTGCCAGAAATTCAAGCCGGATTCAGAAGAGGATGTGGAATGAGGGATATCACTGCTGATATAAGATGGATCTTGGCTGAAAGCAGAGAATACCAGAAACATGTTTACCCATGTTTTATTGAATATGCCAAAGGCATTTGACTGTGTGGATCATAACAAATTACGGATAACATTGCCAAGAATGGGAGTTCCAGAACACTTAATTGTGCTCATGCAGAAACTGTACATAGACCAACAGGCAGTCGTTAAAACAGAACAAAGGGGATACTGTGTGGTTTTAAATCAGGAAAGGTGTGTATCAGGGTTGTATCCTTTCATCATACTTACTCAATCTGTATGCTGAGCAAATAATCCAAGAAGCTGGACTATATGAAGAAGAACGGGACATCAGGATTGGAGGAAGACTCATTAACAACCTGCGATGTGCAGATGACACAACCTTGCTTGCTGAAAGTGAAGAGGACTTGAAGCACTTACTAATGAAGATTAAAGACTACTACAGCCTTGAGTATGGATTAAACCTCAACATAAAGAAAACAAAAATCCTCACATCTGGACCAACAAGCAACATCATGATAAACGGAGAAAAGATTGAAGTTTGTCAAGGATTTCATTTTACTTGGATCCACAATCAACGCCCATGGAAGCAGCAGTCAGGAAATCAAAGGATGTATTGCATTGGGCAAATCTGCTTTAAAGTGTTGAAAAGCAAAGATGTCACTTTGAGGACTAAGGTGCGCCTGACTCAAGCCATGCTGTTTTCAATCGCCTCATATGCATGCGAAAGTTGGGCAATGAATAAGGAAGACGGAAGAAGAATTGATGCCTTTGAATTATGGTGTTGGCAAAGAATATTGAATATACCATGGACTGCCAGAAGAAAAACAAGTCTGTCTTGGAAGAAATATAGCCAGAGTGCTCCTTAGAGGCAAGGATGGCGAGACTACATCTCACATACTTTCGACATGTTATCAAGAGGGACCAGTCCCTGGAAAAGGACTTCATGTTTGCTAAGTAGAGGGTCAGCGAAAAACAGGACGACCCTCGACGAGATGAATTGACACAGTGGCAGCAGCATGGGCTCAAACATAGCAACAATTGTGAGGATGGCGCAGGACTGGGCAGTGTTTCGTTCTGTTGTACGTGGGGCCGTGATGAGCCAAAACCAACTCGATGGCACCTAAAAACAACAACAACAACATGTGTTTCATGGAAGGGCAGTGGTAGTTCAGTGGTAGAATTCTTGTCTTCCATGGAGGAGACCCGGGTTTGATTCCCAGTCAATGTACCTCACGTGCAGCCACCATCCTCTGTCAGTTATGGACTGCATGTTGCTCTGATGCTGAACAGGTTTCAACGGAGCTTCCAGATGAAGACAGATTAGAATGAAAAGCCTGGCAATATACTTCCAAAAATTAGCCAATAAAAACACTATGTATCACAACAGTCTGATCCGCAACCTATCATGGGAATTACACAAGACCAAACAGTGTTTCTTCTGTTGTGCATGGTGTCACTATGAGCCAGGGGCCGACTTGACAGCAGCTAATAACAACAGTATTCCATGATATAGATATACGAGTTTGTTTAACCATTCACCTGTTGAAGGACGTCGGGGTTGTTTCCTGTTTGGAGCTATTATGAATAAAGCTGTTGTGAACATCCTTGTTTAGATTTTCTGTAAACATAAGTTTTTCGTTTCTCTGGGATAAATGCCCAAGAGTGCAGTTGCCGGGTTGTATGGAAAGCACATGTTTAGTTTTGTAAAAAGACTGCCAAATTGTTTTCCACAGCAGTTGTACTTCACATTCCCACCAGCAATGTAGGAACCACCCAGTTTCTCAGCCTAAGAGGAAAGGTTTTTAAGTTAGTTAGCAAGTGCTTTTTGGTTTTGCGAGTCACACAGTAGATTGGAAAAGGGGCATTGGGATCAGTTCTAAAGAGCCTTAGCGTGAGTGTAGCCCAGAAATATATTGTTATACAAACAGTAGAGGTTGCAACCAAATGCCAAGCCACTTTCTGCTTGATTCACTGTTAATAGTGATCAGCAATATGCCCCCATCTCAATTCAGTGTTGAAGAAAATAGTAAAAATTGTGAATATAATAAAATAGTGGTCCCTAAGGGTATGTTCCCAGCATTCTGTACAAAGAAATAAGGAGCAAATACCAAAACTCCACTTTTCTAAACCAAGTATGCGAGCTGCTGAGAGGAACTGCGCTCCATAAGTTTTTGAAACAAGGATGGAAAAACAAAATACTTGATGACAATGATAATACCACTAAAGACTATTTCTCAGATTTTAAGTGGCTTGCTCCACTAAAAACCATTTCTTAGATTTTAAGTGCCTTGCTCAAGAGGTGTTTTGTAGCCATATATTCTGAATCTTGAAGAGGCTGAAAGTATGACTTCAGTGGTGAAATATCATGTTTAATGTTAAAGATAAAATAATCAGAATTTCATAAGAAGACCAAACTATGGTGCAAACAGTTTTATCACTAAGTTTGATTTTTTCCTAGGATGTGGAGATGTTCTTCACCTCTCATAGAAAGAAATAGACTACAGATTATTGGGTATATTTAAACCTCACATCTAAGTTCAGCAAAACTTGTATTCATGCTTTCTAGAACTGAATTCAATCAGCGGTAACTAGGAATCCGCACCCATCTATCTCCCAAGTTAAACTATTTAACCTTCAATCCTCTGAGTGTGATTTGTTCAAGGACGTTAGCATCTGATGGGGTGCTTCAAGGCATCATCAGGGAATCATCATTGTAATGTCTGGGCCCATATTTGCTCCAAATACCCAAAACTACATAATAAAGCCACTAAATACTTGAGGCAGTTCCCAATGACCTACAAATCTGAGTTTGGATTTTATGCTTTTTATTATGAAAAATTTTCAAACATACACAAAAATGGAGTGGATAAGACAATGAACCTCCATGTACCCACTAACCAGATTCAGTAGTGTAGTAAATGCCTCTGATGCCCTACATCATAGCTCCTTAGTCCACCTCTGATTTCACCCACAGCTGTGGTGGACAGTTCTATGCAAGCTCAGACACATCACTCTGACATCCCACCTTAAAGTTAAGGTGCTCTCTTTCCACCTTTTGCCCCAGGGCCTTCTCCAAAGGTAGCCCAGATGAAAGCACAGCGTGGAAATGTTGGGGGTGTTAATGCCTTTGGGAGCAAACTTCAACCAGTGGGGGACAGGAACCACATGGATGAGTGCTCCAGCCTCCCATCCTTCTGGAGGACAGTCTTGAGAGGTGTTCTGTTTGCTTCTCAGGAGGTCCTGGCAGAATCAAACCCTTGTTGCTCAAAGCAGCAACCTTGTAATGAACCCTTAAATTGACTTTTCTTCCTTCTCTAACTCTCTGTACTCCCTCACTACTGCTTCCTGTGTTAACATCCCAAATAAACAAACTGCACCCAAGTCCTTGCCTCAGACTCTGTTTTAGGAAACCCAACTAAGACAAATAGTTATCAAATTTTACCGTTATTATTTGTCCTATCCTGAAGTATTTTAAAGCAAAGAGTTTGATCTTTTTTTTAATTTAATAGAAGTAGGAAGAAAAAAAAACAATTCGATATGGAAGCTGATCTGTGCATCAAGCTGTGTGCATTACCAAGGCAGACCTATATATCTTAGTGAAATATTGCCCCCAATAACAAAATAGCATCCTTCTCCTTGATAGGAAATCATTAAGTATACTTTTTAAAATAATATTTAATGCTGATAAAAAATGTGATGGAGTTTTTTAATTTACCTCAGTGATAATCTGTGGCCCTTGAAAGTCAACTGTAAGAAACACTGACCATCCGAGGACTCCCCGGGAGTCCTGTGAACCCCATGAAAATGTATGCCGATGTGTGTATAGACACATGCATTTTTATGGGGAAAAGGTCAATAGCTTTCATCAGATTCTAATACAAGCCCTTGACCTAAAAAGGGTTAAGGACCACTGATCAAGGAATATTAGGCAATACGACTTCGGAGTAGAGATGATTTTCTTGTACAGAGCTTTCCTGGAACTCTTTAAATCATACTACATGGCTGATCATCAGCTTCACTGAATTGCATGGCTGACCTCATTACTATGAATCTTGCCAGTACTGATACAATTATAATGAAAGGATTTTTCCCCCTCAAGGTCTAGTTTATAAAGAAGGGATTATTTTCCTCAAGGCCTAGTTTATAATAAAAGGTTTTCTCCTACTAGGCTCAAGGCCTAGTTTTTGACATCTGGTTTAGATGATCTGGTCCCAATTTTCTCCTCAAGCTGTCTATCCTAGCCTCAACGAACTTTTGGGATTTTGCCAATCAACAGGAAAAGGATTTAGATTACAGTACATGCTCTTTCCAGACTAGTCTTAGTTCTCCCAGATAACTCTGTACCCTGAACTGGTGCATTTCCAGGAATGTGAGAGATTCAGGGCCAGCTGTCAAGGAAGCAATTCCTTCCACCTGTGTCTTGTCCAGCCCCTAAATCACTAAGAAAGGAAGTTGGAAAGTTAAAGAGGCACACTTTCTCGAAAGAGACTTAATTAGGTTTGGCACTTGGGTTTGGTTTTTTTTTTTTTTTTTCCTCTCCCTATTAACAAAGAACTATTTGTACATTATAAAAACAAGTAGAGAAAGAAAATTACATCTTAAAATCATTTCCACTTAAAAACCAAGACAAAAATGGTACAGGTGGCTTTTTAAAAGGAGGAGGAAAAAAAAATCCCCTCTCCATAAGCCCTTTTCTTGAATAGGCCTCTAACTAGCCCTGGTGCAGCTGCAAGGACGCAATTAACATTCCTGTGAATTATTACTCTAAAGAGGATATTCTCAGCCATCATCTGCAGAAGAAGACCTAGCAGGATATAGAATGAGAGACTAAGAACATACTAGAATGGGCTGCATTTTCCATGTGGTTTCCATTTTCCTCCTGATTGTACTCTAAAAGTTTTTTTTTTTTTAAGAGGTTTTCATCCACCACAAATATCACAAAAGCACCCTGTCCCTAGGGCAGATTGCTGCAGGCCTGAGCCAGGGACTAAAACTACTAGAAAAAGGAGGAGCCCAAAAACATTCTCTATCTGAATGGCGAAGCTTCCTAAAACCACCTCTTGGCATGAAATGTCTTCCCTGACTTAAAGGCCTATGACTACTATGGTGTATCCCCAGACTAAGTCACAAATTTTAGGTAGGCAAAGAGCAGCTAACCTTGATTGAGCACTAACTATGTGACAGGGAATATTCTGGGTGTTCTACATGGATTATCTTATTTAATCCTCAAGTTATCATCCCCATTTTACAGAGGAGGAGACTTCAGTTGAGGGAGGTTAAGCCACTTTACCCAAGGTCACAGAGCCTGTGACAAGGGAGCCAGGATTTGATCCCTGGTTTGTATGAGTCCAATAGTAGCACTTTTAACTACTACATAGCTTCAAGCTCTTCCTTTTTTTCTAATGCCCTTCCCTGACCCTAAATGCTAGGCCTTATACTAGCCTCTCACTATCCAGAGGCTCTAACTATAGTACCCATCTGGGCCTGTCCTCTGGAGTAATGTTCCATGTATGAAATTTCCCATTTTATCCAAATATATCTAACCCCATGGAACTAGGGGCTCCCCCACCAAATCTTTCAGTGAAATTAAGGCACTTTTTTCTCTAATGAAAATCACTCCGTATTTTCATGAAACTATTTTTTAAACTTCTTTTGTGTATACACACAAACACACACCTTATTCTGTTCGTTAACATATATTGAACATGTACTATATGCCAGACAACATGTTAATTAATTCACATGCATTTTCTCATTTGATTCTCCATAGTAACCCTATGAGGTAGCTACTCTTATTACTCATGTTTTACATATGAGAAAGTTTCTATCAGGCAAATGATAAAGCCAGGATGTGAATTCATATGTGTTTGACCTGAGAGCCCAAACCCCTAAACCGCTACACTCTACTTTCACTCTTCTTAACAATGATAAGCCGTGTTGATAGTATCTACCCTTGATGTGGCACTTTATTTCTGTGATTTTCCTCCCCAAAACCCATAGCCCCAATATAAACATGATAAAAACATCACACAAGTCCCAATTGAGAGATATTCTAAAATTACCTGACCAGTATTCTCCAAAACTATCAAGGCCATCAAAATCAAGGAAATAATCTAGGTGATGTCAGGGAAAATGGTGAAGTAGGTAACTACAAAAGTCTGTCTCTCCCCAAAAGCACCAAATAAACTCGCAAAAACTGTCAGAATTAACTTTATCAGAACTCTGGGTACTTATCAAAAGCTTTCAACAACCAGGGAAATACTTAATCAGGACAAAGCAGCTTTGACTTGTCTGGTGGCTCCCTGAAAAAACAGCTCAAAGGGCTTGCCTTTATTTCACTTAATTCAAAATTCTCTCAGGGCTGAGGTGGCTATTTAGGGGAGAAGAGGTTGTTTATTCAAAATATTTAAAGGCAAATATATTAGTCATTGCTGTCTAGGGCAAGGGATAACTGTTGATACCAATCCTAGACTAATCAGAAAGTTTGGAAGGAAAGGCTGGGGAATGAGATGCTTTGGAGGAAATAAGGGCTTTGAAAAGCTCCCACAGGACCATGATCTCAGGGAACATCTAGCTCAATTGGCATAACACAGTTTATAAAGACAATGTTCTACATTTTACCTTGGTGAGTAGCAACTGGGGTAAAACCTGCGAGCAACCGTCTAAGATACTTCACTAGTCTCACCTCTTTGGGAGCAAAAGAGAATGAAGAAAACAAGATACAAGGGAAAGATTAGTCCGAAGGACTAATGGACCACGACTACCATGGCCTCCAGCAGACTGAGTCCAGTACAGCTAGATGGTGCCCAGCTACCACCACTGACTGCTCTGACTGGGATCACAACAGAGGGTTCTGGACAGAGCTGGAGAAGGATGTAGAACAAAATTCTACACACACAAAAAGACCAGATTTACTAGCCTGACAGAGACTGAATAAACCCCGAGAGTATGGCCCCCGGCCACCCTTTTAGCTCAGTTGTGAAGTCACTCCCGAGGTTCACCGTTCAGCAGGCGATTGGACAGCCCCATAAAACAAAACGGGACTAATGGGCACAGCAGTCCAGGGACAAAGACTAGAAGGTAAAACGGGACAGGAAAGTTGGTGATAGGGAACCCAAGGTTGAGTAAGGACAGTGTTGACATGTAGTGGAGTTCTTAACCATTGTCATAGGGCAATATGTGTACTAACTGTTTAATGAAACTATTTTGTTCTGTAAACCTTCATCTAAAGTGAGAATAGCAGCACAACTGGAAGAACATAATCGCTGCTACTGAATTTTACATGTAGAAATTTTTGAAACAGTGTATCTTTGGCTATGCATATTTTCACCAAAAAAAAAGGTCCTCCAAGGCCGAGAAGGGAGCGTGTTGACGTGTCGTGGGGTTGTTAACCAATGTCATAAACTATAAGTGTACTGACTGTTTAATGAGAAAATATTTGTTCTGTAAACCTTCACCTAAAGTACAATAAAAAAAATTAAAAAAAAAAGTCTCCCACATATGCCTGGGCTGGGTGCATGCTCGGAAAAGACCTGAGAAAACCCTAAGCTCTCACCTCTGGCTGACCTTCAGGCTCTGCACAAGTGAAGGCTAAGGCAGAATTTTAAACTGCCTGGCTGAGTGTTTAAGGCATGCCCCAACACCCACACAGAGCTCATCTGCAAAGACAAAGAGGTTGTGTATGTGTGTGTTCCAAACATTTAAGGAAATCCCTGTTAAATCATTAGCTGACCATTAAGAAATGACTAGTTTTCAACAAAATATTATGAAGCATGCAAAGAAAAAATAAAGTATAGCCCATACACAGAAAAAAAAAAGTAATTAATAGAAACTATCCCTGGCCAATCCCTGGAGAAGGACATCATGCTTGATAAAGCAGAGGGTCAGCAAAAAGAGGAAGACCCTTGATGAGATGGATTGACACAGTGGCTGCAACAATGGGCCCAAACATAGCAATAATTGTGAGGATGGTGCAGGACCAGGCAGTGTTTCGTTTTGTTGTACATAGGGTCACTATGAGTTGGAACCAACTCGATGGCACCTAACAACAACAACAACATCCCTGAAGAAGCCCAGACACTGTACTTAATAGACAAAGACTTTAAATCAACTATTTTAAATATATTCAATGAGCTAAAAGAAGCCATGAGAACAATATCTCGCCAAATAGAAAATATCAATAAGAGATAAAAATTATAAAAAGGCATCAAATAGAAATTCTGGAGTTGAAAAATACAATAAGTGAAATTTAAAATTCACTGGAGAAATTCAACAGCAAAGCAAGCAACAACAGTAAGCAGAGAAAAAGAATCAGTGGACTACAATATTGGCCAACTGAGATTAACCAGTCTGAAGAACAGAAAGTAAAAACAATGAAGAAAAATAAACAGAACTTCAAAGACCTGTCGGACACCATCAAGCATACCAACATATGCGTAATGAGAGTTCCAGGGGAAGAGGAAAGAAAGGAGAAGAAAGAATATTTGAAGAAATAATGGCTGGAAATTTCCCAAATTTGATGAAAGACATGAATCTACACATCCAACAAGTCAATGAACTCCGAATAGGATAAACTCAAACAGATGTACACAAAAACACATTATAATCAAACTGTCAAAAGTCAAAGAGAAGATTAACACACAAAAATCAGTTGTATTTATATACACTAGGAATGAACAATGTGACAAGGAAATTAACAATTCCATTTACAATAGCATTAAAAAATAAAATACTTGAAATAAATTTAACCAAAAGGTGCAAGACTTGTACACTGAAAACTACAAAACATTGTTGAAAGAAATTAAAGAAGACCTAACTAAATGGAAAAACACCCCATGTTCATAGATGGGAAGACTTAATATTGTTAAGATGGCAATACTTCCCAAATTTATGTATAGATCAATACAAACCCTATCAAAATTCTAACTGCCTTTTTTTACAGAAATGGAAAAGCAGATCCTAAAATTTATGTAAAAATACAAGTTACCCAGACTAGCCAAAACAATCTTGCAAAAGAACAAATTTGGAGTACTCACATTTCCCTTCCCAATTTCAAAACTTACTACAAAGCTATAGTAATCAAGACAGTGTGGTGCTGGCATAAGGATAGACATAGACTGATGGAAGACAATTGAGAGCCCAGAAGTAAACTCATTCATCTACGGTCAATTAATTTGTGACAGGGGTGTTAAGACAATTCAATGAGGAAAGAACGGCCTTTTCAACAAATGGTGCTGGAACAACTGAATATCCACATGCAAAAGGGTGAAGTTGGACCCTTACCTCACACCACATACAAAAATTGCTCAAAATGGTTCAGATTTATAGGTAAGAGCAAAAACTATAAAACTTTTAGAAGAAAACATAGGGGTAAATTTTGATGACTTTGGGTTAGGCAATGGTTTCTTAGATATGACACCTAAAGCATACCAAAAAACCAAACCATACTCATTGCTGTCAAGTTGATTCTGACTTGTAGTAACCCTACAGGACAGAGTAGAACTGCCCCATAGGGTATACAAGGGGTGGCTGGTGGATTTGAACTGCCAGCCTTTTGGTTAGCAGCTGTAGCTCTTAACTACTGACCCACCAGGGCTCCACCTAAAGCAAAAGCAACCAAAAAAAAAAGATAAATTGGACTTCATCAAAATTAAAAACCTTGTGCTTCAAAGGATACTATCAACATGTGGCCTTCTGGCTTTTTTGGTACGGTCCTCTAAATGTCTACATCACTGGGCTGTTCAGTTTCTCCAGAGAAAGTTTCTTTAATCAACTGCTTGTGGGGAAACTGAGTAAGCCTGCTTGCTTGCATTCTGATGTTAGGCAAGAGAGTATCTCATTTCAGAAGCAGATTTTTCAATTATTTTACCTGTTTTCAGTCTCATGCTTCACTATTCTGTGACTGATGTGCTAGAGCTCAGAGCTTCCCTGCTTCAGTTTCTCTAAAGATTATTCCTCCTGTCTCCCATGTGGTTTGAGGGCTTCCCTGTGATGGCTGGGGTTAAGGATTTGGAGGCCTAACAGTTCTGTAAACAGAGTTTTAGATATTCTCCAAGTCTTCAACCCTATATCCACTGTCAAAGTTACATGGTTCCTCCAATTCCCGAGACTATCTGGGATTTTGCAGGGAGAATCAGCTTGCTTTTCATTGGTATCTCCTTTTGTGAACACCTAGGATGTACTTTCCTCCATTCTGCTAAGTCACTTGGCATTCCCACATCTGCTTTTCTTCTCTTGATATTGAGGTAAGGAATTACAGATGTAGCCTGGTTTCACCAAATATGGAATAAAGTAGAGTACCAATCCAGAAGGTCCAATATCTGAATAATAGTTGTACTAGAAAGAGACAATTAAAAAGGGTGGAGGCATATTAAAGAAACAATACAAGAAAACTTCCCAGAACTGAAGGACATGAGTCTCTAGATAGAAGGGCCCACTGAGTGTCCAGCACAATGAATGAGAAAATATTCCCAATAAGACTTATAATCATTAAATTCTGGAAAATCGGAGGTAAATATAAGTTATAATAAGCTTCCAGAGGGGGAGGAGGGAAACAACAGGACACATACAGGTATCAGGAATTTATTGACTGGGAATTAGAATTACATTAGATTTCTCAGTAGCAACAGTGGAAGTTAAATACTTGGGATTTTTTTTTTCCAACCTAGCAATACATACACAAACAACAAGAAGTTCTTGAGAAGAATAAAGATATTTTCAGATATTCAAATTCTCAAACAAATTTACCTCCCATGCATCCTTTCTTAGGAAACTTCTTGAGAGGAACATATGAAATCCAGGAAACAGGGGGATGGAACACAGAAGAGATGCAAAGAGAAGTTCCAAGATGACTATTGTACCTGAGGCCTAGAGAAGTGCTACCCAAAGTGTGGAAATAAAGGCAATATATCATATGCAGAAAGGTATTACAAATAACAGATTGAACGGTCCTTTCTTATTTAACACTTCAGAAACAAAATACAGAGATTATAAAAATAAACCAGTTGGTTATTTTAAGTTAACTTCCAAAAGAAACGATATGAAAATAAACCTTAGCATATAGTTAAAAAATATGATCATATGAACACATGACAAGGGCCTCTCCCAGATCTTTGGAAGAGGCTGGTCAAATCCAGAGCTCAAGCTTCATTAGCATCAAGGTAAATCCATTTCTGGCACAGACATTGGCAGGTTTCTGAGAGTACCATCGAAGAAGTCCCTTCAAGTAGCTTATGGGAGAGTTCCATCTCATTACATTTATATTCACACCATATCTGTCTCAAAATGAGAAGTATGTTCATTGCATACACAATTTTATTAAACATATAATCTTTGCCAGGCACTGTTCTAGCCATTTTACAAACATTAATTCTCACAATAACCCTGTGAGTAGGTACTATTATTACCCCTATTTTACAGATATTTAAACTGAGGTTCAAACTGTGTAGCTATTAGCCCAAGGTCATGCAGATTAAGTCCTGGAGCCAGGATTTAAACTCAGGTCTCTATGATTTCAGAGCTCTAGATCATTTCACTGTGTCCAAATTCTTTCCATTTACCTGATTCTTCCACTCTCCTCATCTGTCATTAAGGTTTTCCAGCTGCTTCTGACAATATCATTTTTTTATTTGAACCCTGAGTCCTCTCAAGCAGCAGCTGTGGCTGCCATCAGCTCAATCAGTGCCTCTGCTGCTATCACTGCTGTCATTCCAGCAAGGTGAAGAAGGAAACTCCCACCTCCTGCAGTATTTACAGGATTTTTTTCAATCTTCCTGACTCTTTCAGATTCCTGGATCTATGTATTCTAACTGTAAGGAATGCAGAACAGTATATCGACCATTGGAACAAGGCATATACCACATCATAACTTAATATTTAGGATTCGACCCTACAAGGTTTTGTTTTCCTTCTGACATCTTAGCTGAGCCTTTAACAGCCTATTCTATTGTTTTATCAGGCATTCTGTAAGCTCTCTGATGGTGGTGCTGGTGTAGGCAATGTGGACCCAAGCCCAAACCCACTGTCATCAAATCAATTCCGACTCATAGCGACCCTATAGGACAGAGTAGAACTGCTCCATAGGGGTTCCAAAGCTGTAAATCTTTACAAATGCAGACTGCCACATCTTTCTCCCAGGGAGCGGCTGGTGGGTTTGAACCATCAATCTTTTTTTTTTTTTTTTGTTAGTAGCCAAGCACTTTAACCACTGTGCCACCAGGGCTCCTGGAAATGCAGGCAGAGAAGGCAAATCCATATCTGGGGTAGACAGACATTCTACTGAGGAAGAATTGCTGCTCCCTTAAGTAATCGATCTGAAACCAGGTGGTTGGCTGACTTCCCTGAAGCATTCATGGTACTGTATGGAGGGATGCTGGTAGGTTGGGCACTTAGCTGTGGCAGATGCTAGATCAGCTTTAGTGACAGGAAGTCCACACACTGGAAGAATTTCCTTCATAATTGTCCTTCATATGCCACTTCATGCCACTATAACGGGACAGCAATCCATTTCAAGATAGTGCCAACATATTGCACTGACCCATCTGTGAACCAGGCCTGAATCCTTCCTTCCTCTGTCAGTTGATAGTAGAAGGATCCCCCTCCCTCCAACATGAGGCAACATAGGTGTGAGCTGAAGAAGACAAGGTGGTATGACAGAAACAGGTGACATTTGTCTGGACCATCTGCTCCTGTAATTCACTCGTGCCTCTGGACCTACTTGAGTCTAGTCCTAAACATACCATTTCCATCACATGATAGATTACTGCTGCTCGTGCCCAACCTTACAGTTCAGTAGGTCAGATAACCCCCAATTCATTTGGAGGAGCTCATACTGCATAGTCACTTCGCGCCTGTGGTAGACACACCCTAAGGTAACACCAAGATGGCTCACTCACATTGACTGGCAACTTGGTACTGGCTGCTGGCTGGGACCTAAGCCAGGGCTGAGGGCCAGGAACCTCAGTTATTCTCCACAGAGCCCTCTCCATGGGCCGCTTGACCCTCTTTGCAGCATGGTGGCTGGTTTCCAAGAGTGACCACCCCCAGAGACAGGAAGTGGAAGCTGCCAGTTTCTTGAAGAAACTGGCACAGTGTCATTTCTCCCATATTTTATTAGTCAGGCATTCACAGAACCCAGATTCAAGCGGAGGGGACTAGACATCACCTTTCAATGGCAGGAGTGTCAAAAAATTGGGGGACCATGTTTTAAAATGGCACAGCTTAGAACCCATAACCTGACACTAGTTGAAGACACTTTTCTTTCCATGGGGAGGGAGGGCACACTTAAGCCATTAATTAAGTGTACACTTACAGGATTTTGGCAGATGAGTTCTTGACACCCATCAGGCCCCTGACAGAATGGGAGCTAGGATAAAGATAATAATATAGTTAATAATATGTTGTTGTTGTTGTTGGCTGCCGTCAAGTCGGCCCCCGACTCATGGCGACCCCATGCACAATGGAATGATATGATGCCCAGTCCTGTGCCATCCCCATGATCGGTTGCAAATCACATCATTGTGATCCACAGGGTTTTCACTGGCTGATTTTCAGAAGTAGATCTCCAGACCTTTCTTTCTACTCCATCTTAGTCTGGAAGCTCCAGAGAAACCTTTTCAGCATCATAGCAACACTTGAGCCCCCACTGACTTACAGGGGGCGGCTGTGTATGAGGTGCACTGGCCAGGAATTGAACCTGGGTCTCCTGCGTGGAAGGAAAGAATTCTACCACTGAACCACCCCATAAAGTTAATAATATAGCTACTACTTTTTGAGAAATTACCATGTGCCAAACCTTGTTCTGAGTGCTTTACACGCACCAACTCATTAAATCCTCCCAACAACTCCAAGAGGTAAGTTACTATTAATATCCCTGTTTTACAGATGGAGCCCTGGTGGCATTGTGCTTAGGAGTGTGGCTGCTAACCACAAAGGTTGGCAGTTCGAATCCACCAGTAACTCCTTGGAAACCCTATGGGGTGGTTCTACTCTGTCCTATAGGGTCGCTATGAGTCAGAATCGACTCGAAGGCAACAGATACAGGTATATTTTACAGATGAGGAAATTGAGGCATAGAAAAGTTAAATAATTTGCCCAAACGTACACAGCTAGGAAGTAGTTAAGCTAGGATTCCAGCCCAATTTTAACTCCAGAGCCCAGACTTAAAATCATTATGCCACATTGGAAAGGGTAGATATAAGCTTGTCAGAGGTAGACGGGTTGCCAGGCCACAGCTCTGAGCAGGACCCAAGGGTTCATCAAGGCTTTCATTGGTAGCAGCCTTATAGGAAGAAGTATGTGTTAACACATCAAAGTGGTTGGGATTTCCCACCAGAGAAAATTCCTGGTCTGGGAAAGCAAGATGGGAAAGAAATATTCATTGCTGAGTACCTTTTGAGGAGCCCTGGTGGCGCAGTGGTTAAGAACTATGGCAAGCTACGGCTGCTAACCAAAAGGTCAGCAGTTCAAATCCCCCAGCCGTTCCTTGGAAACCATATGGGGCAGTTCTACTCTGTCCTATAGGGTCACTATGAGTCGGCATCAACTCGACAGCAATGGGAGTACCTTTTATTTGTCAGGCATTATGCTAAGTGCTTTATGTGCATTAATTTCATATAATCGTCTAAACAATCATGTGGTATTGTTATTACTACCATTTACAGCTGACAGGACTGAAACTCAGAGAGTAATTTACTGAAGGTCACAAAGGTGATAAGTGTCCAAGCTGAGATTCTAGCTCAGATCTGACTCCTAACCCATACATACTAGTAATCATTGCATATGAAACATTGGGGCTCTGTCTACAGTAGGGTAGTCTAGGGTTGGGACTGCTATGTAGAACCCTGTAGAAGAGACTGCTGAAAAAGTTGGGAGAGGATGAAGGACATCCTGAGTCCTTCTAGGCCCTCATATTGCTCTTAACCAGGCATCACCTCCAGCTGGTTGCCCCCTTTTTAGAATGTTTCCCTTTGTGCTTACTTCCTTTTATTCAAGACCTTATTGGTAGCCAAGAATATTGACTCTACAAGGCACAAGATAGTCTGAGCAAGTCCATCTCCAATTATTTGCCTCTTTTTTCCCAGTTAATTAATAGCTAACTATTGAAGAGAGATTAAAATAATTGACTTCCTGATGACATTGAGCAATTAAGTTCTTAGCTCTCTTCACAAGTCTAATCACTGCCTAAGTAGAGACTAATAGTGATAGATCCCCTCTCCATCTAATTTCCATTTTGCAATCAACTACCCATTACAGGCTTCTGACCCTCCCAAGATGCTTTCCTGGCAGCAAGTTTAAATCTTGGTCTAGTCAAGCAAACATTTCCAAGCAATTAATCAACTGTTAATTGTAAAATAACTACCTGTCCAGTAATGGAGGGTGACGGAAGGGGACCTACATTTCAGGATGCCAGTTGGGCCACTTAAATGCTTCTTGGAAGCATAGGGATTAGGCGGGAGCTTACCTGGCTTCCTCTCCTGCAGCCTTCTAATTCTGGTAGCCTGACCCCTTAACCTTGTCTTTCATCCCCAGCCTCTCTCTAGTTTTGGGGAGCACAAAGTCTGTAGCCTGGAAGGCTATAAAGACTTAAGGAGACTATGGAACATAAAATGATACTTGTGAAGAGTGTGCTTCTTAGCTCAAGTAGATGCATGAGACTAAATGGGCAGCTCCTGTCTGGAGGTGAGATGAGAAGGCAGAGAGGGTCAGGAACTGGTTGAATGGACACGGGAATCTGTGCTGTCACAGTATAGGGAGAGCAACTAGGGTCGTATAACAATGTATGTATAAATTTTTGTATGAGAGACTAACTTGAATTGTAAACTTTCACTTAAAGTACAACAATGAAAAAAAAAAAAGACTTAAGGAACCCATTAGCTTAATGTCAGGCATCCAGTCATTTCTGGTGCAGTTCCTACTCTGATTTTGAACTCTCAAGACAGAAATAGAGTCCTAACCTAGGTTTCCTGACTTGTACCCTAGTGGTAAATTTAGCTCCCCATCCCACTAATACCTTGGGTAGCCCCATCCCAGACTGACCTGGACCTACTCAGATATCTCCCTCCAAAATTGCTCTACTATCCAGCCTGCCCTGGTTTCATTCGCCAGACCCAGACATCAGTTTATGCCCTACTTGTCTTAGGGACACCTCCTAGAAGAGTTCACAGTATCTCTGTCATTTCTAACTCTTGGTTCCTTGGCATTCTTGGCTTGTAGACAATCCTCACATGGCATCCATCTTCCCCACTGTGTGTGTATGTCTGTGTCTATTCTGGTCTTTTTATATCTCAGAAGTGATTAAGTTTAGGATCCACCCTACACTGGTATGACCTCAGCTGACTGATCATATTACATTACACTACATTAGGAAATATGATTACATTACTTACATTAGATGCAAGATCATTATATTACATTACATTACACTATGGAAGATAATCTGCTCTACTCTACCCAAGGCCAACTGATTTAATCTCATGTAACTACTTCATGACAGCAAACAGACCAAACAACTGGAAACCATAGCCTAGCCAAGTTGACACATAAAATTAACCATCACAACACCCTTCCAGCAACAAGTCCAAAGGCATGGTCTGCACACAGTACTTGCACCATTGGCCTGGGCCTCCTCAAAGCAAGCATACTCCCTCTCAGAGCTAGAAAAAAATAGCAAGGGCCAGTTTTGCCCCAACTGTACCTGACTGTCCAAAGCCTGAATAGTGATGGTGAAGGGACAAGTTTCCATGCTCCCTCGTCTCCACCTTGCTGAATGATCCTGGGGGAATAGAGTACATATTTGAAGTGAAGAAGCTTCAGTGGGTAGGGGAGTACTTACAACTTTGTCCACACATACACCAAAGAACCACCTTTCAAATATAACTCAGCTAATTGTGAGATTGCTTTATAGCTGATTTTATCAGCATGGCTGCCTCATTGACCATCTTCCTGTAAAACAGAAGGTTCACTTACACTCCAGCCATGAACAGAGCATTCAGGATCCTAAAGATCCTTGCAAAACCTGAGGGGTGGGAGGAAGGCAGTGGCCATTTGGGCTGTGCCTTAAGTAAATGAAGTCCTCAAATATATCTACTGTTCAGAGACAAATACAGGTAGGGGAATTGGGTGACGCCTCATCACAAATATTGAGCCTAATTAAAATCCAACAAACCCTGGTACTAATAAAACTAAGGACAGAACCTCAAGATCTAAAGTTCTGGGGCCTTATTACAGTAACAACAACAACATCTGAGTTTCATTGAGTGTTTTCTGTGTGCAAGGCATGTTATATATATTATCTCATTTAGAATTCACAGCTATCCTAGAGATAAGTAAGATAAGTAAGCTCTAGCTGAATTGTCTGAGAGTATAGGGCTATAAAGGTGGGAGGAAAGGCGAGGACTCTGAGGGTGGAAGAGAGAAGGCTAGATCCCCTGAGCCTGGGTACACAAATGTGTGGGAGGCAAGTTCTGAAAGTGTCTGGAATCTGTACCCTACTTCTTAGAAATCCAGAGTTGACAGCAGAAACTTTGCTTGGGACAGTCTTTCCCTTCAGGCTTAGTTGTTCCCTCTATCTTAACTCCTGTCAACATTCCTGGTGAGTTAAGGTGCTTCTATCAGAGACCAATCCCTTCTATCTGCTCTTGGGTCCTTCAGTTATCTCCTCTGAGTAACATTTCATCCTCACCTTTGGTCTTTTAGCAATCCCCTTCATCTAAAGAAACTTTTAAAAGTTATGATGGCCATTGCATTTCCCATTAAAATGACCCAGAGCTCCTTGGAGAAATGGCTGATTTCAGGTCTGGGGCAGAAAATGTTCAAGATGAGCCTGGAGCATCTTGTTATATCAGAAAGCAAGGATACTATCAAAGATTACTGAGGATGTGTCAAAAGGACTCAGGAGCCAAGCTGAAGAGGCTTTGTCTTAGTCATCTAATGCTGCTATAACAGAAATACCACAAGTGGATGGCTTTAACAAAGAGAAATTTATTCTCTCACAGTCTAGGGGGCTAGAAGTCCAAATTCAGGATGCCAGCTCCAGGGGAAGGCTTTCTCTCTCTGTCAGCTGTAGGGGAAGGCCCTTGCCATCAATCTGCCCCAGTCGAGGAGCTTCTCAGTGCAGGGACCCCAGGTCCAAAGGACATGCTATTCTCCTGCCTCTTGTGTCTTGGTGGTATGAGGTTCCCCTGTCTCTCTGCTCGCTTCTCTCTTTTATATCTCAAGAGATTGACTCAAGACACAACCTAATCTTGTAGATTGTGTCCTGCCTCATTAACATAACTGCCACTAATCCCACTTCATTAACATCATAGAGGTAGGATTTACAACTCACAGGAAAATCACATCAGATGACAAAACGGTGGACAATCACATAATGCTGGGAATCATGGACTAGCCAAATTGACAGATATTTTGGGGGGCCACAATTCAATCCATGACAGGCTTCTACTGACCAATGACTGTAAATACGAGCATTAAAAAAACAATGCCTGGGACCTCATACCATCAAGAAAGCAGCGCCAGGAGCAGAGCGCATCCTTTGGACTGGGGTCCCTGCGCAGAGAAGCTCCTAGCCCAGGGGAATACCAAAGAGAAGAAGGCCGACAGAGAGAAAGAGGCTTCCCCTGGAGCTGATGCCCTGAATTTGGACTTTTAGCCTACTTTGACTGTGAGGAAATAAATTTCTCTTCGTTGAAACAAAACAAAACAAAAATGCCTGCAGGAGACCCAAACATATCAAATATATAAAATTTTATAAGTTCATTATGATACTCAAGGGAAAAAAACAAACATTGATCATCATTGGTGATTTCTAGAACAACTCATTACACTAAAAATTAACAAATAACAGTAAAGACTCATACTGGTCAAACAGTATTTCAGGGTCAGTCACCATGAATCAGAATGAACTCGACAGCAACTAACAACAACAACAAATAGTTGGTAAGGGAAAGTCAATCAATTCAAAATGAATGATAGGATTAGAAAATCATCATTTTGCAACTCCTAACAAAGTAATGGATTTAGGAAAAGATCATCAATGGATGCTAAGCCTATTAGATGAAAGTGTAACAAGTTTAACCACACGTGAACCCATTGATTGATTTCATCACTAAAAGCGGTTACAAAATAGCCCATGTGAGGAAGCAATGGGAGATGAAATTAGGCTGGATTAGGTTAGGATCAGGTTGCAAAGGTCCTTGAAGTAAGGCTGACAAGGTGGATTTTCCACCCATGGGAAAATGGAGAACCACTGAAGATCTTAGAACTGGGAATGTAACATGATTAAAACAACGCATTTCTGAAGAAGTGTTATATGAAATATTGTTTTTGTTTGCTGCTGTTGAGTCGACCCCAGACTCATGGTGACCCTATGACAGGTCCTGCACCATCCTCATGATTGGTTGTGGATTGGATCATTGTGATCCACAGAGTTTTCATCAGCTGATTTTCGGAAGTTGCTCTCCAGACTTTTCTTCCTAGTCCATTTTAGTCTGAATATTAATAGATGTTATATGAAAAAAGGAAGTTTGGGAAATGCTGAGATAAAGAAAGTTAAAGTTGTTTCTTTATTGCAGGACTTCTCAGAGCCTTCACATGCTAATGTACACTGTGAATCTTCAAGAGGGAGCTGAATGTGCCCTCGTTCCTAAACTAGCATTAGCACAAAATCCTCTTTTTATAGGGAGCATCTATCTCTTATTGTTATTGTTAGTTGCCGTCGAGGCAATTCTGACTCATGGTGACCCATATGTGTAGAATAGAATTGCTCCGTAGGGTTTTCAGGAGGCCTGGTGGTGCAGTGATTAAGAGTTCGGCTGCTAACCAAAAGGTCAGCAGTTTTGAATCCACCAGCCGCTCCTTGGAAACCCTATGGGGCAGTTCTACTCTTTCTTATAGGGTTGCTATGAGTTGGAGTCGACGCAATGGCAATGGGTTGGGTCTTTTTTTGTTTGTTTGTTTTTCTTATAGGGTTTTCAAGGCTGTGGGCTTTCAAAAGCAGATTGCCTGGCCTGTCTTCCAAGGCGCCTCTGGGTGAGTTCAAACCGCCAACCTTTCAGCTAGTAGTCGAGCATTTAACCATTTGCACCACCCAGGGTCTCCAGCATCTATCTAACATCCCTGAAAACACAATCTGGGAAACATGACTTTAGCAAGATTAGTCTGGCAATGGTATGGAAGAGAGGTTGAAATGATAGAAAAACAGCCCACACTACCACCTTGGCAGTGAGAATGAAGTGAAAAGGTCAAATCCAAGAGATCTTGTGAAGAAGAGGTAGAATTGGGGTTAAGCCTCTGATGGAAGGCAAAACTGTGTTTTATACAGGCATATATCATTTTATTGTGCTTTGTAGATACTGTGTTTTTTACAGTTTGAAGGTTTGTGGCCACCCTGCATCGAACAAGTCTATCAGCACAATTTTTCCACCAGCATGTGCTCACTTCATGTCTCTGTGTCAAATTTTGGTAATTCTCGCAATATTTCAAACTTTTTCATTATTATTATATCTATTATAGTGGTCTGTGATCAGTGATCTTTGATGTTACTATTGTAATTGTTTCAGGGCATCATGAACCACGCCCGCATAAGACGGCAAACTTAATCGATAAATGTTGTGTGTGTTCTGACTGCTCCACTGCCAGGCAGTTCCTCTGTCTCTCTCCCTTCCCTTGGGCCTCCCTATTCCCCAAGACATGGCAATATTGAAATTAGGCCAGTTAATAACCCTACAATGGCCCTACATTGGCCTCTAAGTGTTCAAGTGAAAGGAAGCGTCACATGTCTCTCACTTTAAACCAAAAGCTAGAAATGATTAAGCTTAGTGAGGAAGGCATGTGGAAAGCCGAGACAGGCCGAAAGCTAGGCCTCCTGCACCAAACAGTTAGCCAAGTTGTGAATGCAAAGGAAAAGTTCTTGAAAAAAATTAAAAGTGCTACTCAGTGAACATGAATGATAAGAAAGCGAAACAGCCTTATTGCTGATATGGAGAACATTTAGTAGTCTAGACAGAAGATCAAACCAGCCACAACATTCCCTTAAGCCAAAGCCTAATCTAGAGCAAGGCCCTAACTCTTTTTAATTTTATGAAGACTGAAAGAGGTGAGGAAGCTGCAGAAGAAAAGTCTGAAGCTAGCAGAGGTTGCTTCATGAAGTTTAAGGAAAGAAGCCGTCTCCATAACATAAAAGTGCAAGGTGAAGCAGCCAAGTGCTGATGTAGAAGCAGCAGCAAGTTATCCAGAAGATCTAGCTAAGATAATTGATGAAGGTGGCTACACTAAACAATAGGTTTTCAACGTAGACAAAACAGCCTTATATTGGAAGAAGATGCCACCCAGGACTTTCATAGCTAGAGAGGAGAAGTCAATTCCTGGCTTCAAAGGACAGGCTGACTCTCTTGTTCAGGGCTAATGTAGCTGGTGACTTTAAGTTGAAGCCAATGCTCATTTACCATTCCAGAAATCATAGGGCCCTTAAGAACTATGCTAAATCTACTCTGCCTATGCTCTATAAATGGAACAACAAAGCCTGGATGACAGCACATCTGTATACAACATGGTTTACTGAACATTTTAAGCCCACTGTTAAGACCTACTGATCAGAAAAGAAGATTCCTTTCAAAATATTATTGCTCATTGACAATGCAGATGGTCACCCAAGAGCTCTGATGAAGATGTACAAGGAGATTAATGTTGTTTTCATGCCTGCTAACACAACATCCATTATGCAGCCCATGGATCAAGGTGTAGTGTCAATTTTCAAATCTATTTAATAAACACATTTCATAAGGCTACAGCTGCCATAGATAGTGATTCGTCTGATGGATCTGGACAAAGTAAACTGAAAACCTCGGGAAAGGATTCACCATTCTAGATGGCATTAAGAATATTTGTGATTCATGGGAGGAGGTCAAAGTAACAACATTAACAGGAGTTTGGAAGAAGCTGATTCCAACTCTCATGGATAACTTTGAGGGGTTTAAGACTCCAGTGGAGGAGGTAACTGCAGATGTGGTGGAAATAGCAAGAGAACTAGAATTAGAAGTGGAGCCTGAAGATGTGACTGAATTGCTGCAATATCATGATAAAACTTTAACAGATGAGGAGGTGCTTCTTATGGATGAGCAAAGAAAGTGGTTTCTTGAGATGGAATCTACTCCTGGTGAAGATGCAGTGAACATTGTTGAAATGACAACAAAGGATTTGGATATTACATAAACTTAGTTGATAAAGCAGCAGCACAGTTTGAGAGGATTGACTCCAATTTTGAAAGAAGTTCTACTGTGGATAAAATGTTATCAAACAGCATCGCATGCTACAGAGAAATATTTCATGAAAGAAAGAGTCGATTGATGCAGCATACTTCATTGTTATCTTATTTTAAGAAATTGCCACCCCAACCTTCAGCAACCACCACCCTGATCAGTCAGCAACCGTCAACATCGAGGCAAGACCCTCCACCAGCAAAAAGATCATGATTCTCTGAAGGCTCAGATGATGGTTAGCATTTTTTAGCAATAAAGCATCTTTTAATTAAGGTATGTACATAGTTTTTTTTAGACAATGCTATTGCACACTTAACAGATTACAGTATAGTGAAAACATAGCTTTTATATGCACTGGGAAACCAAAAATTCATGTGACTTGCTTTATTGCGATATTCATTTATCGTGGTGGTCTGGAACTGAACCTGAAATATCTCTGAGGTATGCCTGTACTTCTTTTATTTCCTACACTGTAGCACCTAGCACAGAGCTTCACATCTGAGACAAATCTACACACTTGCTGGCCATTATTATATCTCTAGTACCAGGGATTTAATAAAATTACTTTCTCTGTTACACTGTAAAAGTAGTTTACCTGGTGTTTTTTGTATAATTGGCATAACTTACAAAACAACATCTCTCACCTTCCGTTAGCTCAATGTTCACGTTGCAGCTAAAGAGGCAATTGGGGACTATCTAAACAGACAGAGTTTCTTTTTATCCACTTGAAAAGTAGAATGTGTATTTTGGTGAGAGCTCTGGACTGAGAGTTTTAATTTGAAAGAAAAGAGGAGGGAGAGAATAGGGAAGAAGACAAAGAGGGAATGTTCTACCCCAAGGATGTTTAAATTTGTTACTCAGCCTCTCTCCCAGGAGCCTTCAAGGGTACTTCTTTGCAGGGCTTTGAACTGGTTCAAACCAGTTCAGTCACGGCTGATGTAGTGAAACTAGAACTGACCCGAATTTTTACAATTTGGGTGACCAGAGCAGTAACTGAAACAGGAAAAATTACGAGACAAAGCCCTGGAATGGGAGACTCAGAAGAGGCATAGTGAGCCCTTTCAGGAGCCTGATGTGAGATACTGGATTATTGGCAGGACTATGGACAGTGACACACATTCAAAGCTGCACCTTTGGCCACCATTTTTGAACAGGTCATTACTGTTTCCAAGTCTGCTCAAAATCCAATGGGCAAGAGATTTGGTTGCTACCCAACACGTACGCTGCCCTTGTTTTCTAAGAGGGAGATTAGGTTTCTAGCAGGGCTTTCACTCGTAATTTTTCCCATTCCAGTTATCGTTACAGTTCACCCAAATTTAAAAACTTCGGGTCTATTCTGGTTTCACTTCTTTGGCCGTGACTGAACCGAGAAGAACCCATTTGAAGCCCTGCTCTTTAGCCTATAGCTATATAAGTTACAGTGTCTGCAGTTAAATGAAAAACATTCAACAAAATAGTTAACAAATTCACAGCCAGAGAAATCTGACTAAGGTAAGAAATTCCAAAGCACAATTGGAAGAAGGTTTCCTTGGATAATAAGAGTTAAGAGAGTTAATAACCATGACTTCAAAATCCTCGTCATGGATCTCTCAATTGACATTAAGTTAGTTATAATAAATTATGGTGTTCAGGGTTTTCTACCTAGATTTAACATTAGCCTCACCTTTCTGGCCACATTTTAAAATAAACCAACCTGTTTCTAGGGCTTTTCATAGCTACTTTGAGCAGAAGCAGTCCCTGGGGAAGGAAGAAGAGGCACAGTTTCAAAAGAGGGTTCAGGGTTCAGGCCATCATCCTTGCCAACAGGATACACATGGCACCCAGAGATTCTTAGATAATACATGCAATCCCCAAGTCAGGCAGATTTTCACTGGACTGTCACCAGGAAAGCTCACCCCCTTGAACAGAAATATCTGTTCCCAAGGGTGCAGCATTATTTATGTAAATCCACAGACAGCAAGGAGCTCTGGTGGTGATAACAGTTGAGTGCTTGGCTGCTGACCGAAAGGTTGGCGGTTCAAACTCACCCAGCAGCTCCATGGGAGAAAGACCTGGTGATCTGCTTCCATAAAGACTCCAATCAGGAAAATCCTATGGGGCAGTTCTACCCTGTCACATTGGGTTGCTATGAGTCAGAATCAACTCGATGACACCTAACAACAACATAGAGAACAAAGCTGTCCCTAGGTAGTGAAAACGTTTACAAGATAAGCTACAAACCAGAAGTGACTCAGGAGAAAGGCCTGGAGATATGTTTCTGAAAGGTCACAGCCATAAAAACCCTATGGAGTGCAGTTCTATTCTGCACACATGAGGTCGCCACAAGTCAGAATCGACTAGATGGCAACTGGTATAGACAGCAAAACCATAATATCAACCTATGCCTCTGTTTCCTCATCTGCAAAATGGGGATAATAACAGCATCTACTTCATACGGTTGTGGTAAAAATTTATTGAGTTCATACATGTAAAATGATACGTACAGTGCCTGACAATAGAAAGTGCTCCTTAAGTGTTAACTATTTTCACCATTATTACTGTTGTTGTTGTTAGGTGCCGTTGAGTCAGTTCTGACTCATAGCAACAAAATGAAACATTGCCTGGTCCTGTGCCATTCTCACAGTAATTGCTGTGTTTGAACCCAATGTTGCAGCCGCTGTGTCAGTCCATCTCGTTGAGGATCTTCCTCTTTTTGGTGACCCTCTACCAAGCGTGATGTCCTTCTCCAGGGACTGGTCCCTCTTGATAACGTGTCCAAAGTATGTGAGGTGAAGTCTCGTCATCCTCGCTTCCAAGGGCACTCTGTTTGTACTTCTTCCAAGACAGACTTGTTTGTTCTTCTGGCAGTCCATGGTATATTCAGTATTCTTCACCAACACCATAATTCAAAGGCATCAATTTTCCTTTGGTCTTCCTTACTCATTGTCCAGTTTTCACAATGCATATGAGGCGATTGAAAATGCCATGGCTTAGGTAAGGCGCACCTTAGTCCTCAAAGTGACATCTTTGCTTTTGAAAACTTTAAATATGTCTTTTGCAGCAGATTTGCCCCATGCAATATGTCCTTTGATTTTCTGACTGCTGCTTCCATGGGCATTGATTGTGGATCCAAGTAAAATGAAATCCTTGACGACATCAATCTTTTCTCCATTTATCATGATGTTGCTTACTGGTCCAGTTGTGAGGATTTTTGTTTTCTTTATGTTGAGGTGTAATC
>NW_004444002.1:528223-530488 GCF_000243295.1 Trichechus manatus latirostris | reverse complement strand
ATGATGTTGCTTACTGGTCCAGTTGTGAGGATTTTTGTTTTCTTTATGTTGAGGTGTAATCCATACTGAAGGCTGTAGTCTTTGATCTTCATCAGTAAATACTTCAAATCCTCTTCACTTTCAGCAAGCAAGGTTGTGTCATCTGCATATCACAGGTTATTAATGAGTCTTCCTCCAATCCTGATACCATGTTTTTCTTCACATAGTCCAGCTTCTCAGATTATTTGCTCAACATACAGATTGAATAAGTAAGTATGGTGAAATGATACAACCCTGATGCACACCTTTCCTGATTTTAAACCACAAAGTATCCTTTCTTCTGTTCAAACGACTGCCTCTTGGTCTACATACGTGTTCCTCATGAGCACGATTAAGGGTTCTGGAAAACCCCGTCTTCACAATGTTATACATAATTTGTTATGATCCACACAGTCTAATGTCTTTGCATGGTCAATAAAACACAGGTAAACATCTTTCTGGTATTCTCTGCTTTCAGCCAGGATCCATCTGACATCAGCAATGATATCCCTCATTCCACATCCTCTTCTGAATCCAGCCTTAATTTCTGGCCATTCCCTGTGGATATAATACTGCAACCATTTTTGAATTATCTTCAGCAGAATTTTACTTGTGTGTGATATTAATGATATCGTTCAATAATTTCCACATTCTGTTGGATCACCTTTCTTTGGAATGGGCACAAATATGGATCTCTTCCAGTTGGTTGGCCAGGTAGCTGTCTTCCCAATTTCTTGGCATAGACAGGTAAGCACCTCCAGCCTTGCATCCATATGTTGAAACATCTCAATTGGTATTCCGTCAGTTCCTGGAGTCTTGTTTTTCTCCAATGCCTTCAGTGCAGCTTGGACTTCTTCCTTCAATACTATAGGTTCTTGATCATATGCTACCTCCTGAAATGGTATTCCTTCCATCTTCTTTTGATGCTTACTGCATCATTCAATATTTTGCCCATAGAATCCTTCAATATTGCACCTCGAGGCTTGAATTTTTTCTTCAGTTCTTTCAGCTTGAGAAATTCCGAGCGTGTTCTTCCCTTTTGTGTCACAGCAGCGGTGAACGTCGGGGCGGCGGAGACAGTAACCAAACACAACTCTTAACAGAGAAGTGGGGCCAGGAGGGTCACTCTGAGGAGTTGACCCCGGCTTCAGTCCCAGGAGTTTATTTATAGTCAATACAGCAAGCAGTGAAGCAAATAACAGAACAATGGGCTTTGGGTGCGGGCAAGGGAGAAGGAATTCAGGTAAACAAGCCAACCAGTAAAGGGACAATAGGTTTGGGAAAACAAGTTGTAACAAGTCTCTACATGTTGGGGACAAGTCGCAACATGCTGTGCAACATAGAGGCCTGTGGGGGCTGCAGTTGTCAATAGTGCAGCCATGTTTAAATGGCATATATCCCCACACTTTTGGTTTTCTAACTCCAGCTCTTTGCACATGTCATTATAATACTTTACTCCATCTTCTCGAGGTGACCTTTGATATCTTCTGTTCAACTCTTTTACTTCATCATTTCTCCTTTCACTGTAGCTACTCTACGTTCAAGAGCAAATTTCAGAGCCTTGTCTGACATCAATTTTGGTCTTTTCTTTCTTTCCTGTGTCTTTAATGACCTTTTGCTTTCTTCATGTATGATGTCCTTGATGTCATCTCACAGCTCATCTGGTCTTTGGTCATTAGTGTTTAATGTGTCAAATCTATTCTTGAGAAGGTTTCTGAATTCAGGTGGGATATACTCAAGGTTGTACTTTGGCTCTTGTGAACTTGCTTTAATTTTATTCAGCTTCGACTTGGACTTGCATATGAGCGACTGATGTTCTGTTCCACAGTTGGCCCCTGGCCTTTTTCTGACTGATGCTATTGAGCTTCTCCATCATCTCTTTCCACACATGTAGTAGATTTGATTCCTATATATTCCATCCGGCGAGGTCCATGTGTTTAGTCGCTGTTTATGTGGTAAAAAAAGGTATTTTCAATGAATAAGTTGTTGGTCTTGCAAAATTCTATCATGTGCTCTTCGGCGTCCTTTCCATCAACAAGGCCATTTTTTTTCTTTTATTGTACTTCAGGTGAAGGCTTACAGAACAAATAGTTTCTCATGAAACAGTAGTACACATATTGTTTTATGACTTTGGTTAACAACCCCACAACATGTCAACCCTCTCCCTTCTCGACCTTTTTTATTTTTTTATTTTTGGTGAAAATATATATAGCTAAAGATACACCATTTCAAAAATTTCTACATGCA
>NW_004444002.1:491688-526956 GCF_000243295.1 Trichechus manatus latirostris | reverse complement strand
CTACTTTAACTGTGAGGAAATAAACTTCTCTTCGTTAAAACCATCCTCTTGTGGTATTTCTGTTATAGCAGCACTAGATGACTAAGACACATGCCACATCAGCAAATGAAGGTCACAAAAGCTTTATTCCATCCACGTCATTATGATCGACTCTACTTTCAGGAGGCAGCTCTTCCCCAGTCATATTTTGAGTGCCTTTCAACCTGAGGGGCTCATCTTCCAGCACTATATCAGACAACGTTCTGCTGCTATTCATAAGATTTTCACTGGCCAGCATTTTAGAAGTAGATGGTCAGGTCCTTCTTCCTAGTCTGCCTTAGTCTGGAAGCTCCGCTGAAACCTGTCCACCATGGGTGACCCTGCTGGTATTTGAAATACTGGTGGCACAGCTTCCAGCATCACAGCAGCATGCAAGCCACCACAGTATGACAAACTGACAAATGGTGGATTATTATTATTATTATATGAATATAGCATCAAACTCTAACAATCTAACAGGATACAATCATATAATGGTTGGCTTAGTGACAATTTCCTTGTGGAAACATCCTCTGTTTCCCTCATTCAAACCTACACTTTTGTCACATGCATCCTCAAAACCCATTTCCTCTATGGAAACCTGAGCATATAATCCTGAGCTTCTTTGCCATTTAGGCTCCTTCAAAGTCCCCATAAACGAATATCGTCTGAAGCACTAAAGTTTCTACAGTGTAATGGGGCAAGGCAGTAATAACACTGTGGTGAGAATGCTCCTAAGACACGAAACAAATCTTTATCACCTTTGAATCCTCATTGTCTAGCACAGGGCCTGGCCCAGAGTAGTTGCTCAGTGAAATTTCATTGAATTGCACAAGAAGAAAAGGAAGAAGCAATTTTCAACCTTCTTCAGCAGATGCTAGAGCCTCAGCCAAAAAAGAAAGAGAGAGAGAGATGATGTCATCTACAGCCTGAGTGAGTACATAGGAAGGCTCTCATGAAGTCACTTTAGGTGCAAATTTATTACTCCCTCTACATGTCACCAGCCTTCTATGTTGTCATAGTCAACTGCAAGCAGCATGATGTGGTAGACACCTAGCATCACTGAAAGAACTTCCTGCATAAAGCGATCTTCCACAGTGGCCTGATATACTGCCTTATCAGATACCCAACCAGTTGCCAGGACATCACAGGTGCTCAGGGCTATGAATAAGCTGTGATATTTGAAGCTATGGTTGCTATTAAAGGGTGAGGTTATGAACAGAAGGCTAAAGTGAGTTATTATAGGCAACCTCTGGTTAAGCAGGTAGACCAGCGAAGCTGACAGTTGGGTGCAGCGTTAATCCAGGTCCTCCAAGAAGCAGACCCCAAGACAAGATTAGACATGTAATAAATTTATTGGGGGGACCTCCTGTGAAGAAAAAAGGGGAAGGAGATGGAAAAATCAGGGACAGCCTTCAGACCACGATGCAAGTCTGACACATGAGAAAGAGAGTGCGAAGGAAGGAGGATTAGACAGGGAAAATCTCAGATTGCAGTGAAACTCTAAGAAGGTTTTGGACACACTATAGGCAGTGCTTGAGCCAAGGTCACCTGCTAAAGGAGTCCCATGTCTTGCAGGAATGGGCCAGCATTCACCATGGGCCAGCATTCACCTGTGACAAGCTGGGAGCAGCCTATGAGAAGCAATGTCTCAGTGTAAATGGCAGAGGGGGTGGGAGAGTTGACTTGGCATACAAGTCTACCAATCATGCTTCCTGCCATAGCTGATGGATGGCATGGTAAGCCAAGTCTTGATGGGCGGAGATGAAAAAGCTCTTCTTTAATCTCCATATAGCAGCCTTCTGGACTGCCACAAAGAGACATCTCCAGTTCCTCATAGATGAGGGAAGAACTTTGACTATTGCTGTATTTGTGTTAATAGCTATGTCTGAAGTGAGAAGCCATAACTGAAGTAGAAGCAGTTCAAGGACATCTTGGCAGGGGGCCTGAGAGAACAGTGCCAGTAGCTGGGCAGTTATGTTCTAGTTCAACCTTGGTCACATTCTCATCAGATGCTGCATTGCTGAGTTGTAGAGTGGGATGTATCAGTCTACAGGACACATAACTCTATGCAGATCTCTGGAGGCCCTGGAAAGTGGATGAGCTCAACATTTGTGTTAGGCTAGGGGAGAGGATGTTCTAAGGACTGTGGGTGGAACCAAGGTCCTTGTTGCGCAGGGTTACCATGCATGGAGCCCAGAAGCAAATTCCAAATGTGGAGTCCTGAGAATGCCAAGATACAAGCTGGTAGAGAGCCCAAAACATAGGTCACCAAGTCTGAGGGGTTAGCAGAAATGTAGAACCAAGGTATGAAAGCAAAAGTTGGGGGAGATGCAGGGAAGCCAAAAAATGAAGCGAGTTAAGGTGGGCTTGAAGTAATCCTGGGCTTGTTGCCTCAGATTTTTATAGAGTTCTCATGCCTGATTTTGCAATTAAGGGCTTGAAAAGGACAGAAAGTGTAAGCTATTTTGACATTATAAACTACTAGTATTAGATTCTTTTAAGAACACTCCCTTTTAAGGCGAGAAGTTACCTGGGAAACCGACAGGAGCTGTTATCTTGAGAAGGGAAGAATCAGGGCATGTCAATCTTTTCTCTTCTGCAAATGAGCTATAGAAATAGTAGCATCCCTCAAACATAAAAGAACTTAGAGGACACTTCATCGTACCTTAGAAATGGAAGCGAGAGCAATAGTCTATTATATGGCAATTGGGTACTGAAGATTGGAGATTGGATATTACATGAAACAGAGATGCTCCTGAGGTTTTAGTATCTGCTATTGAAGCCCTGCCTCCAGAGCAACCAAACCTATATGTTGGTTGTCCAGGTAAGTTCAATGCCTTAAGGGCTCTCTCCCCATTCGTGTCCCATGCCAGAGAGACCAGAGAAAAAATGGCCTCAGTTTTCTCTTAGACCCAGATCAAGTCCCAAGGCTCTGACTCCTTCTCTCTAATTAAAAATCTCTCACTAGCAGACCAGACGTAATGGTCTGACTGAGACTGGAGGTGCCCCGGAAAGCATGACCCCTGGACTCTCTATCACCCCAGAACTAAAACAATTTCCGAGGCCAACTCCTCAGACAGGGATTAGACTGGACTGTGGGACATAAAGTGATACTTGTGAAGAATGTGCCTCTTAGTCAAGTAGATACAAGAGACCAAAGGGGCAGCTTCTGTCCAGAGGTGAGATGGGAAGGCAGAGAGAGTTAGGAGCTGGTTGAATGTTCATGGGGAATGAGGGGCGGAGGGGAGGAGTGTGCTGTCGCAGAATGGGATGAGCGGTTGGGGTCTCATAACAATGTATGTAAAAAAAAAGTTTCTGTATGGGAGACTAACTTGAAATATAAACTTCATTTAATTACAACAATAAAAAAATCTCTCACTAGCAAACAGTTCTACATTTTCTACTCTGTTGCCTCAAACCTACATTCACCTGCTCTTCCTAGGCCCTTCGGATTAAGGATTAATCTCCCTGATTCTGACTTCAGTTTCTTTCCAAGATAGCCTTCCTCCTTTCACCTGCAAAGCCTGAAACCCTATCTTTACATCCAACCTAGGTTCTCTGAAACTATACTTGAGCCTGAGCCCGCCTTCCTGGGAAAGAGAGAACAACAGATGTGGAAGCAGAGGTTGTCTAGTGAGTGAGCCAATCTGAACAACCTCCAGTAGGTGTGCTCCCAGCCAACCAAACAGAACAGGCTTGAAGAAAGGACTTAAAGCCTATTTGACAGATCCAGCCCAGCCCATCAGTTCCTGACATTAGGACTAGGAATATGAGTTTAGGAACCTTCCCTATGCCCATGATTTGATATTGTACCTAAGGCTTTCCCAAATGAAAGCCTCTCTGCATCCCAACTGTATTATTTAGGATTAGGTCCAGCCACAAGTAACAAAAAACTCAAAGACATAAAAGCTTATTTATCTCATGAGGAAGTCCAGAGGTATATAGTCTTGGATTGTTATGGAGGCTTTGCTCCACAAAGTACTCAGGAATCCAGGTCCATCAAGTTCACTGCAGAACCATTCCTAAAGTGTAGCCTTTATCCTCATGGTTCAGAATGGTGGTGTCTGCATTCCAGGGAGTGGAATGGAGGAAGGACAAAAAAGGAGAAGACAGAAGGCATGGACCAGATGTCTCATAAAAAGGTTTCTGAAGGTAAGCACACAGCTTATATTCCATTGGTCAGAATTTGATCACTTGGCCACACCTAGCTGCAATGAAGGTTTTGGATATGTATTTACTATAGGAGGCTGTGGTGGTTAATGTTATGTGTCAACTTGGCTGGGCTATGATTCTTTGTGGTTTGACAGATATTGGACTGGTTGCTCTTACATAATGTAATATAATGTAATCTATACCTTCCATGATGTGATCTGATGTGATCAGCCAATCAGTTGAAAGGTGAGTTTCCTTGGAGGTGTGGCCTGCCTCCAGTATATAAATGGATGTTCTGGCAAAGCTCGCTCTCTCTCGACCCTGCACTCTTCTCATTACCTGACTTCTGGTTCCTGGAACATAAGCCTGCAGAAGTCTCTGGCCTGCCACCTGATCTGCAGATTTTGTATTCTCCAGCCCCTGAAATCTTGTGATCCAGCAGAGTCTCCAGCCTGCCACCTGACCTACAGATTTGGGACTTTCCAGCTCCCACAACTGCATGTGCCATTTCCCTGAAGTATAATCTCTCTCTCTAGCTCACTTTCTCTACTGGTTTTACTCCTCTAGAGAACCCAGACCAAGACAGAGGCCCAGCTAAACATTGTACTACCATGAAAGAAAATATATTGGGGAACACCTGGGAGTTCTTGGCATGCCACTCTAAGAGCTTTAGCCAACCAGACTGAACTACCATTAATTGTATTTGCAGGAGAGCCTGATGGACTTCAGAAACAATAAAGTTGTCTTGATCTTGATGGCCAGGCCCCAGTTCATCAGGATTTAACTTCTGGGATGTTAGCTATTATTCTGAGATTGTATCTTCTACACTTTTTTTAGTGCTAAAATGTCCTTCTTTTTATGATATGAAGATGTTTGTAGATGGTTATCTTAGTCATCTAGTGCTGCTCTAACAGAAATACCACAAGTGGATGGCTTTAATAAAGAGAAGTTTATTCTCTCACAGTCCGGTAGGCTACAAGTCCAAACTCAGGGCGTCAGCTCCAGGAGAAGGCTTTCTGTCTCTGTCGGCTCTGAAGGAAGGTCCTTGTGATGCATCCATCTTCCCTTGGTCTGGGAGCTTCTCTGTGCAGGAACCTCAGGTCCAAAGGATGCGCTCTGATCCTGGCACTGCTTTCTTGGTGGTATGAGGTTCCCATGTGTCTCTGCTGCTTCTCTCTTTTATATCTCAAAAGAGATTGGATTAAGACACTATCTAATCTTGTAGATGTCATCAGTATAACCTCATCATAGCGGTAGAGTTTACAACACATAAGGCGATCACTTATAACCTCATCATAGTGATGGAGTTTACAACACATAAGGAAATCATATCAGATTACCCAATCATACAATACTGGGAATCATGACCCAGTCAAGCTGACAGACATTTTGGGGGGACACAATTCAATCCATGACACTCCACCCTTTGGCCCCCAAAAATTCATGTCCTTGCAACATGCAAAACATATTCATCTCATTATATCACAGCAAAAGTCTTAACTCCAAGTCCAAAATCTAAAAATTCCTCTTCATCTGTGAAATCTAGAATACAAATTATCTGCTTCTAAAGGTACAATGGCAGAACAGGCACAAGCTAGACATTTCCATTACAAATGGGAGAAACTGGAGGGAAAGAAGGGATAACAGGCACCAAGCAAGTCAGCAGAACACATTATATTAGCCCTCAAGGTTTTGAAAATAATCTTCTGTTCTCTGAGACAATTTACACTATAGCCCTGCCCTCCAGATGCTAGGTATTAGTCGCAGTCTCCAGATTCTGAGTGGAAGCCCCTCGGCCCTGGGCTTCAGCTCCCCCTCCAGGCCCACTGGGCCAGCAACTCTGCTCCCTTGGTTTTAGGGGCATCATTCTCCCAGTCCATCAGAGTGACAACTCCACCCTTAGAAGCACCAGAGGCCATGGCTCCACCCTTTGAAACCCCAGAGGTCTCGGCCATACCTTTTGAGACTGGGGCAGCTTGGTTTCTTGTGTTCCTTGTCTCTTCAGCTTCTGCTTCCTGTGGCCTCTCAGCCCTCAGGCCTCACGCCCGCATCTCCCTACTGGGGCAAGTGTTCCAAAACTAGGTAGCTCCACCAATAAGTGCCCGGAAGCACCCTACTCTGCCAGGAAGGCTCCTGCACACAGGCACTCAGCTCCCTCGCTCTGTGGGTCAGCAAGCCTAACTCCACTGATAAGTGCCCAGAGACACCCCATTCTTCCAGGAAGCCTCCTGCGCACAGGCACTCAGCTCTCTTGCTCCATGGGTCAGCTCCAGTGCTGTCTGGTGCTGGTCTCCTGGTTCTGCTGCTGCCGGTTCTCTGCTGCTGCTGCTTCTCTGCCACTGCAGGTTCTCTGCTGCTGCTGGTCCTCTGCTGCTGCAGCACCTCTATCCGTTCAGTTTCAAAACCACTTCCACATTTTAGGTATCTGTTAGAGCAGCACCCCACTCTTGGTACCAAATTCTGTCTTAGTCATCTAGTGCTGCTCTAACAGAAATACCATGAGTGGGTGGTTTTAACAAGGAGAAGTTTATTCTCTCACAGTCCAGTAGGCTACAAGTCCAAACTCAGGGCATCAGCTCCAGGAGAAGGCTCTCTCTCTCTCTGTCGGCTCTGGAGGAAGGTCCTTGTGATGCATCCGTCTTCCCTTGGTCTGGGAGCATCTCAGCACAGGAACCTCAGGTCCAAAGGACGCGCTCTGCTCCCGGCACTGCTTTCTTGGTGGTATGAGGTTCCCAACTCTCTGCTTGCTTCCCTTTCCTTTTATCTCTTGAGAGATAAAAGGTGGTGCAGGCCACACCCCAGGGAAACTCCCTTTACATTGGATCAGGGATGTGACCTGGGTAAGGGTGGTATTACAATCCCACCCCAATCCTCTTTAACATAAAATTACAATCACAAAATAGAGGACAACCACACAACACTGGGAATCATGGCCTAGCCAAACAGATACACACATTTTTGGGGGGACACAATTCAATTCATGACAATGGTCATGGTGGTTTTAACATTCTTACCTAATGAAATAAAAGATTGGCCACCCTGCATAGTTCCCAAATTTTTTGCCAAAATTGTAACTGGGCTAAGAAATCTGAAAGTCTGGAAGTCACTGCCCTAAAAGGTAAGCGTGGTAGCAGGTAGAGAAAATGGGGAGAGCTGGGTGAAGCTGAGGCAAAGAGTGAGATAAAACCTCCACCACAGGTGACGTATCACCCAGCTGGGATGGCTGTCCCTTTCAACCTGGGCAGTGCTCCCACAGTTCATGCTTATAAATGCAGTGCAGGAAACATCAGATTGTGAGGCCACTAGGTTAGTCTAATGCCACGTAACAGAGATCTAGGCCCAGAAGGAATGAAACTGTCTTTGAGCATGAAGTGGGAGGAGGCAGAGAAGGTACAGGAAGTGGGGAGCCTTTATAAAACTAAATGTGGAGGGTGCAGAACACAGCCTGCTGCTTCTTTCACAATGCCAAAGGCCAGGCTGGGCTTGCCAAAACCCCAGATGAGTCAGGGATTAAATATTTACCCAACAGTCAGGGGCTAAAGTAGACAATAATGTTAAACCAGCTGAATTATGAGAATTATTGAGCGGTAGAAAACTAAAATATATTAAAGTCATCTATCAGGTCCTTCTGTTGCTAGTAAATGATAATTGGCTGAATTCATTTTATGGGGTTGCTAGCAAAGGTTGCTCAGGCCCCTCCTCTAGCAGGGAGTAAAAGAAGCAGTCCCTGGACAGTTAGCCCTGCAGGCAGGATTTGGAAGAGAGGTGCTTCTTTCCTGTATATGGAGGAGGGAGGGGACAGTAGGTCAACATTAGAACAGGGAGTTCAAATGAGTTATCAATCAAAGTGTCTAGACCTGGGGTTCTTAACCTTTTTTGAGCCCTTTGACAGTTTGGTAAAGCCTATGGACTTCTTTTAAGAATAATATTTTTAAATAAATGAAATAAAATACAAGGGCTTACAAAGGAAACAAAATATATTGATATACAATTATAAAAATATTTTCTATGTGACATAGTAATATATGTATTTCTTTATTAACACATTGAATAACAAGATCTACTGGTGGGTCTAATAACTTCCGTAATTTCAGAAAGTATTTCAAAGCCTCTACATCTTCTGTAATTTAATATTAAAGGATTTCTACTGGTGTCAAAGTCACAGGTACTGCAAATACCACTGCAGTCTGTTACCAACATTCATAACAGAAGAGAATGCCAAATTTCAGTTAGAGGTTAGTGAAAATGAATTTCACACTATTTTTTTCCCATACAAGTTCATGGACCCCTTGATTTCTATCCATGAACCTCCTGAGGATTTGTGGACCCAAGGTTAAGAACCCCTGGTAGAAGTGAAAAACAGGAGCCAAAACAAGGAACCAGGAACATTAAGAACAAAGAGTAACAGAGGTGGTGAGCAGGAGGTCTACATGAATTCAGAAGATGAGGTACAGATACCTAGAGTGGCTTTTTTAGTGTTCCCATCATGCAGTTGCTTGGCTGAACTATACTCAGTTAAAGAGTTTGACAAAAGCTGAGTGGGGTATAGATTAGAGAAGAGTACCTATATGCTGATAAATATTAACACTGGTGATGGGTACATCAGGGTTCTTTATACTATTCCCTTTACTTTTCTGGATATCAGAAATTTTTTCATACTAAAAAGATGTAGATGTAATAAACAAAATAAGGGACCTGACATGCTGTTTGATTATCAGAATTCCTCAGATTCATTCATTCACTTATACATTTATATTCCACAAATATTTATTGTTGCCTCTGGTACAATGTTGGGTATAAAAACCAAACCAAACCCATTGCCACTGAGTAAATTCCAATCGTGGTGACCCCATGTGTTACAGAGCAGAACTGAGCTCCATAGGGGTTTCTTGGCTGTATTCTTTATGGAAGCAGATCACCAGGCCTTACTTCCTTGGAGCTGCTGGGTGGATTTGAATCACTAACTTTTAGTTAGTAGACTAGCTCAAATGTTTGCACCACCCAAGAACCTTAATGTAGGGTATAGCAAGGCTGAAACTAGAGGCATTTAGGAGTCCGACCAGGAGAAGCAGTAAAGAGGAATCAGTTCCAGTCCAGAATGACAGATAGAGAATGACAGGAGGAAGCTAGGGGGTAGAGTACAAGGCCCTGAAGGAAGACATTTTGATGAAGTGAAGTGCTTGGAAGAGAGGTAGACACACTACAATGGGGAGGGGGAGGTGTAGAGTGGGCAGTATAAGAGTACAAACTAGCTAGAGGCAGGAATGAGGAAGCAGAGAAAAATGGCTAAAGGAGAAGTGCGAGGTCATCAATGGCAGCTTTTGCCTCCACTTTACAACTATGCCAACTCTGCATGGAAGGATCTACTTGGTGGCTGTTTTCGAACCAAAACAACATATTCAAGAATACACCATTTGGATAAACCCAAAAAAGAGAGGGTAGGATAAAATCAAAGCTCCCTCCTTGAAATATAAGTTTTAAAGTTCATTATGAAGCTCCAAAGAAATATATATATGATAACTTTGTAGAACAAAGCTTTAAAAGAGACACAGTATAACAGTGTAACTTGGGACTAATGCAAATCAAACATCAGAGAGAAGAAATTAATCTCTGTTTATATTTCATTTCCTCTAACATTTGCCTAACTAGGAAAACAGCGATTAAGTTTTAATAACATCGGAGAAGCAGAAATTCCCAGGATGTAACCTTTTAAACAAGTTTTCTTCCAAAGTCTATTTCAATAATGGCATGGTAATTACTGCACTCACAAGAGAGCTCTGGCTGGCACCTTCCAACAGTGGACTTCAGGACCCTGTCGGCAACCAGATGCCCACTTCCTAAAGTCCTGATGCATTCGAGAAAAGAAACAAAATTCAGACGAGTTTCATCAGGAAACCCTTTGGTGAGAAGCTTGACAAATGAGAGGAATTCTGTTTAAATGTGTGCTTCTCCTTCATTAGCTACTAGTTGTGCTTCCTCCAGCACTTCCTGGGGCTCTGTTGATCAAGACATAGTGATTTGAATGTGTCATCCAATTGGCAACTACTCCATTCCGTTTGGGCTCATAGTCACATCTGCCACATCTGGACAGAGGGCAGCCCAGTGTCTGTCCACAAACATAATTCAGAGGAGACAATAATACCTCTGAAAATGTTAACCTCTTAGAAATCTTATACCTACGGTCAGCAGCAAGAAAAGTAATATTGGCTAGTTCTAGCATCCAAATACTTTACTGATTTGCAAGCAGATTAGCATAACCTATTCTGGTTAACAGCACAGGCTTTGGAAACAAATCTGGGTTTTGATTTAAGACACACCCTCCCCTACTTACTAGCTTTGTGACCTTGGACAAGTTACTTAACCCCTCTGAGACTCAATTTCATAATCAGTGAATAGGGGATAACAAGAGTTATCTATCTCAAAAAGTTGTTCTACAAATTTAATGAGATAGATTCTTGTGCAGCTCCTCCCCCGACACCCTACTCCCTCAGTAAGGCAGGCCCTCCCACTCCACTAGCCAGTCAGACCCCCACTGGACTCCTTCCAGGGGCGTGGGTGTGGGAAGGCTCACCAATGTGAATGCTTACCCCACACCCACACCCACCGCCAAGGCCAAAAGGACAGGAGAATGGCCACCTGAAAAGCAATGAAGACTTAACACCCGTAGGCAAAGAGGAGTCCCCTCTCCCTCAATGGAACAGATGAGGCAGCCTAGGGCACCAGAGATGCCACTGAGCCAGCACCTCCCAGTCGTGAGTCCAAGGGAGAGCCCCCAAGAGATTCAGAAGAAGAAAGAGGAGGAGGAGAGGAAGTAGAAGGAGAAATAATTCCCCTTACAGGAGACCTTTAAACAGAAAGGCCTATCCTTCAAGAGAAATCAGAAAGAGGTTGAAGGTGTTATGCCTTCCTCCTCAGTCACCAAAGGTAATGGGAGAAGAGGAGGTCAGGCTGGCAGTATTAAGCGAGCTGCCAGGAGAGAAAAGCCACCACCACTCTCCCGCTAGAGCCAGGAGTCCCAGGCAGAAGCTACCTCTGTCAGTACTGCTAGGGATGCAAAAAAAGACACAGGGCTCCAGGCTACAGAGCTATCCACACCCTCGGGCCAGAGACTAGCTCCCACACCGTGGCGCAGGGGCAGAAGAAGCTGGGTGGGAGCACGCAGGTGCTTTCCAATCTGCGAAAACTATTGTCTTGTAAGGTCACTGGCCATACCTGCTGCTCTGGCTTCCTCCCTATACTAAAAAAGGAACTGGCTGCTGTCCCCTCCCAAACATGTTTTCCTTCTTCTCCCTCCTGAGGACTTTGGTGTTCCTTCATCAAGGACAGTTGAAAATTGACTCTTGCAGTCTCCCAGATGAGCGTGGTGATATAAAATGCTCCTGTTTATGTCCTCACTCCCTTCTCTGGCCTTACACCTACAGAGGTCAATTGCTGGTTCTCCTTCCTACTTCTATTCCAGGTAAATTTTATTCACCCTGCTCACTAAGGCCCTGATCTAGAAGAGGGATATCTGCACTCTCAGGCTCTGAGTGTCCACCCCTGCCACACCATGTTGAGTTTTTAGTCTCTTGTGCTACACCAAGGGTCTCTGGATTGGGGCACTGCTCCTCCCTAGGTTTAAGCCTCCAGATTGTGAATCAACTGCATGTCCCCTTTAGACATCAGAGGGGAATATTAGACTTCAGGGGACAGGAAAGTGTCTAATGTGAAACAACTTCCTGTTGTTTTTTTCTCCCCCTTGTTGTAAATAACATATAATGGCCAAACGATATATATTCTCATTTCTGAAACCATCTATCCCACCTGGTTTTATTGTAACATTTAGAAAGGGAATAAATGCTGATCTCTCTTAACAAAGAGAGAGAGAGAATTAAATGAGATAATCTATGTAAAGCTTTTAGCAAAAACCTGGCACAAAGTAAGTGTTCAATAAATGTTAACTTTTATTATTATAAAGGAGCCCTGGTGGCACAGTGGTGAAGCACTCAGCTGCTAACCAAAATGTCAGTGGTTCAAACCCACCAGCTGCCCCGCAGGAGAAAAATGTGGCAGTCTGCTTCAGCAAAGATTTACAGCCTTGGAAACTCTATGGGGGCAGTTCTACTTTTTCCCATAGCGTCACTATGAGTTAGAATCGACTCGATGGCAATTGGTTTGGTTTATTATTATTCATTTTAAAGATTTCAGAGTGCTTTTCTTTATTCCCTGAGGTTCACTCCTCCATTCATTTACTCATTCAAAAAGTACTATTTGGTGCTTACCTTATCATAAGCACATAACAAAATACTAGACACTGGGGGCAGGGAGCTGGGATACAAAAAAAGATAAGAATACCTCTAAACAGTCTTTGCTCTCCAGGATTTTATAATGTAGTTGTGGAGACAAGATGTACACATGCATGAAATTGTCAGGAACCCCGGCAAGGCATTAAATGCGTAAGTGAATGATTCAGATCGAAAGGGTGCACTTGATGGACAAGAGGTAAGAGAAGGCTACATGCAACTTGTGTTGACCGTTGAAGGATGGCCAGGGTTTGTGGTGGCAAGGAACATTGGGGGCAGTGGTAATGGCATAGGCATAGACTTAAAATTCCAAATGAGTACAGCATATTCAAAAGACAGAAGACCAGTCTATAGAGAAGCCATGACAGAGTGCAGGGGAAAGTCAAGCTAGATAGACTAGGGTTATATTAGAATGTGCAGCTAGTAGGACTTCGAGACACATAGTTCAGCTTGTGGCATGCTGAGGCCAGGAAGGAGATGGTATCTAGGAGGAAGGGGCATTGATGGTGAGGAAGAATAGAAGAGGGCAAGAAGGAATGGTATGTAGAAATGATAAACTAGGTAATAAATGTCAGGTACAGGAAAAAGCTTTATAATTGGAAAGTCTGGAGCAATTCTTTGGGACAATATATTTTCTGGCAAGCTAAGTGTTAAACAGAAACTCCTTTGGGTTCCTCCCCACAACCAACCACGTGCCCCTTTAGAAAATGTTCTTAGAAAATTTGAGTTCATCGTCCTTTCTTAGTGAGCAGACTCTGGGTGAGATACAATATTTTTCTGCTGACCAAGGGCCTGAGAATCATCATTGTCAATTATGAAGAATTACACAAGGAGAGCATATAGTTCTCAGATTGATTGAGTATAGACTGAGTCTGAGACATACTCTAGATGTTGATTTTTAAAATAAATTTCCAATACAACTTTGTTTTTCTGTTGTTTGCCTCATTTTCCTAAAGGCTAAGCATAGCAAGAAAAGAAAGACAAGGCAAAACAAAAGTGAACATTCAGTTAATTAAACATCTGCTTTTAGACAAGATGAAATAACAGGGACTAGATTTATCCTACCACCTTAAAAAACTAGAAAATTGTACAAAATATATAAAAATAACAGTTTTCAGACATTGGGCAACAGACAAACTGAAGGACTGTCAGCCCCCCTCCCCAAGTCTGGAAACAAAATGAACCCTATGATTGATTGCCTTGAGGCAGTTTTTAGGACACTGCGCAGGGAAAAGGGAGCCAAACAGCCCAGCAGACTCACTGAGTTGAGGAAACAGAGATTGGAGTTCAGGGAGGCCAAGGCAGCTAGAATGTGTGGGGCAGACTACCAGAGAAGAAGAAGCTGCCCAGAGAAAGAGTTCCAGAAATCTGTAGAGGGGCACCCTTAAGTCTTTGGCTGAGTATTGATCTGCACAGTCATGATAGGAAATTATCCAGGCCAGGGAAAGAACCATGAAAAAAAGAGTAACTAGAATAGTTCCCAGAGCTTACACAGTAATAGTTTATGTTCTCACCAGCCGGAGTAGAAGGAGCTCCTAATACACAGAGCACATCGTGGAATCCTCAGAAGAATAGTACCTTAGCAGCAGGGCAAAATTAACCCTAGACTAAAGGCCGCCCTGGACCTACCTAACAAATCTTAAAAGCAAGCACTGAAACAGTATGAAACTGATTCTAAGTAACTTAACTTCATATCAGAAAAAAAAATCTAATACTATTTAAAGGAATACAATAAAGCCAGCAACCAACAACCAACAACCAAAGTGGACAGTATCTGGGATTCAATATAAAGTTACTAGGCGTGCAAAGAAACACGAAAAACTGACCTATAACCAGGAGAAAAATTAATCAATAGAAACAGGCCAAGATATGACTGAGATGATGGAACTAGCAGACAAGGATATTAAAACAGCTACTATACATATACTCCATATGTGTTCAAGGAGCTAACAAGCTAAGACGTTTCATAATTGATGGACTTTTATGTTTTAACTTACATAATTAGTTTCCTAAAATATAGCCATAGTCCACAAAACTAATATTCATAGCATTCCTGGAACTACCTGGAATCCTATACGAGCATTCCTGATGACAAGTTATATAAAGAGGTTTGAGGACACACAGAAAATAAAGAGGCAGGTACAAGGAGGTTCACTAAAGCATTGTTTCTAATAGGGAGAGACTACATAAAATGGCCATCAATTGGTTAAATGCATCAGGGTACATCCTCATTCTGGATTACTATGTTTCGTGTATAAACGGACATGAAAAAATCTCCAGGATAAATTACTGAGTGGGAAAAATAAGTTAGAGAGCAATACATACAGTATGATACTATTCATGTATAGTAGTTCCCCCTTATCCATTGGGGATACGTTCCAAGACCTCCATGGATGCCTGAAACCATGGATAATACCGACCCCTGTATATACTATGTTTTGCCCCACACATGGACCTATGAAAAAGTTTAATTTATAAATTAGGCACAGTAAGAGATTAACAATAACTAATAATAAAATAGAACAATTATAACAATATACTGTAATAAAAATTATGTGAATGATGGAGCAGGACGGCGTAAGATTTCATCACCCTACCTACTCATTTAACATTTTCGACCCGCAGTTGACCGCGGGTAACTGAAACCACGGAAAGTGAACCGCGGATGGGGAGGTGAGGAGCGGGGCGGGGGTAGGGGAAGGGGTGGGGGAATACCTGTTTTAAAATACCAAAACCAGAAACCAATTACCATCGAGTCAGTTTCGACTCACGGTGAGCACCATGTATGTCAGAGTAGAACTGTGTTCTGGCTTTTAATGGCTGACTTTTCAGAAATAGCTCACCAGACCTTTCTTCTGAGGCATCTCTGGGTGGACTCAAACACCTCCAACGTTTAGGTTAGTAGCCAAACATGTTAACCATTTGCAATACCCAAGGACTCCCCTTCTATTAATAAGACTGTTTACATATATACACCATTCTTCCATATGGGTGCAGAACTGATTACTTACTCAGTCCCCTATTTTGGATATTTAGATTGTTTTCAAGTTTTTTTGTATTATATCTAATGCAGCAATACACATTATTGTACATATTTCTGATTAGTTTTATTTACATTTATATATTTACTTACTTATTTACTATCTTGGCAAGTGGGGGTGAGGAATTTCTGAGGTTTCTACTTGGCCTTCCCTACTACAATAGCTCTTACTTTACTGGTCAAGCAACCAATGTGAGGGTTCTGCAAACTGCTAAGTGTTTCCAATTCAATTATACACCCTGGAGCTAGGGAACTACCATAGACCCATCAGACCCACAAAGAGCTATGCCTGGACCAGGACTCCATTTATTACCTGACCCCAATATGTTCCCACGAACAGAGGGGACTGGGGTTCTCCACTGTAAAATTACTATCTTTCCCTTTGTAATTAATAAATATGTTGAAGAGACATTTGAGACTACACAAATACCCTATTTCTTCTCAAACTTTCACCCACTGATTTTAGCATCCATTTTGCCTGCAACAATTATTATTGTGGTGTTTGTCTAATGGTGATTTTGTATTTTCCTCATTCCTTCTACATTTATTAATTAGAATTCTTCTGTGAGACCTGTCCCTTCTCCCCAATTGTTAGGTGATTTCTAAGCTCACTTAGAGCTGACATTTTAGGGTTGATTGTACTTATCACAATTTGTAATAATTTGGGGTGTTTCTGTCTACTTGGTATGGGTCTGTCCCCATTGTTGATCAGTCTAGCAGTCCCAAATCAGCAGTGCAAACAGCTGCTAGGTTGGCTTACCACACTTCCATAGATTCAGCGAATAAGGAGACAACAAGCCCAAATGGATACAGACAGTTTATTACTTACACAAACAGCAAAAGCAAGATCAGCATGGTGTGAGCTCCCCATGTCCCTAGTCCCACAGGATGACATTGAATTGGAGGCACCAGATGAAGTTGACACAAGTGGTAGGCCATTCTTTTGTGGAGGAGCCAAAAGAATGTCAAGCAGTTTATAATCTGCAGTTATACTGAAGGAGGGGCGTGTGTCGATGGAAAGTTCTATGCCTCACTGGAACCAGGGAGGTAGATGCAAAACTGCCTCATGGCAACTTTCCACAAGATAGGGAGGTGGTTAAGAAATGGCCTTGTGACAGCTCCTCACAATATTGTTTATCTTGCCATGTTCCAGGGGGAATCGCAAGGCACTCCTACAATTCTTGCAGGACCATGTTGAGCCTTGACTTTGTGTCCAACATGGAGACATGCAAGGTCACCAGGGCACCAAGTTCCATGAATGTAAAATCTGTGTCTGGCTTGTTCACTGATATATCTCCAATACCTAAAATAGTACCTGACACATAGTAGTTGCTCAGTAAATATTTGACTGAGTGAATGAATAGGGGTTTATGATGTCTTCTCTTATGCACTGAGAAGGAGGTGTCTGCCAACCTTCTCTACCTCAATGTGGGATCCATATCTGCTCTTTGTATAACTCAGAAGTGATTAGATTTATGAACCTACCCCCTAAGTATGATCTAATTAACATAAAAAAGGAAACCCTGTTTCTGAACAGGATTACATCCACAGGTATAGGGATTAGAATTCCAATACATATTTTGGTAGGACACAATTCAATCCACAACTCATCTCTGAGAAAGTTGCAGAGGCTGTGTTAGAATGTTGGATCACTACACTACATTTCTGCTAGAGCAATATGGTTCTCACATTTGGCTGCACATTAGAATTAGCTTTAAACAAAACTTTTTCCCTGGTAACTCAGGCCTTTGAACCTGTTTGTCCAGTTTGAACCCCTGTTGAGAATTTGCATTAACAAGTTCCCTGCTGAGAATTTGCATTTCTAACAAGTTCCCAGGAAAGTTATACCTAAGAATCACCTGGGGATCTTGGTAAAATATAGATTACGATTCAGTATATCTGGGATTGTTGTTGTTAGGTGCCATTGTTGCAGCCACTGTGTCAATTCATCTCATTGAGGGTCTTCCTCTTTTTCCCTGACCTTCTACTTTACCAAGGATGATGTCCTTCTCCAGGGACTGATTCCTCCTGATAACATGTCCAAACTATGTAAGATGAAGTCTCACCATCCTCACTTGCAAGGAGCACTCTGGCTGTACTTCTTCCAAGACAGACTTGTTCATTTCTTCTGGCAGTCCATGGTATATTTAATATCCTTCGCCAACACCATAATTCAAATGCATCGATTCTTCTTCGAGTTTTCCTTATTCATTGTCCAGCTTTCACATGCATATGAGACAATTGAAAATATCATGGCTTGGCTCAGGCACACCTTAGTCCTCAAAGTGACGTCTTTGATTTTCAACACTATAAAGAGGTTTTTTACAAGAAGATTTTCCCAGTGCAATACGTCATTTGATTTCTTGACTGCTGCTTTCATGGGCGTTGATTATGGATTCAAGTAAAATGAAATCCTTGACAACTAAATCTTTTCTTCATTTATCATGTTGTTGCTTATTGGTCCAGTTGTGGGGATTTTGGTTTTCTTTTTGTTGAGGTGAAATCCATACTGAAGGCTATAGTCTTCGATCTTCTTCAGTAAGTGCTTCAAGTCTTCTTCACTTTCAGCAAGCAAGGTTGTGTCATCTGCATATTGCAGGTTGAGTCTTCCACCAATCTTGATGCCATGTTCTTCATATGGTCCAGCTTCTTGGAATATTTGCTCAGCATACAGAATTAAAAGTATGGTAAAAAGATACAACCCTGCCACACACCTTTCCTGACTTTAAACCACCCAGTATCCCCTTGTTCTGTTTGAATGACTGCCTCTTGGTCTATGTACAGGTTCTGCATGAGCACAATTACGTGTTCTGGAATTCCCATTCTTCACAATTTTGTCCATAATTTGTTATGATCCACACAGTTGAATGCCTTTGCATAGTCAATAAAACACAGGTAAACATCTTTCCGGTATTGTCTGCTTTCAGCCAAGATCCATCTGACATCAGCAATAATAACCCTTACTCTACATCCTCTTCTGAATCCGGCTTGAATTTCTGGCAGTTCCCTGTCAATGTACTGCTGCTACCACTTTTGATTTATCTTCAGCAAAATTTTCTTGCGTGTGATATTAATGATATTGTTTGATAATTTCTACATTCTGTTGGATCACCTTTCTTTGGAATGGGCAAAACTATGGATCTCTTCCAGCTGGTTTGTTATACTGTGGTGGCTTGCATGTTGCTGTGATGCTGGAAGCTATGCTACCAGTATTTCAAACACCAGCAGGGTCACCTGTGGTGGGCAGGTTTCAGTGGAGCTTCCAGACTAAGACAGAATAGGAAGAAGGACCTGGCAATCTACTTCTGAAAAAACTGGCCAGTGAAAACCTTATGGATATCTGGGTGGAGATATAAATTCACAGCAGGTAACTTGTCAGAAATGCAAATTCTCAGCAGGGGTTCAAACCCTAACAAACTGGTTCTAAGCCCTGCCCTGGTTTCCATCCCAAGAGACTCTGATTTAATTACTCTTTTGTGGGGTCAGGGCATGGATAGTATTTTTAAACTCCCCAAGTGATATTAAGGTTAAGAACCACAGCATTAAGTAGAGTACAGGCTTGTAGCCTACACCAAGTGCATTTTAGGTGCACCTGCTCTTCAGACTCTAAATTGTTTTAACATGGAAAAACATCTTATTCTACAAAAGAGAAAGAATAATTAAATGCAAATAGACCCAGGAGAGGAATTAGACTGACCTAAAGACAGCCATGTTTAAGTATTGAGCTCCAAAGTCAGATTACCTGGGTTGGAGTACAAACTCTGCCACTTATCAGACAGGTAATGTTGAGCAACTAACTTCTCTAACATGTGACAGCACCTATCAGTATGCCTGGCATGTAATAGGTCCTCAATATATGTTTATTAACTCTGAATATGAATCTCTAAGCTTCATCTGTAAATTGAGAGTAATAATGCCTGCCTGCTTGTTCACCTCCTGTAAGACTGAAAATAGATAATGGGCAGGAAGGCACTTTATAAATATTTGGGTGCCATACAAAAGCAAAGAGGACTTGAAGCAGTTACTGATGAAGATCAAAGACTACAGCCTTCAGTATGGATTACACCTCAACATAAAGAAAACAAATCCTCACAACTGAAGCAGTAAATAACGTCATGATAAATGGAGAAAAGACTGAAGTTGTCAAGGATTTCATTTTACTTGGATCCATAATCAACACCCATGAAAGCAGCAGTCAAAAAATCAAACGATGTATTGCACTGGGAAAATCTTTTTGTAAAAGACCTCTTTAAAGTGTTGAAAAGCAAAGACATCACTTTGAGGACTAAGGTGTGCCTGAGCCAAGCCATGATATTTTCAGTTGTCTCATATGCATTTGAAAGCTGGACAATGAATAAGGAAAACTCAAAGAAGAATTGATGCATTTGAATTATGGTGTTGGCGAAGGATATTAAATATACCATGGACTGCCAGAAGAATGAACAAGTCTGTCTTGGAAGAAGTACAGCCAGAATGCTCCTTAGAAGCAAGGATGGTGAGACTTCGTCTTGTGTACTTTGGACATGTTATCAGGAGGGACCAGTACCTGGAGAAGACATTATATGCTTGGTGAAGTAGAGGGTCAGCAAAAAAGAGGAAGATCCTCAATGAGATGGATTGACATAGTGGCTGCAACGATGGGCTCAAACATAACAATAATTGTGAGGATGGCGCAGGACTGGGCAGTGTTTCATTCTGTTGTACACAGGTTCGCTATGAGTCAGAACTAACTCGACGGCACCTAACAGCAACAATACAAATGGAAAGTATAACTATTATTTTCTTTTTATGGAATGAAACTCGTATGTCTCTTTTTTAAACTTTGCTGAGAACTTTCAAGCCCATGGCCTTAAAGAGCCTCACAACCTTCCTGGAAGTAAATTGGGCAGTAAAGTGACTGACAAGAAAACTGAAACAGGAGAAATATATTATCTTTCCAAGGTGGCTCAGCAAAACTAAGACTGGATCCTAGGACCCTCTATTCTCTTCCCCAGATGACTGTTAAAAAAGGTTTGTTATTCTACCTTGGTTGAGTAGAGTCTGGGGTCTTAAAAGCCTGTGAGCAGCCATCTAAGATACTCCACTGGTCTCACCCCTTCGGGAGCAAGGGAGAATGAAGAGAACAGGATACAAGGAAAAGATTAGTCCAAAGGACTAACGGACCACAGGTACCAAGGCCTCCACCAGACTGAGTCCAGTACAGCTAGATGGTGCCCGGCTACCACCACTGACTGCTCTGACTGGGATCACAACTGAGGGTTCTGGACAGAGCTGGAGAAGGATGTAGAACAAAATTCTAACACACACAAAAAAAGACCAGATTTACTGGCCTAAAAGAGACTGGAGAAACCCCGAGAGTATGGCCCCCAGACACCCTTTTAGCTCAGTGGTGAAGTCACTTCCGAGGTTCACCATTCAGCCAGGGATTGGACAGCCCCATAAAACAAAACGGGACTAATGAGGCAAGCAGTCCAGGGACAAGGACTAGAAGGCAGGAGGGGACAGGAAAGCTGGTGATAGGGAACCCAAGGTTGAGTAAGGACAGTGTTGACGTGTAGTGGGGTTGTTAACCATTGTCATAGGGCAACATGTGTACTGTTTAATGAGAAACTATTTTGTTCTGTAAACCTTCATCTAAAGTGAGAATAGCAGCACAACTGGAAGAACGTAATCAATGTCACTGAACTGTGCATGTAGAAATTTTTGAAATTGTGTAACTTTGGCTATGTATATTTTCACAAAAAAAAAAAAGGTTGAGAAGGGAGAGGGTTGACATGTCATGGGGTTGTTAACCAATGTTATAAAACAACATGTGTACTGACTGTTTAATGCAAAACTATTTATTCTGTAAACCTTCACCTGAAGTATAATAATAAAAAAAAAAGGTTTGTTAATAGATGACCCCTAAATAAGTAGATTGGTCATATGATCAGAGTTCTGGACTGCTGAACATGTTGGGACAATTTCTTTTACTTGTCTGTTTCAAAGCAGAGACTATATCTGAGAAAATCCAATGAATATTCCCCAGGTCTACATTCAGTCCTTGGGTACATGGTTTTAGTTTTTGGTTTCCCTATACCTCTGTTTTCTCTTATAAAATATTTCAGTATCCCTGCTGTTGGTCCTTTGAGCAAAATGAAATCTTCCCTACTTCAACACCATCACCTTAGTTTTTTGTGCCATTTTTCTAATTTCAGCACTAAAAAACCCCGTGGAAATGGCAACACTAAAGACTAATAACCACAAGATGGCAGGATTTACCATTTCATCTTTTTCTTGCTTATATCATTTATTCATTCATTCATTCAAGAAGTATTCTTAATGTAATTGATGTCACTGAATTGTACGTGTAGAAATGGTTGAATTGCTGTATGTTCTGCTGTATATATTCTCAGCAACAACAAAAAATAAAAGAAAAAGGAAGATTTTAGAAAAAGAAATATTCTTTGTGTGTCTACTGTGTGTCTAGTGTTTTTCTAGGAATCAAAAAGTTTACAAAGGAGATACACTATGTGATATGGTTCCTGCCCTTGATGAGCCTGTGGGAAAGATACACCTGAGAACATTTAAATGAAACACATGATAATGTGTGATTATGGGCCAAATAGGCCAAAAGGGTGATGCAGACTGCTGTATGAGTTTACAACGGCCATGGGCCAGAATAGTTAGGGAAGTCTGCATGGAGGAGGTGAGAAGGTGAGAAATGAGCTGGGGCTTGAGGGATGAATATAATAGGTTGAAAAGAAAGAAGAAATCCCAGGCAGAGGGACCAGTGTGAGTCATGCTACTGAGGTAAAAATGAGCAAAATATGTGCCCAGGTCAATGATGGGACTAACCTGGTTATAACAAAAGGATATTGGTAAACAAGATAGAAACAAATTAGATCTCCATTGATTTTGCTAGAATGATGTCCACCATAAAAGCTAAAGTTATCTATTAAGTTTGCCGCTAACTATAGCCTTCAGGCAGACCATTTGACCAGTCTAGCTTCAGTTTCCTCATTTGTAAAACTGAAGTTTGAACAAGATGGCCTCCAATAACCTTTCCAGAGCTGAAAAAGAGAAGGTGGGGGGGAGAGGGAGAAAGCAGGGAAAAGGTAGGGAAAGAAAAGAAAAAGAAAATGTTGATTCTAAGTTCTTAGCAATTACTCTATGGCCTTTACTGGTCCAGTTGCAAATCTGAACAGTAGCAATCTAACATGGTGGTTAGAGTTTGGGCTCTAGTGCTAGCTAAAAAAATAAATAAATAAACTGTTGCCATCAAGTCAACTCCGACTCATAGCGACTCTATAAGACAGAGGAGAACTGCCCCCATAGGCTCGGTTTAAATCTTGGATCTCCATTTACTAGCTATGTAACATTAAACAAGTTAACCTCTATAAGCTTCATTCATTAATTCAACAAACGTGTATTAACATTTTACTATGTGCCAAGCCCTATGCTGTTGCATGCCGTCGAATCAATTCCAACTCATAGGGACCCTATAGGACAGAGTAGAACCGCCCCCATAGCGTTTCCTAGGCTGAAGTCTTTATGGGAGCAGATTCCCAGGTCTTTTCTCCCATGGAGTAGATGGTGAGTTCAAACCACCGACCTTTCAGTTAGCAGCCGAGCTGCTTAACCATTGTGCCACGAGGTTTCCTTAGCCCTATGCTAGTTATTGAGAAAAATAAGACAGACAAGGTCCCTTCCCTCATGGAGCTTACAGTTTTGTAGAGCAGACCCAACCCATTGCCATCGAGTCAATTCCAAACTTATAGGGATCCTATAGGGCAGAGAACTGCCCCAGAGTTTCCAAGGCCAAAATCTTTATGGAAGCAAACTGCCACATCATTCTCCCACAGAGAGGTTGGTGGGTTTGAACTGCTGACCTTTTGGTTAGCAGCTGAGAACTTTAACCACTGCACCACCAGGGCTTCTCAGGGAAGGCCAGGCAGGCACAAAATACCAGGGCCTGGCAGTTGGGAAGAATATCATGGCCCAAATATGTTGCATACAATTGCCCTTGATAGGAGACCCCACTGCCCCCCCCCCCCCCCAAGAAGCAAATAAACAAATGAGTTTTCACCTGGGCAACCTTCTTTCATGTACCCTGCCTGGTAATCGAACCATTTTGGAGACTGGCAGGCTGCTCGACTCAGGGTTCTGTTTGAGCATGTACTGTCTACCACCACCAAGGCCTTTTACAAACTGATGGCAGTTTCGAGGACTTGGGAGCTATGCTATATCATAAAGACACAGAGGAGAAGATAATCGTTGCTTTTTCCCAACAGGAGTCTGTCAGCTGGTGATACCTGGGATCCAATTCAAAAATCAAGTTTCCTTCTAGTAAAAAGACCAGACTTAATGGTCTGACTGAGACTGCAGGAACCCCAGAAAGCATGGCCCCCGGACTCTCTATCAGCCCAGAACTAAAACAATTTCCGAGGGCACCTCTTCAGACAAAGATTGGACTGAACTGTGGGACATAAAATGATACTCGTGAAGACTGTGCTTCTTAGCTCAAGTAGATACATGACACTAAATGGGCAGCTTCTGTCCAGAGGTGCAATGAGAAGGCAGAGAGGGTCAGGAGCCACTTGAATGGACATGGGAAATCCGGGGTGGAAAGGAGGAGTGTGCTGTCACAGTATAGGGAGAGCAATTAGGGTCATATAACAATATATGTATAAATGTTTGTATAAGAGACTAACTTGAAATGTAAACTTTCACTTAAACTACAACAATAAACAAAAAAAAATTAAGGTTCTAGCACTAAAGTGAACAGTTACAGACAACATCCTCAGGTACGTGGTGCCCTGGAAGGTGGGACCCTAGGTCAGGATTGACTGATTGAGGAAAGGGCATCTAAATGGGGAGAGTGGCAAGCAAGGAGTAAAGGAAATACAGGCTCAGGTTCTGGAATTGAGACAACACTTGCAAAATACTTCCCTAAGCTTGCTTGGGGTCAAGTAAACTCTAATTCAAGAAGGCGGGGCCTGCCTCACACTTTTTCACAGGCCCTCAGAAGGCTCCTTTCAGCCCTCACCTGCTCTAGTGAGAGGGGCAGGTAAAAATCTCATATTCGAGTGGAAGGGCTGTGACCTGGAAGTTCCTTATTCTCCTCCAAGCTGAGAAGTGAGGTGAGAACTAATAGCATCCAAATGTGTGCCCTGGCGACAACATCTACTTTTCTTGAGGAAAAAGGAACTGTGGCAGCCAAAGTGCTGACAACCTTGTTTGACATCAGCTATTACTGTTGACAAAGATAGTTGCTGTTGTTGTCAGTTGCCATTGAGTTGGCTCCAACTCATGGCAACCTTATGTATAAGAGAATGAAACGTTGCCCGGATCTGTGCCATCTTCATGATCATTGGCATGTTTGAATCCATTGTTGCAGCTATCGTGTAGTGCCTTCCAAACTAAGGGGCTCATCTTCCAGCACTTTATCAGACAATATTCTGTTGTGATCCATAGAGTTTTTATTGGCTTCTTTTCAGAAGTAGATCACCAGGCCTTTCTTCCTGGTCTGTCTTAGTCTGGAAGCTCCGCTGAAACCTGTCCACCATGAGTGACCCTGCTAGTATTTGAAATTCTAGTGACATAACTTCTAGCATCATAAAAAAACCCATTGCCTACAAGTCGATTCTGACTCATAGCAACATTACAGGACAGAGTAGAACTGCCCCATAGGGCTTCCAAGGCTGTAAATCTTTATGGAAGCACATTGCGACATCTTTCCCCCATGGAGCAGCTGGTGGAGTCTAACCACCAATCTTCTGGTTAGCGGCTGAGCACTTAACTACCACACCACCAGGGCTCCAGCATCGTAGTAACACACAATCCACCACAGTACCACAAACTGACAGACAGGTGGTAGGACAAAGGTAGTAGTGTTGCCAAAAGCAGGATTGGTGAAAGCAAGGAAGGAAGGGCAGGGTTACCTCAGTAGCCATGCAGTGCCTGGGGGCCCTCAGTGACAACTCTAAGTATGGCCCTGAAGGAGAGGCCATAAGTTCCTTGACTGATCACATGCAGGCCTCCCCTTTATCAGGAACACCACAACTGAGCAGCCAAGAACCTCAGAGGAGATGACAGTGGGCAAAGGCGATGGCAGAACACTGTCTAGGATTTGCAGAAGGAGGCACCTGGGGCATTTGGTTTTCCTCCTGATGGTGTGCCAAAATTTGTGGGGGAAGGACTTGATCCCCTGCTCACATCTGGATTAGAGAAGGAACTATCCTCTTTTGGACTCATCTGGGGGTTAATGGAAGGAAAGATAAGTGGGTCTTCCTAGGTAATGACTCCAGGTTTTTCTCCCCAGGAAGTTTTCAAAAGAGTTGAGGTGTTATACTCATTTAGACATGAATTCAAATCTTAGTTTTACACTTATTAGCTGGGTAAGCTTGGGCAATTTACTGCTTCTCTAAATCTTAACACTGGCATCTGTAAAATGAGGACAATAATACTTATGTAATAGGGTCATCGTGCAGGTGTCAATGTCTGATACCTAGTAAGCACTCAAAAGATTATTATTATTACTATAATTGGGGTTGATTATTATAAATTTTCATCTGAAACAAAATAGTTTTAGATAGTGAAAAAAAACATAGGTTTTGAAGCCAGACAGATTCAGGGTTGGATCCTGCTCTACCACTAACTCTCTATGCTAACTTGGGCAAGTCAGTGACCTTATCTGTAACATGGGACACCCCAAATGACTATCAGTATTTATCTCACAGACAGTGGCAGATCCAGGTTTTGTGGGGCCTGAAGCTTCTACAATTTGGGTAAAATAAGGTAAAACAAAGTACAAAATTAGGTATGATTCTAAATATTTACTTAGAATGAGAAAACAAATCACAGGAAATTACAAATGTTAAAACTGACAAATGCCACAAACAACAAGAATCAAGAAAAATAACATTTTTTATTAAATTAACTGACATACCTCTACACTGTTTTTTCCCTAATTTTTGGCTGCATATCCTTTGATCACCTCTTTATCTGATACCCCTTTTATAGTATAATTTCTATAGAGAGAAGAGAAAAACAACTTAGTTTTTCCTGAGAGTTTAGGGAAGTCTCTCTCAGCTTCACAACTCATCACTGGTAATATCATGTAAATTTCCTGAGTTGTCAAATTTGGGAAAACCTCTATCAATTCTTTTATATATGAGCTGTGAGATTTTCGGATATGTCAAGTTTTTTTATATAGTGACTAATCTTAAATATGTTTCAAATTGTTGACTTTGTAAGTATTCCCAAAAGTCATTCCTACACTGGTACAGCCAGCAGTAACTTAACTATACGTAGAAGTGATGACAACCCACATAAATGTATTCCATTAATTCCAAGTAAACATATCCCCACCTCGATTTCTCTTTGGTTCAATCCCCAAAATGTCTGTTCTCACTCCAACACTACTCAACCTGAAGGGAAGCACAACGGAGGGGAAGTCAAAATGAAAAGAGCAAGCTTAATTAATTGCAGTTATAATTTATTTTCACTAATTTTACAAAAACTTATGACCATGTGAATCCATGAGGCCCCTCCCAAGGACTTGAAAGGGTCTATGCAAGGGAGAGGTCCAGAGGCTTAGGCTTCCTTAGCATCAAAAGAAATCTTCCTTTGCTCACAGGTTTGTTGATAGGATTATATCAGTTGCCGTTGAGTCAATTCCGACTCATGGCAACCGCATGTGTGCAGAGTAGAATTGCACTCCATAGGGTTTTCAAAGCTGTGACCTTTTGGAAGCAGATCTCCAGGTCTTTCTTCTGAAGAAACTTTGGGTGGGTTCAAACCTCCAACCTATCAGTTACTAGTCCAGTGTTTAACCAATTGTGCCACTGAGGGATTCCGGTGATAGGATTAAATGAGATAATTTAAGTGAAAGTGCCTAGTATTGGGCCTAGCTCTTAGTAAATATTACCTTCTTCTTCCCTTCCCCTGGTGAAAATAATGTCTGTGTTACTCAAACAAAAACCAGGCTCCATGTGGCCAGGTCTCTGCATGGAATTACATATAAGAAAACAGTCTAACAACAGAGTAATTTAAAAGCTCTGGCTAAGTTCCATTCTCCCTAGTCTCCAATTCAGCTTCACAAAAAGAACAGCTCTGGTAAAGACAGAGTTCTCCTTAGAAAGCGAAAAAAAAACAGAAAATGTGAAAAAGTGTCTTCTGGATAGGGAAGAGGTAGACAATACTTAATTTTAATACATCTTGTGCCTTCACATGTAGATTCAAAGTTAATAAATGTTGTCCCTTCACATATACATCTAAAGTATTCTAGTGTTGTGAACTCCATTGATAGAATTGGAAAAACCGTGCCCCAGAACGCTAAGGCCTCAGAGGAAACCTGACAGGAAAGACTTATCCACCACTGAAGTCTAGACCGGTTCTGTGGCAAAATACTTTCTAAAAGAGGACAGAAAAGACAGAAACCCTAAAGGAGAAGATGGACAGATTTAACTGTATGGGCAGATGCTTTTAACTGCATAGAATTTAAAAACATCTATGTGGTTAAAGCAAGCAAACAAAGGATTGATATCTCCAATAAAGAAATCAATTAAAATTTAAACAGCATTAAAAATCCAATAGGAGAACTGTCAAAGAACATGAACAGGCCATTCACAGAGGAACAAATACAAAAGGCAAAAATTGAAAGAACTGGCAAGGATTTCGGGAAAGCAAGTCCTCTCACCCTGCTGTTGGGAATATAAATTAGTTCAACCTTTACACAGAACAATTTGACAATATAAAAATAACAATCACTAACATTTATAAGGAGCTTGCTATTTGACAAGCACTCTGAAGTGCTTTACACTGATTGACTCATTCGATCCTCGCTCAACTTTATTCATATTCAATGTGCATCACTTGTAATAATGAAAAACTCAAGACCCTTCAGACATCCAACAACAGAGTTTTACTTAAATGGGACATGAAACTTCTATACAATGGGATTGAAATGATCTATATTTACTAACATGGAAAGCTCTCCAAAATGTAATATTTTTAAAAAGGCTACAGAAGAGAATTACAATATAACATTTCTATAATACAAAAAAATGTATGAATACATGTCTACATGTGTATATGCATGTAGAGAAATCTCTGCGATATACACCAAAATGATAACAGTGGTTGTCTCTGGGTAGTGGGATTTTAGATGATCTTGATTTTCTGCTTTATACTTTTCTATTATGCCTTCTGAATTATTGTTGTCACTGCCCTTGCTGCTCAGGAGTTGGGACTGGCTTCCTAAGAACACGACCTATGCAGTCACACAGAGCCCCATGCTTAGAAGAGTCTCATGTTGGGTTCAATGCTCTGCCGTCACTGTTTTGAAGTTCTTCATAACTCATGAACAAGAGCCTCACATTTTTATTTTGCACTGGGCCAGCAAATTATGTAGCTGGTCCTGTCAGGAGTACACTTTGCATCTTCAATTCTTCCCCTGGAATGCGTTGCTCTGCAACCACCACCACTGTGAGAACTTGCTACTCTCATTTTCTTTCCTTCAAGTAGAAGTGAAAACCTCTCAACAAGGAGGCTTTTGACTCTTCTTTTACACCGTCAGTAGGCCTATTGGCCTGGAAGAGGAAGGAGAGCCTCATAGGGCAGACCATGTTTCTTCCCCACTAGAGTTTAGCTTCACACTGTCTCAGGGCCCGGTGTCCCTTCCTAGATTCCCAGTTCCTGACAGGATGGATTATGAGTACCCAGATCTGTCCATACCCTCCAAACTGCCAAACCTTCTAGCAGGAGAAAAACCCTTTCTCCTGGACTTCCACAAAAAATCCCAGCTACTGCCCTAGCTTCATATGCATATGTATAAACTCATACATGTAAACTGTCTTTAGGTCTTTCAGTAATGAGCCTTCATGCCTAGGGTCTTGCCATGCAAGGTTTTCAGAAAGTCATTGCGTAGTTTAGTATACTGTGTACAGCCAACCTTTACAAGCTACCAGTGAATATGCCTATAAGATCTCCCTACAGTTTATTCCATCAACTAAGCTTTTTATTATCAGGAAGAGTTTAGTACAATCCACAACTTGGAAATTTTACTGTACATTCTCTCCTTCAGATCATCTGTAAAAACATATATATATAAAAAAAATAACAACTAACCTCACTGCACCTTAAGAAATCATGCTTTCAAAATGTCAAAATAATGTCCTTAACCTTCTTTAGACCTACTTTTGCATCTTATTTCTAAGGCAATATCTACTCAAAGGGGAAAGAGGGTCACAGTTCTATGGCAACTCAATTCCCTTAAAAACAGTGTTTGTGACATCTTATCAAAAGCTTTCTGAGCACCCATAAGTAATGTGCTCCTTTAAAAAATCACCTATATGAGACTAACATTCAATAAGTACTTTAAAACAAAGATGAGAATGTAAGGGGGCAGAGAAACTAGATTAACGGAAATGGAACAACTAGAATGGAAATAATGAGAATGTTCACACATCATGAAGAATGTAACCAATGTCACTGAACAACTTATGTAGAAATTGTTGAATGAGAATCTAAGCTGCTGTGTAAACCTTCACTGAAAACAATGAAATATTATTTTTTAAAAAAGCTTTTTGAGGTCAATTTATATTAAAGTCACAGAATGTGTTTTGTCTGCATGCTTGTTTAATCCTTCGAATAATTCCGGTTAACTAGATTAGATAGAAATCATCACATTTCCTCTAATGAATTATTTTGGTTCAGATATCTTCTACTAGCTTTTCTGACATGATGGTTAGACTCTCCAGTTCTTGAGCGACCCCATTGTCCCATAATTGTCACATAAACAAAAACCTTTTAATTATGGGTATTTTCAAACACACACAAAAGTATAGAGAAAAGTTTAATGAAGTTCCAGGTACCCATTACTCAGCTTCAGCAATTACATTCCGCCAATCTTAACCATCACCTTTTAATTTTGCTTCTTGATTTAGAGGAAATTTTAGGCATTAGGTTCTAACCAGGAATACAGCCAAATTCACAGTCTCATTCAAAATCAAGCTGTCACTTATATAGCAGTTATCTAGTTAGAATCTAAAAGCATCTCCCTTCCCAGATTTTTTATCTCCACCCAACCTGTTCTCCACCCCGACTGCAACCGGCATTTGTCCCAGCTAACTGATGTTCTTTCAACTATGTAAACTTAGGGAAAGAGGACTTCAAAAATAGACTGGCTTAGGATACTGCACAAGAAGCCAAATTGCCTTCTGACCCAAGTATTCCAAGGCAATCCCATTCCAAATCTTTACCTCCTGGAGAAGTGAACAAATAATGGCATTAAAACAAAACTTATTTTTAGAGCTTTAAATCAAATATCAGTTAAACAGCATGTCCAGTGTCTATGACGTGAAAACGGAGGTTAGGCAAAGAGGATAAGAAGATCAAGGATCAGAGGGAATAAGATGAAGGAGGATAAAGTTATGGATAATGAGAAGGAAAGTGATAGTCCTAGGCTCCCTATGGGAGAGTTTATCTTCTTTAATCTTCCCAACAACTTCAGGTATAATTTGATCCCCATCTTACATATGAAGAAACTGAGGAAACACTAACTTCAGAAGTCCTGTGGCTCAAGGCACCCAGCTTGTGAGTGTTGGAGGGGAGGACTGAATTCGATCTGTCTGACTCCAAGGTCGTGCTCTTCCCACCTCCCTATGGGGTGGAGTGAGGAGCACAGGGCACTGGCAAAAGAAATTGACTGGGGTCACCAGGACAATCCCTTCTGAGGCCTGAGTCTGCAAAGAAAAGCCACTCAGTAATCAAACTTTCTTTCTCACCAGATGGTCCCTTAAATTGGTTGAAGCCTGTGGGCCTTAAATATAAAACAGGTGGTTGCATCTTGATTATAATACAGCAGTTTAGATTTAGTTGCATTATGCTTAAAATGTAAGAATATGATTGACTTACAGCATTTTCTTTTTAAAGGATAAGAGAGTTCTTTGTGCTTGGTTATACTTTCCATTTGTATTGTTGTTGTTACGTGCCATTGAGTCGGTTCCGACTCATAGCGACTCTATATGCAACAGAATGAAACATTACCCAGTCCTGTACCATCCTCATGATAGTTGTTATGCTTGAGCCATTGTTGCAGCCACTGTGTCAGTCCATCTCGTGGAGGGTCTTCCTCTTTCTCACTGACCCTCTACTTTACCAAGCATGATGTCCTTCTCCAGGGACTGATCCCTCCTGACAACATGTCCAAAGTATGTAAGATGTAGTCTCGCCATCCTTGCTTCTAAGGAGCATTCTGGCTGTACTTCTTCCAAGACAGATTTGTTCATTCTTTTGGCAGTCCATGGTATATTCAATATTCTTCACCAACATCGTAATTCAAAGGCGTCAATTCTTCTTCAGTCTTCCTTATTCGTTGTATTCATAGGGGATATATTCATAGGAAAATGACTTTTAGGAGTTGGATGTAGGAGGAAGTTGGTTGATCTGGTTTTGAACCTACTTAATCGTTTAAAATATTATACAAACTTTCAAACATAGAAAAGTGGAGACAACAGTATATTGAAGCCCCATATTCCCATTACCCAGCTTCAACAATTATAAACTCATGGTCAATCTTGTTTCTTCAGTATCTTTATCTATTCTCTCCATCTCCAAATTGGATTATTTTGAAGTAAATCTTGGATATCACATCATTTAATTCATAAACACTTCAGTATGTATTTCTAAAAGATATTTTTAACATAACCACATGCAATTATCTCACCTAAAAATTACGTGAAGTCCTTAATGTCATCAAATATCCAGTCAGTACTCAAATTTCCTCAATGGTCTATTTGTTTGTTTATAGTTGATTGGTTGAAATCAGGATCCAAATAATTAGACTCAGTAAATTTAGGATCCTGTCTAAATCAGCCACATGCAGATACCAAGCAGACAACTGAAATTTTGGGTCCAAAACCCAAGAAAGAAGTGTTGTTAGGTGCCACGGAGTCAGCTCTGACTCATAGTGACCTTATGTATAACACAACAAAAGGTTGCCCAGTCCTGTGTCATCCTCACAGTTGTTGCTATGTTTGAGCCTACTGTTGCAGCCATCGTGTCAATCCATCTCATCAAGGGTCTCCCTCTCTTTCGCTGACCCTCTACTTTATCGAGCATGATGTCCTTCTCCAGTGATTGGTCCCTCCTGATGACATGTCCAAAGTAAGAAAGACGAAGTCTCCCCATCCTTGCTTCTAAGGAGCATTCTGGCTGTACTTCCTCCGAGACTGATTTGTTCGTTCTTCTGGCAGTCCATGGTGTATTCAAAATTCTTCACTAACACCACAATTCAAATGTGTCAATTCTTCTTCAGTCTTCCTTTTTCATTATAGGGATGAGAAATACAGATTTGGAAATTATCTTCCTAGAGGGAATCGTTGAAGATATTTGAGTAGATGAAGCTATTGAGTAGATATCACAGGGAGAGGATATAGCAATCAAAATGATCGAAGGATAGAACCTTGGGGAACCACTGCATTAGGGAAGAGGAGAAAGAGATGCCAAAGATGGTGATAAAGAGGAGAGGGAGGTATAGTTTGAAAAGGAAACAAGCTGAAAAAGAAAACAAGACAGTGTTGTCACTGAAACCAAGAAATGAAGAGTTGCAAGGAGAGGGGACCACACAATTTTGCTCACTTAATGCTTTTCCATCATAAGAGCCTTAGAAAGGTCCCTGGGTGGCACAAATGGCTTGCGCTTGGCTGGTAACCAAAAGGTTGACAGTTCTAACCCACCCAGTGGCACCATGGAAAGAACAGGCCTGGGGATTTGCTCCGGTAAAGATTACAGCCAAAAAAAAAAAAAAAAACCCTATGGAGCGGTTCTATTCTGTAAGACAGGGGTGTCTCCACAGTTCGCAAAAACTACAACAGCAAAAAGAACCTTAGGATAGGACTGATCTATTGTGTGACTGACTAGCTATGCTACCTTAAGCAAGTCCCCTTCTTAAGCCCAAGATTCTTTAGATGTAAAAAAAAAAGAATAATAAAACCAGTCCTTCCAGTTAAAATGCTGGTATGAGGATCAAATAAGAGTGCAAGAGAAAAAGGCCTTTGTAAACTGTAAAGCACTGGACAAATATGAAAAGCTGTTCATTCAATAAACCTTTATTTTTATATTAAAATGAAAATAAAAAATAAAATAATATTTTTATTAATAATGTGAAAATGTAACTTAACTATTGAATGAGGGATTTAAAGTTTTTAAATCTTGAATTTGAAAGGCCATGATTCTTTCAGAGTCTCATTAGATATAATAGCTAGCTCTTACTGAGCACCTACTGTGTGCCGGGTAATTTGCTAAACCCTACTTTCCTTAAGTCAGTTAATCCTAACAAAACTCTGGTGAGACAGGTACTATTAGTAGTTTCATTTTACAGACGAGAAAGCTAAGACAGAGAGACCTGAACTAACTTGGGCAGGTCACACAGCTCAAAAGCAGCAGAGCCAGAGCTCAAAACCAAGTCTGTCTTATACCAGAGCCTAACCTCTTAATCACTACACTAAACTTCCTCTTAAAAATACGTATCCATAATGGTTGCAGGAGCCCTGGTGGTGTAGTGGTTAAGAGATCGGCTGCTAACCAAAAGATCAGCAGCTCAAATCCACTAGGTATTCCTTGGAAACCCTATGAGGCAGTTCTACTCTGTCCTATAGGGTTGCTATGAGTCAGAATTGACCCGATGGCCATAGGTTGGATTTAATCTTACTGAAGCAGATCACCAGGCTTTTCTTCCCCAGCACCACCAGGTGGATTTGAACCACTAACTTTTTGATTAGTCGCCAAGAGCAAACCGTTAGGACCACCCACGGACCTGTATGTATATTGTTACTACAATAAAAAAAAAGTCTTGAAAATTAGAAGATCACTTATTGCAACCCTAATGAATTAATAATGTAGGCACTGAGCATCAGTGGCAGCTGTTAACACAAAGAGAGACAATCAAACATGATGTGGCTCCTGAGCGAAGCACATAGAACCACCTATGAATCAGTTTTTTCTAAAAACAAAAACAAAACAAATGAACCTGAATCTAATCAAGCCTTTAGATTAGGGTTAGGGTTCCCAGATAAAATACAGGACACTCAGGTGAATTTGAATTTCAGATAAATAATGAATACTATTTTAGTGTAAGCATGTCCCATGCAATATATTTGGGATATACATATACTAAAAATTATTCATTGTTTATCTCAAATTTTTTTATTGTGCTTTAAGTGGAAGTTTACACTTCAAGTTAGTTTCACATAAAAAATTTATACACACATTGTTATGTGACCCTAGTTGCTCTCCCTATAATGTAACAGCACACTCCTCCTTTCCACCCTGGATTTCCCGCGTCCATTCAACCAGCTCCTGTCCCTTTTCACCTTCTCATCTCTCCTCCAGACAGGAGCTGCCCATTTAGTCTCATGTACCTACTTGAGCTAAGAGGCACTCTCTTCATGAGTATCATTTTGTATCTTATAGTCCAGTCTAATCTTTGTCTGAAGAATTGGCTTCGGGAATGGTTTCGGTTCTGGGCTAACAGAGAGTCCGGGGGCCATGTCTTCCAGGGTCCCTCCAGTCTAGTCAGACCATTAAGTCTGGTCTGTTTACCAGAATCTGTAGTTCTTCACCCCTACTTTTCTCCTGCTCCATCAGGGACTCTCTCTTGTGTTCCCTGTCAGGTTGGACATTGGTGATAGCAGGGCACCATCTAGTTCTTCTGGTCTCAAGCTGATGGAGTCTCTGGTTTATGTGGCCCTTTCTGTCTCTTGGGCTAATATTTTCCTTGTGTCTTTG
>NW_004444002.1:489945-491219 GCF_000243295.1 Trichechus manatus latirostris | reverse complement strand
ATTCAGCATAATGCCTTCCACATTCATCCATGTTATGAGATGTTTCACAGATTCATCATTGTTCTTTATTTCTGCGTAGTATTCCATTGTGTGAGTATACCAAAATTTGTTTATCCATTCGTCCGTTGATGGGCATCTAGGTAGTTTCCATCTTTTTGCTATTGTGAATAGTGCTGCAATGAACATGGGTGTGCATCTATCTACTCGTGTGACGGTTCTTATTTCTCTAGGATATATTCCAAGAAGTGGAATTGCTGGATCATATGGTACTTCTATTTCTAGCTTTTTAAGGAAGTGCCAAATCGATTTCCAAAGTGGTTGTACCATTTTACATTCCCACCAGCAGTGTATAAGTGTTCCAGTCTTTCCACAACCTTTCCAACATTTATTATTTGGTGTTTTTTGGATTAAAGCTACCCTTGTTGGGATGAAATGATATCTCCTTGCAGTTTTGATTTGCATTTTCTCTAATGGCTAATGATCGTGAGCATTTCCTCATGTATCTATTAGCCACCTGAATGTCTTCTTTGGTGAAGTGCCTGTTCATATCCTTTGCCCGTTTTTTAACTGGGTTATTCGTCTTTTTGTGGTTGAGATTTTGCAGTATCTTGTAGATTTTAGATATCAGATGCTGATCGGATTTGTCGTAGCCAAAATTTTTTTCCCAGTCTGTAGGTCGTCTTTTAACTCTTTTGATGAAGTCTTTTGATGAGCTTAAGTGTTTGATTTTTAGGAGCTCTCAATCATCTACTTTCTCTTCTACTGTTTGTACATTGTTAGTAATGTTTTGTATCTGTTTATGCCATGTATTAGGGCTCCTAGCGTTGTCCCTATTTTTCCTTCCATGATCTTTATTGTTTTCAATTTTATATTTAGGTCTTTGATCCATTTTGAGTTAGTTTTCGTGCACGGTGTGAGATATGGGTCTTGTTTCAGCTTTTTGCAGATGGATATCCAGTTATGCCAGCATCATTTCTTAAAGAGACTGTCTTTTCCCCAATTAATGGACTTTGGGCCTTGGTCAAATATCAGCTACTCACAGGTAGATGAATTTACATCTGGATTCTCAATTCTGTTCCATTGGTCTGGGTATCTGTTGTTGTACCAGTACCAGGCTGTTTTGACTACCATGGCAATATAATAGGTTCTAAAATAAGGTAGTGTGAGGCCTCTCACTTTGTTCTTCTTCCTTGTTAATGCTCTATTTATCCGGGGCCTCTTCCCTTTCCATATGAGGTTGGTGATTTGTTCCTTCATCTCATTAAAAAATGCCA
>NW_004444002.1:440996-489845 GCF_000243295.1 Trichechus manatus latirostris | reverse complement strand
CAATGTTGAGTCTTCCTATCCATGAGCAAGGTATGTTTTTCCACTTATGCAGGTCTCTTTTGGTTTCTTGCAATAGTGTCTTGTAGTTTTCATTGTCTAGGTCTTTTACGCATTTGGTTAGATCTATTCCTAAGTATTTTAGCTTCTTGGGGACTATTGTAAATGGTATTGATTTGGTGATATCCTCTTCGAAGTTCTCTTTGTGTAGAGGAATCCAACTGATTTTTGTATGTTTATCTTGTATCCTGAAACTTGGCTGAAATCTTCTATTAGTTCCAGTAGTTTTCTTGTGGATTCTTGGGGGTTTTCTGTGTATAAGATCATATCATCTGCAAATAGGGATACTTTTACTTCTTCCTTTCCAATTTGGATATCCTTTATTTCTTTTTCTAGCCTAATTGCTCTGGTTAGGACCTCCAGCACAATGTTGAATAAGACTGGTGATAAAGGACATCCTTGTCTGGTTCCCATTCTCAATGAGAATGCTTTCAGACTCTCCATTTAGGAAACCCCGGTTGTGTAGTGGTTAAGAGTTCAGCTGCTAACCCAAAGGTTGGCAGTTCGAATTCATCAGGTGATCCTTGAAAACCCTATGGGGCAGTTCTACTCTGTCCTCTAGGGTCACTATGAGTTGGAATCGACTTGACGGCAATGGTTTTTTTTTTTTTTTATGGGTTTTCCATTTAGGATGATGTTGGCCATTGGCTTTGTATAAATGCCCTTTATTATGTTGAGGAATTTCCCCTCTATTCCTATTCTGCTGGGAGTTTTTATCATGAATGGGTGTTGGGCTTTGTCAAATGCCTTTTATGCATCAATTGATAAGATCATGTAGTTCTTGTCTTTTGTTTTATTTATGTGATGGATTACATTGTTTCTTTTTCTAATGTTGAACCATCCCTGCATACCTCGTATGAATCCCCCTTGATCATGGTGAATTCTTTTTTTGATATGTTGTTGAATTCTACTGGCTAGAATTTTGTTGAGAATTTTTGCATCAATGTTTATGAGGGATATTGGTCTGTAATTTTCTTTTTTTGTGATGTCTTTACCTGGTTTCGGTATCTGGGTTATGCTGGCTTCATAGAATGAGTTTGGGAGTATTCCAACCTTTTCTATGCTCTGAAATACCTTTAGTAGTAGTGGTGTTAACTCTTCTCTGAAAGTTTGGTAGAATTCTCCAGTGAAGCCATCCGGGCCAGGGTTTTTTGTTGTTGTTGTTGTTGTTGTTGTTGTTGGGAGTTTTAAAATTACTTTTAAATCTCTTCTTTTGTTATGGGTTTATTTAGTTGTTCTATCTCTGTGTTAGTTTAGGTAGGTAGTGAGTTTCTAGAAATTTGTCCATTTCCTCTACGTTTTCAAATTTGTTAGAGCCCAATTTTTCATAGTATTCTGTTATGATTCTTTTAATTTCAGTTGGATCTGTTGTGATATCACCCATCTCATTTCTTATACGGGTTATCTACTTCCTCTCCTGTTTTTCCTTTGTCAGTTTGGCCAATGGTTTATCAATTTTGTTGATGTTTTCAAAGAACCAGCTTTTGGTCTTGTTAACTCTTTAAATTGTTTTTCTATACTCTATTTCATTTAATTCTGCTCTAATTCTTATTATTTCCTTTCTTCCGGCACCCAAAGGCATCTTTTGCTGTTCTCTTTCTACTTGTTCCAGTTGTAAGGTTAATGGTTTGATTCTGGCTCTTTCTTCTTTTTGGATGTGTGCATTTATTGCTATAAACTGACCTCTGAGCACTGCTTTTGCTGTGCCCCAAAGGTTCTGGTAGGATGTATTTTCATTCTCATTTGATTTTACAAATTTCTTTATTCCAGCCTTAATTTCTTCTATAACTCAGTAGTTTTTGAGCAAGGTGTTGTTCAGTTTCCATGTGTTTGATTTTTTTCTCTTGCTTTTCCTGTTATTGATTTCTACTTTAATGGCTTTATGGTCAGAAAAGATGCTTTGTAACATTTCGATGCTTTGGACTCTGTTAAGGCTTACTTTATGGCCTAATATGTGGTCTATTCTGGAGACTGTTCCATGTGCATTGGAAACAAAAGTGTACTTGTGTGCTCTTGGGTGGAGTGTTCTGTAGATGTCTACGAGATCAAGTAGATTGATTGTGGCATTTAGATCTTCCGTGTCTTTATTGAGCTTCTTTCTGGATGTTCTATCCTTCACTGAAAGGGGTGTGTTGAAGTCTCCTACTACTATTGTGGAGCTCTCTCTCTTTTCAATGCTGTTAGAGTTCGTTTTATGTATTTTGGAGCCCTGTCGTTGGGTGCATAAATATTTATTATGGTTATGTCCTCCTGGTGTATTGACCCTTTAATCATTATATAGTGTCCTTCCTTATGTTTTGTGGTGGATTTTACTTTAAAGTCTATTTTGTCAGAGATTAATATTGCCACTCCTGCTCTTTTTTGATTGTTTGCTTGCTATTTTTTTTTCCATCCTTTGAGTTTTAGTTTGTCTGTGTCTTTAAGTCTGAGGTATGTCTCTTGTATATAGCATATAGACGGATCGCGGTTTTTTATCCATTCTGTCACTATCTGTCTCTTTATTGCTGCATTTAGTCCATTTACATTCAGCGTAAATATTGATAGGTATGAGTTTAGTGCTGTCATTTTGATGTCTTTTTTTGTGTGTTGTTCACAGTTTCTTTGTTCCCCTTAATTTTCTGTGCTTAGTCATTTTTCTTTATGTATTTTCTTTTCATCTTTTTCATTGTTGTTGATTTTGTATTTGCTGAGTCTGTTTTTCTTGTTTTTTATTTTGACGTGTAGGATTGTTAGTTTCCTTTGTGGTTACCTCAATATTTACCCTATTTTTCTAAGTTTAAACCAGTCTTTTATTTCTTTATATCACCTTGACTTCCTCTCCATATGAAAGATCTATGACTACGTTTTTTAGTCCCTCTTTTTTGTTTTAATGTTGTCATCTTTTACATATTGACGTCTCTGTTTCCCTATTTTCAGTGTTTTAGCTTTGATTTATTTTTTAACTTCCCTATCTGGGTTGATATCTGGTTGCGCTGTCCTGTGTGCTAGTCTTGGGTTGTTATCTGATGTTACCGATTTTCTAACTGGAAGACTTCCTTTAGTATTTCTTGTAATTTTGGTTTGGTTTTTGCAAATTCCCTAAACTTTTGTTTATCTGGAAATGTCCCAATCTCGCTATCATATTTGAGAGACATTTTTGCTGGATATGTAATTCTTGGCTGACAATTTTTTCCTTCAAGGCTTTACATATGTCATCCCACTGCCTTCTTGCCTGCATGGTCTCTGCAGATTAGTCTGAGTTTAGTCTTCTTGACTCTCTTTTGTAGATGAGTTTGCATTTATCCCTAGCCCCTCTTTAAATTCTCTCTTTATCTTTGGTTTCGGCACGTTTGATTATAATATGTCTTGGTGACTTTCTTTTGGGATCTACCTTATGTGGGGTTTAATGAGCATCTTGGATAGATATCTTATCATCTTTCACGATATCAGGGAAGTTTTCTGCCAACAAATCTTCAACAATTCTCTCTGTATTTTTTGTTATCTCCCCCCATTCTTGTACTCCGGTCACTCATAGTTTATTCCCCTTGATAAGAGTCCCACATAATTCTTAGGTTTTCTTCATTTTTTTCTTTTATCTGATTTTTCCTCAAATAAGTTGGTGTCAAGTCCTTTATCTTCAATCTCACTAATTCTGACTTCCATTGCCTCAAATCTGCTCCTATGACTTTCTATTGAGTTGTCTAATTCTGAAAGTTTATTGGATTCTGGCAGCCTGTTCAATTTGTCATTGTGTTCGTCTATAATCTTCTTAAGTTCTTCTATTGCTTTGTCAGTGTGTTCCTTGACTTGTTCTGCATTTTGCATGATCTCCTTCCTGATATCTTGAAGAGTTCTGTATATTAATCTTTTGTATTCTACCTCCAGTAATTCCAAGAAATTTTCTTCCTCCAGAAGATTCCTTATTCTTTGTTTTGAGAGCTTGCTGAAGCCATCGTGGTCTGCCTCTTTATCTGATCTGATATTGACTGTTGTCTCCGAGCCATCAATAAGTTATTATAGTTTGTTTGCTGTGTCCTAGCTTCTTGTTTTTGTTTTATTTTGTTTGGATATGCCCAAATAGGCTGCTCATGTGAGCTAGTTTGATTACTGGCATCTTTGAAGCTCTAACATCCTGTCACCAGGTGGTTAGATCTGTTACTAGGTTATGTGAGCCCAGGAGTCCGTTTACTTTTATTGTGTGGATTCAGCTCAGGTGTCCAGGTAGTTGGTCACCAAGTGTGTGGTGCAGGCTCTCACCTACAGTCCAAGATGGTCAGGGGTGATTGGAGTAGGCACAGGTATCTGGCTGCAGTAGGGGGTCATACGCTGAGCAAGGCAGGGGGCTGACGATTGCCCATCTCGGAGGAAAGAGTGTGCTTATTCCCTAGAGTGCGTAGGTGGGTGGGTTTTGCAGCTGGACTACAGGCACCCAATGCTGTTGGCTCTTAGGTCTGGCAGGCACCGCTTATTCTTGGACCCCTGTCACAGGTGGCTAGGTGGCGTGGGTGGAGCCACCAGTCCTCAGGCCCCTGATGTGGGTAGGTGAGGACCCTGCTTAATGGGCAGAGCGGTGTCAAGTGTCACAAACCTGCCACTCCACCATATAGCTGATACAGTTGAAGTTAAGTTTCAGGTATATATCCTGTTGTACTGTGCTAATGAGGGCCTACAGTGTTGAAATGGGCCCACACAGTTCTATTCAGGGGTGAAAGGCATTCAAAGTCTATGGACCTGTTAGTCCTGTGCCTAGGTTGCTGTGCCTGCCCTGAGTTCCCGCTTAGGGGAGCTGGCAGATTATTTCTTCCTGTTTGTTAATTTGTTCCTTCTCCAAGGCCAGGAGAATGTCTCAGGGCACATGACAGGTCCTACTTCTGGCGCAAGGGATACAGCAATCTCTGAAGCCGGCCTGGGACCCAGTGCAGAGCAGGGAGGGGGTAAGTAAATGGGAGACAGGTTCTTCCCAAATGGGGTGTTTTTTGATCCGTGCGGTAGGTTAGATGCATGTCCTTATCTTTTGCCAGTTGAGCGCCACTTTTCACTGGTTCTGGAGGCTTGAGTAGATTCTCTTCCGCTCAAGTCTCTCCCAACGTGGAAAATGCATCCTGAACACCACTGCTTGCCTCACCATGCACGCCAGCCAATCTGGCCTGCAGGGTGTCAGTTCCTGCCAGGTCAGGTCTGGCAACTCCTTTCTGCTTCTGAACTACCTCTCCCTCCCCCCACCACTCAGTCTGATTCCTCAACTTTGCCTTCAATGTTCAAGGCTCCTGGATTGTCCTATATAATCAATTCACTTGTTTTTTTGGGTCTTTGTTGTAAGAGGGACCACTGAAAGTGTCTGACTACTCCACCATCTTGGCCCTGCCTCTCAAAATTAATTTTAACTGAGTGTCCTGTATTTTTATTTGCTAAATTTGGCAAACTACAAGTCCACAGGGAACACAAAGGACAGAGAAACATATTAAAAGAACCAGGATGAGGTAATCAGCACAAAACTATGGGTAAATCTACAAGAAGAACAACCAGATTGCTTCAACAAAGAAATGTCAAAGAAAGAGAAGAAAAGAGAGAGCCTAGATTAAAAAGAGACTTATGAGACACAAAAACCAATCAAAATGTGTAGATTTTATTTGGAGTCTGATTTAGGCTATTAAAAAATTTGACATTTGCGATATTGTTGGTAATTTGAACACTGATTAGATATTTGATTATATTAAGGAATTATTAATTTTCAGACATGATAGTGGTTGCGTATTCTTATCTTTTAGAAATCCATATCGACATGTTCATGGATGAAATTATATGACATACAGGAGGAGCTTCACAATAATCTGGGAGAGAGAGAAGTGGAAGATGTATAGATGTAACAAGATTGGCTTTGAGTTGATGATTGTTCAAGCTTCATGAAAAGTACATGTGATTTCATTATACTATTCTCTTTCCTTCTGTATATGTTTGAAATTCTCCATAATAAAAAAGTTTTTTAAAAAAACAATATCGAGCACAGTGCCTGACATGACATACTGTAAACACTTAATACATTTTGTTGGAGGGCAAATGAGTTTGTTACTTTTTTAAAAACCTCTCAGATGACCATCAAATAGAAAAATATTTTTGATGTGAGATTCCAAGCATGAATATGCCTGAGAACACAAATGAGATTCATTTAGAGACTACACTATATTCAAACTGAAACAATAATGAATTTGCTCAGACTAGGGAATTTGTTTATTGCACATGAACAGTTGAGAAACTCTCGGCAGGAGAGATACATATAGGTACTTCATTCAGGCAAACACAGAAGACATTTTTAACCCTCCAAAAAGATGTTATGCAGAAAACAATCCACCTTAGATTTTCTTCAATATTTATTATTCCAGTGAACTGTTGTGGAAAGTCATGTTAATTTCCCAAAGGCCTTAGGGCAGATTTCAAACATTTGAGTGCTCACATGCAAGCGAATGTTCAATTACTAGAAATTAATCACCTTTATGCTGAATAAGGAAACCCTGGTGGCGTAGTGGTTAAGAGCTATTGCTGCTAACCAAAAGGTTGTCAGTTCGAATACAGCAGGCGCTCCTTGGAAACCCTATGGGGCAGTTCTACTCTGTCCTCCAGGGTCACTATGAGTTGGAATCAACTCAACAGCAACAGATTTGTTTTTTTTTGTTTGTTTGTTTGTTTTGTTTTTTGGATGCTGAATAATGCATACACTTGGCAGAATACCAAAAAGGCAGTGTTTTCAGTTTTGAATGCAGTTCTGCCTTGCCTGCTATGTACATGAAGGCAACCAAATTCAAAAGCAACCCCCCACAAAAGGTGCAGGTTAGTGTGTTTAGTGAAGTGTTTAGTGTAGGTTAGTGAAATAAGCTATCTTTTTTTTAATGCTTAATATTCCATTATATGGATGTATCATAATTCAGCCATTCCCTTATTTATAAATGCTTCCCACTTTTGCTATTATAAACAACAATGCATCCATCCTTATACATTTGGCCTTACATTCCTATGTTTTAATCTCTGTGGGAGCGATTACTAGAAGTAGATTTGCTGGGCCCACTTATATGCTGACGGTAAACATTCTTAATTTTAATAGATACTACTTGCATGATTTATTAAGGCTATAATACGGAATGGTGTCTAAAAAGTGCAATCACCTAACTATAAGTCAATCATCTCCCTAACTTCATTTCAAATGTTAAATATATTTAAATTCTGCTTTAAGTAGAGTACTGGATTCTTAAACAATCTCTCATTAGAAGTGTTTTTGGTGTTGAAAATCCCACGGTTTATTCTGTTTCAGAGTATTGTGTATCAGTACTTCCAGTTTGGTATACCTTCCTGTACTAGAAAGAAGAAACGTTTTAAATTGCCTCCTTATCATTGTCTCTGAATTCTGAGTGCAATTTCTGTCTTTCCTTGGTCCTTTTTTGCAAGGAGAGACTAGTTCTCTGCACTTTTTAAAAGGTATTTCTTTCTGGTATCTTGTCCTCTTTTTCTTTTTGTCCCTTTAATTTTTTAAATTCCTTTATTTGCTCCTTTTCAAATTCAAAAGTAATAAATGCTTGTTATAACTAGTGAATGCAATACAAAGATGGATAATGACAAAGTTAATCATCCTCACCTCAACCTCCTGATGTTATTAATACTGCTGGGTATACTTCTGCTGTCTCTTGCTCATACTAACAAACCAAGCATATGTGCACATATATAAAATTTTGTTTGTTACCGAAGTATAATCATACTATATACATTATTCTGCACCTTGTTTCACTTAACTACATATATGTATGTGTGTGTATACATTTATATCTATATTTGTGACAATCTAAAAATGACAATATATATCACTTAACAAAATATAATGGAGATATTCTGCAGTATTAAATTCCTTTCCAGTTCAAAAATTCATTTTTTGTATTCCTTAGAGTCGGGGGCTGACTCAAAGGCAGCTAATAACAACAGAAAATACATCACTATTACAATTATTTGTAATGAATTGTTTAATGTCTTCCTTCCCTGATAGACTGAGAGCTCCATATTTCACAGGGGACTTATTTTGTTCACTACTATATCCCCAGAATTAAGGTAGCACTGCTGTGATAGTAATTGTCTAAAACCTATTTGTTCTTGAATGAATAGTCAGTGTTCTCTGAAACCTTCCAGCCTACTTAAACTGGGTCATTGCCAATATAGGTACTCAAATAGATGTGTCTTTGGAAACTCAGCCTGAAGTAACCACCAAAACAAAACAAAACAAAACAAAAACCAAACCCACTGCTGTCGGGTCGATTCCAACTCATAGCGACCCTAAAGGACCGAGTAGAACTGCCCCATATGGTTTCCAAGGAGTACCTGGTGGGTTTGAACTGCCGACCTTTCGGTTAGCAGCTGAGCTCTTAATCACTATACCACCAGGGTTTCCATACTAGTAGCTAATTTAGAGAAATCACTCAATTAATGCTATTTGAATGGAACCTTGTGACGATACTTTTAAAATATTTGTAGGGATTTGTGCTTTTTAGCAAAAATCCCTCTCTGCCACAAAAAGTATTTTAAGATAGACCATATATTTAGTGGAAAGAGTTCTGCACTTGTACTTAAGAGACCCGTATTCTACTCCCGCCTCTACCGCTAACTAGCTATGTGACCTTCATTAAGTTTCTTATCCTCTCTGGGCCTGGTGCCTCATCTGCAGCTCTAATTCATTTAATTCCACTAATATTGTCTACTGCGTGCCGGCACTAGGTTGACAGGTGAATAATAATAACAGCCAGCATTTGCTGAATGCTTACTCTGTGCTTGGTGTTTTGCTAAGGGAGTCACACGCACTATCTCATTTAATCTCCTCTGAGAGGCAACACTGTGATATTTTCTATATTTTACAAAAGAAGGCACTGATGCGTTGAGAGGTGAAGTAACTTTCTGAGGACATCAAAGCAAGTGGCGAAGATAGGATTGGATTCCAAGCAGTGTGCCTTCGGATCCCACTCCAGTAACCATAGCTAATTCTTGCCCTCATAATTCAATAATTTTAGTGGCTTGCATTTGGGACCCAGCCCAAAAGTACTGGGGTGGAGCACCTTCTTGCCAATATAAGGGTGCAATGACGCAGAGGTACCTTACAGAAACCATTGAGACATCCCACACACAGCTGCCAGGAACAAGTCTCTTCGACACTCTCGGTTTCCACACCGGGAAGGTGAAGAGGTGGGAGGTGTCGGCGGGTCCGACGCATGCCCGCCTCTCTAAGCGTCCCATTGGGTACAGGAGAGCGTGCGGGGGCGGGGAAAAGGGCGCGCTGCGTGCGCGTGGCGAGAAAGAGGCGCGCTGCGTGGGCGCCGGCCCTTCCGACGTCTGCGCTGGCGAGAGGCCCAGCCCGGCCAAGGGCCCGTTTGCGCCGCCCCTGCTATCTTCGCGGTCGTGGCCGCAGCTTCTTGGTCGTCCCTACCTTTAGCGAAACCAACGAGAGGACTCTGCCTGCAGCTAGAGCAGCCTGACTGGGAGTGTAACCCAGTACCGCGGGGACCTGAGAGGAAAGCCGTGCGCGGCTGCGCTTTCCCGCCCCTGAGACGTTGTAGACACCGGTGAGTGCCGGGGTCTCGGCCCCCACCCCAGCGGACCCCAGAGCGGCCTGACCCCGCCTCTTCCCTGAGGAGGGCCTGGGCCCTTGCTCACTCCCAGCATGCTCCACGCGGGACGCCAAGGCAGGTGCTGCGGGAGGAATAGTCAGTGGGGGAGATGGAGAGTTTTGAGGTGACCGTGTCCTACCCCCTCACTTCTGTTCTCCATTTCGCCCTCGTCTCGTTTTGATACTCCACCCCAGCACCTTCACCTTCTAAAGAGATTCATCCCAACCACTCTGATAGTGCTTCATTTGTGCCTGTTTTAAGTTTCCCTCTCCTCTGCTCCAAATAATCCTATCATGTGCGTTCCCAGTGTTACCTGTTTTTGCCTCCCTTGATTGGAAAGAAAAATCTACTCCTTAGAAAAATTTGTGTAAATGATTTTGTTTAAAAATTGTTGACTTCTTGGGTTTTGTTCAATATTTTTGCATGAGTAGTATGCCATCAGGCAGAATTCTGACATATATTTGCCATTATGGAGCTAAGAGACACGTGGATTATATGTTGGCTAGAAATAATGAAAGGTGTGTAATATGAAATGTCATATTCCAATATACGTTAATTTTAGAGCGCCTCTGACAGTTCTAACATTAAGCAAAGCTTGTTTCCTGTTACTTCTCTTTCCTTCTTGGAGCTGTGTTTATTGATCAAGTGCCGTGAGTGATACAGTGCAACCATCCTGCCTCTCCCCCACTCCAGTTCTTAGTCTGGTGATGTTGGGTGCAAAATGTCAATTATGGTTAACAGATCCCCACGTTTGTTTGTTTTTTTATCTGTAGGAAAACAAGTGATTCATTTATTAAAGTTTAAATACTTTGGGTAGAAGCACCATGGAGATTGCTATGAAAAAAGTATTAAAGTGATGTCAGGAAATCTGGTGTCTAGTTCCACTTCTACCACTAACTTTGTGACTTCAGATCAGTTACTTAACCTCTCTAAACCTCAGTTTCCCTATTGTAAAATGAGATAGAAGGCATTAGATAGCTTCCAAAGCCCCTTTGAACTTTAAGAGACAAAGGGAAAATCTAAGTAGCTCAATAAAACATTCTTTGTGGAGATGAAGTGGTGATTGGGAGAATTCTAGCCTTTGCTAGTATAAATGGTAGTTGTATTTAATGTTGGCTTTTCCAATTGAAATAAAAGTGTAGCATTATCCTTTTTTTTACTTTCCCAAAGAAGAAGAAAATGTCTTTTCAGGAAATAAAATGTTCATTAATGGTCCCCAGATATGCCCGTATTGACTCAGTTCTCATCCAAATAATTATTCTCATTATGAGCTTTTAATACTACAATTAGTTGAGGTACTGTGTTAGGTACTGTATTGTAAACCATTTAGTTTTAGGAACAAAAGTGTAAATATTAACATATATGCTATCAATCTCAAGATACTTGATTTAGATGTACTCAAAACACCTAAGGTTAGGAGCCATAAGTTAAATAAAGTACTAAGTTGAGAATAGAAATGTCAACACAGATACCATTGGTGATTTGCCAGTTGTAGGTGGCTTTATCTGTTAAATTTAAGGTTTTGGTGTGAAGGTCCATTTATATCGCAAAGGTATTTGAATAATATAATGCAAGCTTGTGAAACAGAATTCCTTTAAAGAGAATGATGAACGGACAACTTCTGTAACATTGGTTTCTAGGGTTAATGCTTTTAGTACTTGGTTAATTCAATCCCCACAGATGAAGTGCAAAAAAAGAGCCTCCCCACAGCAAATTCTACTCCATAGAGGAGTTGCTTCAAAGTTCCAGTTTACACCAAACGGTAATCAGATACCATTGGAAGCTAAAGATTCCTAGGGTCGTTGGTACTATGTACAACTAACTGGATTTCAAACTTGGGAACCTTTTTAATGTTTAGAGCAAAATGTAAGTATATAAGGAATACCAAATCAAATTACTAGACTAATCTTTTTCCTTTAAGTATTTTAAGGATCTTTTTCTTCTTTATAGGAAAAATGCTTTCTGAAAGCAGTTCATTTTTGAAGGGTATGATGCTCGGAAGCATTTTCTGTGCCTTGATCACTATGCTAGGCCATATTAGGATTGGTCATGGAAATAGAATGCACCACCATGAGCATCATCACCTACAAGCTCCTAACAAAGAAGATATCTTGAAAATTTCAGAGGATGAACGCATGGAGCTCAGTAAGAGCTTTCGGGTGTACTGTATCATCCTTGTAAAACCCAAAGATGTGAGTCTCTGGGCTGCAGTGAAGGAGACTTGGACCAAACACTGTGACAAAGCAGAGTTCTTCAGTTCTGAAAATGTTAAAGTGTTTGAATCAATTAATATGGAAACAGATGACATGTGGATAATGATGAGAAAAGCTTACGAATATGCCTTTGCTAAATATAAAGACCAATACAACTGGTTCTTCCTTGCACGCCCCACTACGTTTGCCATTATTGAAAACTTAAAGTATTTTTTGTTAAAAAAGGATCCATCACAGCCCTTCTATCTAGGCCACACTATAAAATCTGGAGACCTCGAATATGTGAGTGTGGAAGGAGGAATTGTCTTAAGCATAGAATCCATGAAAAGACTAAACAGCCTTCTCAGTATCCCTGAGAAGTGTCCTGAACAGGGAGGGATGATTTGGAAGATATCTGAAGATAAGCAGCTAGCAGTCTGCCTGAAATATGCTGGAGTGTTTGCAGAAAATGCAGAAGATTCTGAAGGAAAAGATGTATTTAATACCAAATCTATTGGGCTTTTTATTAAAGAGGCAATGACTAATCAACCCCAGCAGGTAGTAGAAGGATGTTGTTCAGATATGGCTGTTACTTTTAATGGACTGACACCTAATCAGATGCATGTGATGATGTATGGGGTATACCGTCTTAGGGCATTTGGGCATATTTTCAATGATGCATTGGTTTTCTTACCTCCAAATGGTTCTGACAATGACTGAGAATTGGAATTGAGAGCATATGTACACTGTATAGGACATGAGTTGTCATTATTTGTGGTAACAACTACATATCCAACACAGTGGTATGTTTCTTTTCTTTTCCTCTTTCTTAAATTTTTTTTTTTTAATTTGGTGACACTGGTATAATTACACATTAAAATTTAGTAGTGCATTTTTAAATGGGGTGGTATTTTTTCCTTAAAAATACAAATATGTTGGAAAGAAATGTTTTAATAGTAATTTTGCAAGTAAAGAGTATAGTTGTAAACATTGATTTATGTGGTAAATTCTAAATTATGAACATTAAAAAAACTAATGTGGCACATATTTTTGCTGATTGGTTAAAAAAATTTAAATGTCTTTTCTAGCTTTCTAAGATATGAAAATGAATCTCTAGTTGTGAATTTGCCATTAAAGTAAAACTTTAGCTGTGTTATTTCTTTAATGTTGATTCATGTTCTAAGCTTCCCCAAGCACCAATAGATTTGTCTTCTTAAAATATACAACCAAGCGACTAAGGAAGTGTTCCTAACCAATGTTAAAGTGCAAGTGTAAATCTGTCCCCCAAAGAAAGACTGAAAATGACTTACAAATATTAAGTAATTTTTCTGGGAGCTAATTCAGTGGCATTCCTCAGAATGCACAATTTCAGTGTGACTCTGTGTACACTGTATGCAGACACTGAAATTGGAGTGGTGATTATAAATAAGATAATGTCATTTAATGGTGTGGTTTCCCAGTTAAACAAGCTCCCAACTAGGGCTTGCATAAAAATTTATCAGTTGAGATTTATTTACTCCTATTGGGCAAATGAGTTCTGTGAAGTCTCCTTTGAAGAACTTGTTTTGGGCAGTCTGGCAGTTTCACTTGCCTGAATTGAGTGTGTCCTGGTTTTTATCTGTTGAAATTCTGAGATTCTCCCAGGTTCATGGTTGTACCATATCCAACTGTTTTTGGTCTAGGGTCCCTTACCTCACCATTCACCTTGGATTAACATACCATTTGCCTAATTTCAGTGGCTATAGGGCTGCCATGAGTCAGAATCAACTCGATAGCAATGGGTACCCAGAAGCTTTACCCAGTGGTAGATACAACAGTTCCTGTGCCTAAAATCTTGTCCCATAATCTAGCCTGCATGTGCTGTATTAAATCAGAGCTATATACCCACATAGGATGTGAGACTATGACATTTTAGAGATCAATATTTACTGTTACTGGCCTCATGACATTAATGGTCTTCTACAGCTTTAGCAAACCAGAAAGATAATTTCCTCAAGAGGGTCTCAGGCTTCAGATTATTGGTCCTCAGAGTAGTGTGTAAAACCCTTTGTTTTAATTTCTCTGATTTTCTTTATTGGGGCTTTTGGTTAAGATAAAGGGTTATTAATAATTTTGAAGAGTAATAAAACCTCTTTATCAGACACCCTAGTATGTGGTCTCAGATGTGATTAAAAACAAAAGCACTTGCTGTCAAGTCGACTCTGATTTAGAACTGTGCCCCATAGGGTTTTCAATGGCTGATTTTTCAAAAGTAAATCACTAGGCCTTTCTTCCACTACAGATTAAATCATTTTTCAGTGTGAGTACAGTGATAAACAGTATCTCACTGAGTGTGACACGCAGCATATAGTATACATGTCACCTTACCCCTAACACATTAAATTTCTACTGCAATTATAGTAGCGTATCAGGGTATAGTTGTAATTGTAAATACTTCAGAGAGTACATTCCATTGCTTGATTTGCTAATGGAATGGGTGCTCAGGTGACATTGATTTTTGATCCAAATTAATGCTCAGGTTGTTTTTTAATACATGAGTATTCCTTTATAAAATGTTGATTTTATTAACTAATATGCTCTCTCTTTGAACTTATTAGTGCCCAGTCGTATAGATAAAATCCAATCAGTAGCATAGAAAATAGTACTACTGAGGTCATGGTTATAAATTTGTCACCATACATGTCAGTTAACTTTACATAGAAAAATGGTGTATTCAGTAGCCAAAGACTGTAACCCTAACCCCACTCTGTTATTGGAGAGAGTGAGCTGGGAAGAATGGAGGAAATTTATCATGATTGTGAACATACTTTTGCATGCAGAGGATGTAGCTAAAAAGTTGCATGTGAATCAAACCTGACTTACAATGCCCAACTTTTTCTATACTGCAATTGTCCTTGTATATATTGAGTATCTACAAGCTTAACACTAGGCCTGGTGCTTTGTGGAGAACAAAAAGAGCCCAAACTCATTCATACAGGGAGTCAAACAATCATTCTGTATAAGCTTTGCATGAGCAATTTTTAAAAATCCAGCCTATTATTAGAATATGGTGGTCTTTTTGCCTCAGAAGTCCTGGATTTGATAAATGTTTCTTTCTTTTAACCCACACAATTCCCATTTCTTTGGTAGTTTTCACTGATTCCATGGAAGAATAGTCATTGGTTATACCATTGCTTTGGCAATTTGGCAAAATGCCCTAGCAGGAAGAACAGGATCTAAAAATAAGACTCATTTTCACTAGATAGATAAAATAATTGCTGCCCTTAATGTGTGACAGGCTCGCATTTGAAAAAATGCTTTGATCCAGTGAGTGACTCATAAGAGACATCCACATAGGTACTTTCCAATAGTCAAAAAACCTGCCCAGTACCATCTGACTCTGTATTTGAAAGGGAAAGGGGAAAACTGTTCCTAGCTTGATGAAGACTCTGAATACTAGCACTGAGAATCTTCTTTCCCATATTTTGCATTCTAAAGCACTTGCCTCCATAAGGAAGCTTTGGGGAATACCAACTATTCTCTTACCCAGTGCTGTCCAATAGAAATAGAATGTGAACCACATGTGTAATTTTAAATTTTCTAGTAGCCACATTGAAAAAGTAAAAAGACACAGGTGAAATTACTTTTAGCAACACTTTATTTAGTCTGATATATCCAAAATATTATTTCAACATGAAATCAATATAATCAATAGAAAAATATTAATGAGATATTTTACATTCTTTTCTTATTAAGTCTTTGAAATCCAGTGTGTATTTTACACACAGAGCACATCTCAGTTCAGACTAACCACATTTCAAGTGCTCAGTAGCCACATGTGGCTAGTGGCTACCATATTGGACAGTGCAGTTCTAACTAATTCCAGAAGGGTGAGACTCCCTGGCTGAGATGTGAATGGGAGAAAACTTGAAGTTTCTTCTACAAGTTTCATTTATTTTTCTGGTTTTCTTGAATACAGTGAAAACTGTAACCTGACTTTTAGCATGCCCCAGGCCATCCCCTTGCGTGAGTTCAATCACTTTATCTTCCTTCTCAAAATTAAAACATTGGATCTCGAGCAAAGTATAGATTAGATCCCTTAGCTTTTTTTCCTTAGATCATAGCTAACCCAAAAATGTACCTTTCATTTGCTTTAACATTCACTAACCCTTTTCCCCAGGTATCTTTCAGGTATATTGATAGTCTCAGAGCAGCTGCTAGTTCTGCCTCTGCACATTACATTCTACAGAAACTCACTGCCTCACTTATTAACTAACTCTCCCCCTTGAATCCTTTTCTAAAAAGATCTAGCCAGGGCTTCTAACTGGTCACACCCTTAAATGATCACAAATCACTGACTTGAAGGTGACTAATAGTAAGAAAAATTCAGACCTTAGCATGAGTTCAATTTCAAAAGGTTCTCCAAGTACCCCCTGCTGTTGAAGAGGAAAAGAGAAAAACATTCCCTCAGAAGCCGAATTAATACACTGTGCAAGCATCCACTCCTACCTAATTCACTCTACGCATATTTTCCCACTGTGGAACAGAAGCTTTACCAACATATATCTTTCTCCAATAACCCATAAATGAAGATGGTGATGTGACTGTGGGCCGAGCTTAAGATTTTATGAAATATAAAGGGAGAATTTTCTATAAAACATAGGCTTTGCAGTCAAGGAGACATAGGTTCAAATCCCAACTCTGACACTTAACAGTTGTGTATCTTCGGGAAAGTAATACAACCTCTCTGAGCCTTAGTTTCCTCATTTGTGAAATGAGAAAATCTACCTCAAGGCACTGTAAAGATTAAACAAGATATGTAAGTAGAGCTTGTAGCATATAGTAGGCACTCAGGGAATGTTATTTCCTTTACACTCTTACCATTTAAACATGTTTAAATAGCACTCTAAATTGTTAAATATGTATTAACCTTTTGTATCAAATATCTTGATGGTAAAAAAATATTGACAGCTGGCATTGAATATTCAAATTCACAAAGGAACCCCTTTACAAACTAAAGGGTTTAAGATAACATCTGTATATTTAATCTGTGCTATGTGATAAAATAGCTTTTTGTCAAACAGCTTTTTTATAAATTTTTTTAAGGATAAATTCAGAAGCCACTTTTAAGAACATTAGCTTAGAACATGTTCCCCTTTCACAGCACATCAGACATTATTGGGGCCAAAACTGCCCAGATTAGTATGTTTTCTATCTCTCTACACTTTAATCGAGAGTTTCTCCTTATATCTGCAAAAACCACTGCTTAAGTGAGACTCCTGCATCAGCAGTAAATGCATCTGGGCATTTGGTACTTGAGAGAGTACTGGATTTGACAACTCCCAGAAGCTAATGAGGCCACATGCTTTCTTTCAAACCTCTGCATTCAGGAGCAAGCAAGAATTACTTTATGAACTCTTTTGCAGATATTTTACAAATGACAGTAAAACCTGTCATAGCCGGAATTCGACGGGACTGCCTTGTTTTTCCGGGTCTCACAAGTTTTCCACCTTTGACAGGGTGCAGTCTTATCTCTTTTCTATTGATTATTCTAGTGGAAAATATTTGCGTTTTCCTTCTCTTACAGATTCCGGCTTTCGCAGGTTTTACTGTATAAATGTTTTACCTTGGAAACACCAAATAAGTGCAATATAAATATCCAAGATTTTAATACATTTTGTTGTTGTTGTTAGGTGCCAGCAAATCGGTTCCGACTCATAGCAACCCTATATACAACAGAATGAAACACTGCCCAGTCCTGTGCCATCCTCACAATTGTTGCTATGTTTGGGCCCATTGTTGCAGCCACTGTGTCAATCCATCTCATAGAGGGTCTTCCTCTTTTTCACTGTCCCCTCTACCATACCAAGCATGATGTCCATCTTCAGGGACTGATCCCTCCTGATAACATGTCCAAAGTACTTGAGACGAAGTCTTGCCATCCTCACTTCCAATGAGCACTCTGGCTGTACTTCTTCCAAGAAATACTTATCCATTCTTCCAGCAGTTCATGGTATATTCAATATTCTTCGCCAACACAATTCAAAGGCATCAGTTCTTCTTTAAGTGTTCCTTATTCATTGTCCAGCTTTCACATGCATATGAGGTGATTGAAAACACCATGGCTTGGGTCAGGCGAATCTTAGTCTTCAAGGTGACATCTTTGCTTTTCAACACTTTAAAGAGGTCTTTTGCAGCAGATTTGCCCAATGCAATATGTCATTTGCTTTCTTGACTGCTGCTTCCATGGGTCTTGGTTGTGGATCCAAGTAAAATAAAATCCTTGACAACTTCAATCTTTTCTCTGTTTATCATGATGTTGCTTATTGGTCCAGTTTTGAGGATATTTGTTTTATGTTGAGCTGTAATTCATACTGAAAGCTGTAATCTTTGATCTTCATCGGTAGGTGCTTAAAGTCTTCTTCACTTTTAGTAAGCAAGGTTGTGTCATCTGCATATCGCAGGTTGTTAATGAGTCTTCCTCCAATCCTGATACCTTGTTCTTCGTATAGTCCAGCTTCTGCAATTGTTTGCTCAGCATGCAGATTGAAAGAGTATGGTGAAAGGATACAACCCTGATGCATACCTTTCCTGATTTTAAACCACGCAGTATCCCCTTGTTCTGTTCAAACGACTGCTCTTGATCTATGTACAGGTTCCTCAAGAGCACAATTTAGTGTTCTGGAATTCCCATTCTTTGCAATGTTAACCATAATTTGTTATGATCCACACAGTCGAATGCCTTTGCATAGTCAGTGAAACACAGGTAAACATCTTTCTGGTATTCTCTGCTTTCAACCAAGATCCATCTGACATCAGCAACAATATCCCTCATTCCACGTCCTCTTCTGAATCCAGCTTGAACTTCTGGCAGTTCCCTGTCAATGTACTGCTGCAACCGCTTTTGAATTACCTTCAGCAAAATTTTACTTGTGTGTGATATTAATGATATTGTTCAATAATTTCCACATTCTGTTGGATCACCTTTGGAATGGGCACAAATATGGATCTCCTCCAGTTGGTTGGCCAGGAAGTTGTCTTCCAAATTTCTTGACATAAATGAATGAGTACCTTCAGTGCTGCATCTGTTGAAACATCTCAGTTGGTATTCTGTCAATTCTTGGAGCCTTGTTTTTCACCATTCCCTTCAGTGCAGCTTGGACTTCTTCCTTCAGTACCATTGGTTCTTGATCATATGCTGCCTCCTGAAATGGCTGAACATTGACCAATTCTGTTTGGTACAGTGATTCTGTGTATTCCTTCCATCTTCTTTTGATGCTTCCTGTGTCATTCAATATTTTCCCCGTAGAATCCTCAAATATCGCAGCTCGAGGCTTGAATTTTTTCCTCAGTTCCTTCAGCTGGAGAAATGCCAAGCGTGTTCCCTTTTGGTTTTCTAACTCCAGGTCTTTGCACATGTCATTATAATACTTTACTTTGTCTTCCTGGGCCACCCTTTGAAATCTTCTGTTCAGTTCTCATTTCTTCCATTTGCTTTAGCTGCTCGTTCAAGAGCAAGTTTCAGAATCTTTTCTGACATCCATTTTGGTCTTTTCTTTCTTTCCTGTCTTTTTAATGACCTTTTGCTTTCTTCATGTATAATGTCCTTGATGTCATACCACAACTCATCTGGTCTTCGGTCATTAGTGTTCAATGCGTCAAATCTGTTCTTGAAATGGTCTCTAAATTCAGGTGGGATATACTCAAGGTCATATTTTGGCTCTTGTGGACTTGCTCTAATTTTCTTCAGCTTCAACTTGGACTTAAATAGGAGCAATTGCTGGTCTGTTCCACAGTTGGCCCCTGGCCTTATTCTAACTGATGATATTGAGCTTCTCCATCGTCTCTTTCCACAGATGTAGTCAATATGATTCCTGTGTTTTCCATCTGGTGAGGTCCACGTGTATAGTCACCATTTATGTTGTTGAAAAGAGGTATTTGCAGTGAATAAGTCATTGGTCTTGCAAAATTCTATCATGCGCTCTCTGGCATTGTTTCTGTCACCAAGGCCATATTTTCCAGCTACTGTTCCTTCGTTTAAAACTTTTGCATTCCAATCACCAGTAATTATGCATCTTGATTGCATGTTTGATCAATTTCAGACTGCAGAAGTTGGTAAAAATCTTCAATTTCCTCATCTTTGGCATTAGTGGTTGGTACATAAATTTGAATAACAGTCGTATTAACTGGTCTTCCTTGGAGTCGTATGGATATTTTCCTATCACTGGCAGCACTGTACTTCAGGGTGGATTGTGAAATGTTCTTGTTGACAATGAATGTGATGTGATTCCTCTTCAGCTTGTCATTCCAGGCATAGGAGGTCATATGATTGTCTGATTCAGAATGGCCAACACATTTTAGCCCCTATCATTTTAAAAACAGAATAAAGCAATGCCAGTGAAAAACATTTTCCAATCATGTCCTTTTTAAAAGCTATTTAGGAGATATTTGGTGGGTTAGAGGTTGCTATTATCCCACTAAATGAGGCTGTTTCTAATCTATATTCATATATATTTCAAGTTGAACTTACTTAAATCTAACATGCTTACGTAAGCAAGCCTTAGAAGGAACCTAATCATACAAAAGCATACTTTTCCTAATCCTGGCAACTCTTAAGAAAGCTGTCGTGCGCCTACAGGGCAAAAACGACACTTCTCCCCTCCTCACCCTGCCCAGCCTAGTCTGGACGTTTAAGTAAAGAGAGAACTTTGTCCTTAAAAAATGAATTTTGAATGGAGCAGCATTAGAACTGATGAAAAGAGTTTTCAGGGTCAGAGTGCATATGAAATCTTGCAGATCAGGAGAAACTGAATTTTTGTTAAACATCAGTCCAGAAACAGGCATTTCAATCCCCACTGATAGGGAAGCAAAGGTAGAAGAAAATGCTGCTTTTAAAAGTTTTCTCAAATTTGAGGATACTCAAGGACTATTAACAGACAGTGTCAGTCTAACATGCAGTTTTATTATGAAATCATCTTACTGGTTCACAAGTTTCCCAGCCTCAGGGCGTCATAAGCATTATAGGACAACTCCAGAATTTGAGAAGACAGGAAGTGTCCTCTTTGAAACAGAAGTTGGTAAGAATAAAAATGAATTGTCCACCCCCAATATGGCTTTTCCTGAGGCAAAAAGGGAATGGAATTTGATTTGTTTTTCAAGGCATAGGTTTGGAGAAATGGCGCTTTCTCTAAGCAAATGCTAAGTTAGAACAAATGATTTATTGCTTAAAATCCAGTCTTTTGCTCACATGCTTGTGAAAACCAGAATAAATTACGTACTTCACCACAGAGTTTAAGGGAAAGTTAATAGTTATCATTGACAATCAAGTCTTGTGATAAATAATTAAAATTAGAAAGAATGAAAAATTAAATCTTTGTATCTTTTAAATCTAGGGTTTTTTGGGGGGGCGTTGGTTATGGTAGAGTTCTGGGAACACTTAACATGAACTTGAAGGGAGTGAAGTAATCAATTATACCTGGAAGTCCCCTATATTCACATACTGGCTGAAATAAAGTATTTTAAAATTGGGGAATGAAACAAGAAGAATAAAAATTATGATGGGGAAATTAATTATGGCTTATTTTAAAATGGGATTTTAAAAATGTATAGGTGGTTTGATGGATTTTTTTACTTTATTTTTGCCTAAAAGATAAAACTAGTTTGTTGTTGTTGTTGTTGTTAGGTGCCGTTGAGTCGGTTCCGACTCATAGCGACCCTGTAGGACAGAATAGAACTGCCCCATAAGATTTCCAAGGAGTGGCTGGTGGATTCACACTGCCAACCTTTTGGTTAGCAGCAGAGCTCCTAACCACTACACCACCAGGGCTCCAAGACCAGTTAAGTATGTGTTAATATTGGATGTCTGCTATATTTTGGACATCACAGACTACTGAATTACAGTATTCCATATAAGACTGATGTCTGTGGCTCAATTTTTCATCACTGTTTCTGACGTTTATACACCTTTTCCTTTCTCTAATCCAAGTCGTCTTAGTCATTTGGAACATCAGTTTTCATTTGTTATACTATCCATGTTTGCTATATTTCACAAACACATTAATTTCTAAGACAATCCATTTAATTAGAATTGGATATAGTGAGGCATGTCATTTTCTATAACACATATATTTTAAATAAAAGTTGTTTTACTAATTGATATTTTATTTCTCAAGAGTGGTCAAGGATGAAATTTGGTGTTCTTTAATTTTCACACCAAGAGGCAAAAATTAATTGTACTAATCAGTTTGGATGTTTTTGTTTCCTTCCCCATGACCTATTCTTAATGAATATGGTATTAGGAGAAATTTCAGTGAATCATCTCCCACATCTCTTTCCATGCACAAATCATATTCTCTAAATGGCTATCCTCTTAAACAAACAAAACTGCCTAATAGTCTCAACATTGATTTAAAAGTTGGTCCTCAATTTTGTTTATTCTTTCCTGATCTGATGGAGCTGTGGTCCTTTACTAGTACTTAATTGGTTTTAATATAAAATTAAACAAATTATTGTTATTTATAGTTGGTAATTTCTACTCATTCTTTTACCTGTCACCTGTAAAAATTAAAAGAGAGTGTACATTTATACGCATCAGTCTCCAGGTTGACAGGTACGATTTCTTTAGGAACTACTACTGAGAGACTGATAAAAGAGTACAATTAGATTTAGTCTAATCTTCACTGCCTTAATAAAAGTTTTTTGAAAAACTTTTAAGATATATTTTAAATGGCCCAATTCTTATAGGTACTTGAATATGTTTGTGATCTCAGAAATTATGGTTATATAGGCATAGGATGCATACATTTTCATTTTTTTCTCTCATTATAAATCAGTTTTAGTGGATACTCATTTAGAAATTGGAATTATTTTGAGTTTCCTGAAGAGCCTTGAAAGATACATTCTCAAACATTAAGGAACCTAAGTAAAGAAAGTTAAAATATTTACCCCATTTTGTTTGGGTATAAATTCATTTAATATTTCTATTAATATATAATTGCTATATCATTAATATTCTCACAGCAAAAAACTGAAATATTTATTGTAATGAAATACCTCTGTAAATTTAGTGAATCTTCATTCTTATGTCTTCTTCTGAAGTACTATGCTTAGAAATAATGTATCCTCAGGTGTTGCTGATTTGTATACAGAGGGGGAACTTGGCTAGATATAATCATTATTTGACAAATGCCATATGATCTTCTGTTTGGGGAATATCAAATCCTTCAAATTGGAAGTGGTCATGAGTACCCATAGGATAAATCCAGCTGATTTTTTTTGGAGTCCAGAACATTAAAAAAAAAATGCAGTTGCCAACAGACCACCACCAAACCACTATATTCAGTTGGCTAGAAGAGGACTGACCAGGCCTTAATACTATAGGACAAATGGAGAACCATCTAAGTTGAAAACGTGAATCATTGCAACTCCAACACATCTGGATTTTTTTTTTTAAAACCTTCTCACATTGGATACAATCTAAGGAATATTTTTATATTTGGATCATGTGTAATTTGCAAATTTTGATGAACAAAATTGGAGAAGTATTAGGAAATTCCTACTGACTTTGTAAATGGTATTGAAATGTCACCATTACCCAGATTTAAGTTTTCTTTACTCACTAGACTGGAAGCTCCTTAAGGGCAAGGGCTACTTGTGTATTATTCATCTTTGTGCCACATCACCTAGAACCTAACAGACACTCAATAAATATCCATTAAGCTGAACTGACCTTGGCTGAGTAATACTGAATCAGATAAACAGGAATGGCTGGACTGTAGATTGGTTCTTGACACAAAATTAATTTTGAAACTAAAAATGAACTGGAGACACATTGCCAAAGAGAAAACAAGCTCTCCCTTGTTCCTACTCTCAGGAATGTGGGTAAACTAAAAGTTTCCTTCAAGCATGGTGCCTAAAGAGGCTGATTTATCTGCTAGTTTAACCTCTCTGAACTGACGTCATACAAGATTTAATGTATAGAAACTAACAAGGAAAGCATATGTAGAGTGACATCCCTGATTAACACCAATGAACTGAGACCTCAGACCCAGGAGAAGCAGGGAACATACATATTTAGTCCATATCACCAGGGCAACACAGTCAATGTACCTCAGCATAGTAGAAAAACAAACACAGATGTTGATGTTGAATATACTGAATACAGTACAGGCGTTACCTATACTGTAATAGTGGTTAGATACAAGGATAAATTATTTCAGAAACCAGGCTATTAGAGATTTTAACTTCTCTAATTGTGTGTGTGTGTGTGTGTGTGTGCGTGTGTGCATGTGTGCGCGCGCGAGTGAGAGTGTATGTGCGCGCGCTTTTGCTAATACTCCATAGGCAATCTTGGTCAATTAACATTACCTTAGCATCAAAGATAAAGGTTCAGTTTGGTTGACATAAATAACTTGCAAATTCTCTTTTCAAGAATATAAGGAGCTATAAGCCTCAAATAGGGTGCCTTCTTCCCCAAGTGGGAGGAGCATCTGAATTTGAAGCGATTAAGTCAGCATAAAATGAGACTACCTGTTAAAAGAAACCTACCCAGAGAGATGATTTATAAATGTTTTACTGATGAGATTATTTACCCTTTTATCCACCAGGAATATATAATAAAACATAACAATAGTCAGTTATAGAATATAACTCACAACAAAAGGAAAATATTCTACATGGAACTTGAAAAGGAAGTAAGACATCAGTGTGCCTCTACTGGTCAGGAAAGACCAGATTTTGGCAGACATAAGAATTCTAATTAATGATGAAACAAGAAAAATTCTCCAAGCCTTACCCTAGCCCAAAAGAAATAGTCCGCCCAAATTATAAACCTTCCTTTGCTGTGATCCATGTTCACCAAGAAGCTTCCTGTTTACTAATTGTTTACCCTAGGTAAATCTACCTCTATAAATTAATACATTTACATTCTAACTTGGAAACTGCCAAGTCTTACAAGTTGTGTTAGTGGGAAGTGGTTTCTCAATCTGAGGATATGTAACCTGGATATGTAACCTTCACCTATATTATATACTGGGAGGCCCAGCTGGAACAGCCAGACAAATGGTCTCTTTCCTTTTTTAAAATCCACCCTCACCTTTCTCACCAACTTCTAACTGTAACACAGGTCACCACAATCTTGTAAATGTCTGTATCCATCTGAAAAATAAAATCACATGCCATATATTTGTAACCAACCAAATGAAGATGGCTGAGGCACTAGAGTAACATCAAGGTTATTACGAAGAAAGGCTTTTATCACTAAATAATTTCACATCTGCTTTTTCAATTCCCCAAACAGCTTACTAGTCTTATTAAAGTTTAAGTCTGTGACCCTCATCCTCCACTTAAAAGAGATACACATTCTTCAGGGGATGCAGTGGAGCCCCAAATCTGGAGGTTCTGGACATCTGTGTGGTCTGATTTTACCCAGCTTCAAGAGAGGGCACTAAAAAAATTGAACCTGAATTCGATCATACCTACCAGTTTACAGGATATATAGGGGGCATAGAAACAAATGACTTCACAGTGATGCAATCAACAAAATCCAGAATATGTGGGGAAATTCTACAAGACAACAGATTTCTTAAATAATTAATTTTAAGGGGGGGGAGAGAAAGGGAGAACTTATGGATTAAAAGATTTAAAATTAGTAACAACCAAATGCAATGTGTGGACCTTGTATAGTACCTATTCAAGCAAATCAATGGTTAAAAAAAGATAAAAAGAGAATGAAGGGAATTTCAACACTGAGCAGATTATTTGATATTAAGAAATTGCTAAGCTTTTTTAGGTGTTATAATAGTATTTTGGTTATGTTCTGTTTAAAAAAAAGACCACCTATATTTTAAAGATACATATTAGTTACAGATGAAATAATATGTCTAGGATTTGCTTCAAAATAATTAGAGGGTAGGGTATAGATGAAATAAGATTGGCTATAAATTGAACCTGGGTAATGGATACAGAAGGGTCCATTATACTATTCCCTATACTTTCGTGTATTTCCCGTAGTGAAAAGTTAAAAAAACAAAACAAAAGAGAAGGAGCACTGCTGGGTGCCCTGGGGTAATGGGATAAAATTCCCAGTCTAGCTTCAAGCCCCATTAACTAGTCAGATTCTCTAGGGGTCACCCATAAACTGGCAATTACAATTATCAAGTCCAACCCTTAATCTTGCATCATTAGCCTAAGAAAGGATGTTAAGTTGTCTGAGTTTGGTTACTTACCAGGTACCTTTTTCTCTCCAAGTTTGCTACCCAATTTTAACTTGAGTTTTAAGAAAAACTAAAATAATTTTTGAAGCTAACAGCATTTTAGTATCTGTTGAATTTATTCAGCATAACCAGAGACATTGTCTTCATGCCGTCATACAAGACACAAACACAGAAGTACAGCACAATATCCATGTTTAGCCCAAGTGCATTCCTTCTGAGGCTCATTTATATGTTTTCATATGCCACAGCCCATCATTTAAATAATGGATATTTTCAATGCCAATTCCTTTGTTGACCTTCTCACTGTGAAAGGAAAAGAAAACAAGTAACAATATTTTATGCATTTATATACGCTTACTCATGATAAAGTGCATTGCTATTTTGCAATTATTAAGTCATATATAGGGAATTTATATTGTTATTATTAGGTACCATCGAGTTGGTTCCGACTCATAGCGACCTTATAGGGCAGAATAGAACTGCCCCATAGGGTTTCCAAGGAGCGGCTGGTGGATTCGAACTGCCGACCTTTTGGTTAGCAGCCAAGCTCTTAACCACTGTGCCACCAGGGCTCTTTATTTATATTACATTTACATTATTATCTATATAAAACTACATTACTCCACTGCAGTTCATGTCTTAAAGTGATTCCAGTGATCTAACTAGTGATTCTATAGAAGCAGAGTAATGGATGCCTCCATACCAGGAGAATATCAAAGTGTTACATTAACCTGAAACAAAATTAATAGAAATAATTTAGTCATCATATGGGTTCCAACGTTTTTAAATATACTGCCTGTATTTTGGTACTATATCTTTAACATTTCCCTAATATGCTATCTTTCCTATACCTCCAGGTCAGTATACAAAAGATAAATACCGTGTGGTGCTGAACTATATCACTGTTTTAGAAACTAGCAGAAAAACATCTTCCCCCTCCTCCCCAATATAAGTCTTACTAAATGAAAATGTCTGAAAGTATCACATACATGCATATAAAACAGCTAGCTATGTTTGGACTTGGATACTTTTCAGAATGCTTAAGAAAGAATGCAATCCTTAAAATAGGTTTCAATGGCTTTCCTAAGTGTTAGGAAAAATCAGAAATGAAACTTCTGTTCTTAGATACTTTTAAGATGTGATATGAACGAGAGCAAATTTCACCTGTAATTCTGATGCTTCCTGGGTAGGTTAGCTGAAAAGCTAAGAGGGTCTAAAGTGAGACTTACATATCTTCTGCAGACATCTTCATGACTCCAACACACAGAGCATGCTGTTTTCCTTCTGCCATTATTGCCTGGAAACACAGCTAAGAAAACTATCAAAATGCCTTTATTTGGGGGACGGTGGGGTCAAGTAATGATCATGTTGCTTGTTAACCCACTTTGAACCCATCTTGTGTCATCTCCTAGATTGTTAACTCTTTGAGGGCAGGGGCCTAGCACACTCTCAGGGCACATTGTAAGTGCTCAAAAAATGATAAATGAATGTGTCTAATAATCATTGTTGGTTTTCAAGTCAGATGTAAAGACTGTAACTCAAACACTAACAAAACCAGAATAGGTCATTCAAAAAAGGAGATAAAATTTCTTGCACATAAACATTAAAAACTGTGAAATATCAATTGTTCTAGTGTTTTAATCACTGAATGGTGGTTTTACGTAAATCACTGAATGGTGCACATTCTATTGCCACCGTATCTTTAAGAGCCTGATGTAACAGTTTCAACCTTTTGAGAGCAATAAGAATGTTCTTGGTTATCATTTGAAGCTTCTGGAAAGTTAAACACTGCAGTACATATTTTAAAAAGTAAAGGTTCAAGGGTACATGGGACCTCTCTGTACTTTTTTACAGCTTTCTATACATCTATAATTATTGCAAAATAAAAAATATTTTTAAACAGTAAAGGCTATGCGGTACTAGAAAATTTTTCCATTTAAGGAAACTCAAGATCTATGAACTTACCAACACTTGTAGAAATTATAAATATAAAAAGGTAACCTGTCCTCACAGAATACTTTTTTCCTCCATTGGTTTTAATTCATTCATTCATTCATTCAGTGTTCCACAAATATTTGATCACTTATTATGTAACCAGTATCTGTTGTCAGTACAAGCTTTTCCTAAGATATGAATATACAACTTTTACTACCTATTAGATATAACTGCCACAACAGAGGATACTGTCCTTTTGAGCAAAGAACACATTCTCAAACCCACTCCAATGGCCTTCCCACTCCAGTTATTTCTCCATTTCCATCAAGTACAATTCCTTTTTCTGAGACAAATGGCAACTTTAGCTGTGACAGAGATGTCCTCCTGTCCAGAATAGTTCACAAAAACATATTTAATCCAGCATATAGCCAAACAGCACCGTAGACAATGGAGACAATGCTTAAGAATTATTCAGCTATGAGATGAATAGATCCTTTAAGGACTACCTGGCACGCTAACATTTCTCTTTGAGAAAACATGTTCCAAGGCCCAAAGAACAACTTAAAAATGAACTTTTAAAATAAAAGTTGGGGACTGCCAATATTTCCCTATCTACCCACTTCTAACACAAAATTTTTGTTTGGGAAAGGAGATATTATACCTGGTGCCTAAGTTCTTTTCCCTTTTGAGTGCTTTCACTCCAGTGTATCTGGGTAAGTTGAACATGAAAGTGGCAAGCTGATGTCCAAAGAAGTGATCCAATCGTATCATATATATCCTCTCCATTAGTAATTAAGAGTTTGTACTGTATACTTAATCTGATAACACAGGGCCCTAACTGGATTGAAATGCAGCTGTGATGCTTTTCTAACTTGTTCTCACTTAACTTCTAAGAAATTACCTAGGATGGGATACAATTTAGTCTCAAGAATAAAAAAGAAGTTACTTCCCATTTCTTCATATGTAACCAAAAAGGCATGAGAAAATAGTAACAGTAACCCTGTGCACACATGGGGTTGCCCTGAGTCACAATCGACTAGACAGCAACTAACAAGAACAGTCTCCGAAAAAGTGTATCTAAGAGCTTTCGGAAATGGCATGAACACAATGTATATGTTTTTCTGTAAGGACACAATGCCTTTTCCTGGGAAGGATACAACGATCGTATCTACCGCAGCAGGGTAAAGCTTAGCTCCAGGAGAAGTTAAGCCTGGACACATGATATTTGCTCCACTGAGTACAAATTTGATGGCTCCTTTATCAACCTGCTGGTGTGGCAGGATAAAAGGATCTAGAAGAAAAGAAATACATTGTATAAATTAATATGACTAAGGATGCAAAAAGGCAAAGGATATGAACAAATATTTCCTGAAATTACAGTACTCTGACAGATGCAAAATAAAACTGAGATACCATCCCTCACCTATCAAATTGGTAAATATTTTTAAGAAAAGTAATTCCCAGTGCTAAGGAGTGAAGGAAAACTGGCATTCCCATGTACTGCTGGAAGGCTTGTAAACGGACATCTTTCTGTAGGAATATTTGGCAACATGTATCAACAGCCTTAAAAAGATTCAAACTCTTTGACTCAATAATTCTACTTCTAGAACTTTATCTTAAGGAGGAAAAAAGATATAAAGATGTTCATTGCAGCATTATTTATAATAGAAATAAACTGGAATCAACCTAAATGTCCAACAATAAGGTAAGAGATAAATGACTTAAGGTATGTCTGTAATATCTATAAAATAGAACTATGTTTTTGGAGAATACTTTATGCCACGGGAAATGTTCATAATGGAGAACCCAATTTAAAAAGGAAAACAATATGCATTTGCGTACATACACACACACACAGAGGAAATAATCAGATGAAAGTATACCAATATACTAACAATGGTTATCTCTAGATCATAGGAATACAGGTAATTATTAATTTGTTATATATTTCTGTATTTTCCAAATTTCTATAATGAACACATATTTCCTTTTATAATCTTTAAAATATTTTATTTGTGTCTACACATAATTAATAACCTAAAGATTAAAAGATCCCTTCAGGATTTCAAACAATTACTAGAAAAAATATTTTAAGCCTCTCAGGGCTGTCTACGAATAATAATGACAACAATAGGTAAACTTTATTCCCTTTAATGCCTTACCACTAAGCCTCCCACTTGTCACAGAACAGGTTTTTGTGGTTTTTTTTTCTACCAAGAGCACAAATTAATTTAAAATGACCCCAAATTAAACATCTTACTGATAAAAAGGAGCCTGAATGAATGAATGCATTTGCTACTCACAAGCCATAATCTGTTTTCTAGATCTTTACACTCATTAATATTGCCCCCTTAATAATAATCATAATAATAATAAGTAGCAGTAGTAGTGAACATTTATTGAGCAATTACTACAACATTATAATGGCTACATTTATTGAACAATTACTACATCACTATAATGGCTATTGTATATTGAGCACTTACTATGTTCCAGGCATTGTTTAGGTGCTTTACATGCACTATCTCATTTAATCCTCACAACCCTGGAAGATATATACAATTATCATCTCCATTTTAAAGATAAGGAAACAAGGCTTAAAGAGGTTAAGTGACTTGTCAAAAGTGACGTAATTAGTAAGTAGCAGAGCTGGGAATTGAACCCAGGTGTGCCTAACTCAAAGTTCACACTTTTAACCACCATATTATCTTGCTGCTTTTACAAGAATAACTTTTAAGATTTCTAAAAGGTTGGTCCCCAGCAAAATATTATTAAATAGGAACATCTTTTCCCCCACAACTTATTATGAAAATGTTCAACATACAGAAACTTTGGAAGAATAGTACAGTGAATACTTGGACACCATCCACTTAGATTCAACAATTGTTCATTAACATTTTGTTATATTTACTTTATCGCTTTCTATTTATACACATACATTTTTTCCTCTAACATTTAAAAGTAAATTCTTACATAATACTTCAGTGTAAGTAAGCACACATCTCCTAAGAATAAAGACATTCTCCTACATAACTACAATACCATTGTCACATCTAAAAATTTAACAGTAGTTCTACAATATTATCTTATAGCCAAACCATATTCAAATTTCCCTCAATTGCTCCAAGAAAGTCTTTTATAGCTTGAATTTTTGCTTGTTTTTCAAACCAGGATCCAATCTAGGTTTACACAATAGATTGTTTCTTTGTTCTCTTTCACATGAATATGAATTAGCATCAGAAAAATATCTTAATATGACCAAAATATTTTCATTTAAAACCCATTGCATCAGGACTCAATTACTCTCCATCCCAATTTTTTTTAACCTGATGAAGTCAGTATTTAATCAAATAATTGTTATTTTTCCCTTATAAATATTAAAATGCTTCACCTCTTTTAAGACTTGCCCAACAGCTTTACTGCTCCTGATCTCTGTACCAACAGGTAATTTAAAAATTTATCTCTTATGAAAATGCCAAACTCATTAAGTCACCACCACCAACAGAGCCCTCCAGTCACTCCCTTCCCTTCTGCCTCTTGGTTAGAATGCCAGACTGAAAAGCAGAATTTTACTTCACACTTGAAAACTTCTTATGCACTGGGATTGTATCTTTCTTTGGATTTTCTTTTGTAATGTACTCAATCTAACAACATGCAAATATGAGTACATAATAAATGTTTGGTTTCATAACATCTGACCATAGCACTGACCTAATGATACCTGGGACTCCCATATTTAGCCAATGCTTTCCCCTATATAGAAATGTCTCTATTAGGCAAACTTAGATACAAATTTAAAAGGAGAAAATGCTAACAGCACTCATCAATTTGTGAGTGTATATTTGGGTAATTATCTAATTAATGTCTGTTCTCCCCAAATAGATTGTTAGCTTCATAAGGATAGGGATCATATCTGTATTTGCTTCTGATTTTATTCTAGGTAGCTAGCTCAGTGCCTGGCACATAGTAAGTTCAATAAATATTTGTTGAATGAATGTTCTTTCTTGGGCTTTCTGAAATGCAAAATAAGAGAATTGTAAAGAAATTTGCATTTTTTAGATTTACCACAAGATGAGGATTCATTTTAATTTTACATTCCATATTAAAAAAAACCAAACCCGTTGCTGTCAAGTAAATTCCAGCTCGATTCCGACTCATACCTAGTACTAACAACAAGTAACTATAAGAAACCACTTTCAACTCGTTTTGTGTCTTTCCATATCCCCAAATGTGTATTTTCTAACAAGACTTACATTTGTGAAGTAATCTTAGGGTTGGATAAAAAGGGCCTTCTCTCTGTCTAAAAAATAGTAACTCTCCATTTACTGTAAGGATTTCTATATGTTCATGGCTGTAAGACACATGTCACAAAGTAGCAAGTTAGATATTTTGTTTCAAAAATGAATATAAGTCAAACATCCTGTAAAATTTATAACATGAAATATGTATATACAGAGATACAGTAAGCTGGGTTTTTTTTCTTACTTTTGATAATGATCTAGGCCAAAAAACATTGTTTGTTTTTCCTATCATACCAGTCCAGTGGAGGAAAAAAAAAAGAAAAATATGACCCATTACAATCAATTTTATTTCACATTTTATTATTTTAATTCCACAGTTAGATAATTAAATAAAGCAAATCTCCACTGTACAAACTGAAATAAATTAAACCAAACTCTGAATAAAAACAATTTATTAAAAAAAAGAAAACAAACCAGTACACAATGCCACATTTTTCATGGACAAAGAAAAATACTTGAATATACAAATATTGATAAATTCTGCTTATTTATTCCCATCCTTAATCAATAGTTAATGTGAAAACAATCCTATTTGTTGTGAGTACAACTTAATCATTAAATATTCAGCTACTCAGAGCTTTACATAGAGAAAAGCGAAGACTTACCATCGTACTATTTTGACAGGATCTTTCTTAGGCATGATTTGATTAAGCCATGGTTCAATACCTGGAAATTGCTCTATCAATTGGTTCTTAATACCCTTAATAACTGAGGTTTTCAACTGGATGCAGTTGGACACATTTTCTTTTTCATCAAATCTGCAAGGAAAAAAAAAAGGCATTTCTAAGCAGACATAACAGAATAGCTAGCTACTCATCATCTCCCCAGCATGTATTTAGATACCTAAAATAATTATGAAATAATTTTTTAAAATAGCATTTCCCTTTTATTCTGCCAGCACAAAACCAATGTCTTAATACAATATTAAACTGTCATGTACACAGCAATTAGCTGGAGAGGAGGGTATGAGGCACATTTCCCATTATCTGTAATCAGCTACACAAATGCCTTTCCTGGAAAATCCTATCCAATTCTACCCAGGAAGAAACACAGACTCCTACTAATAATAAAACCTGTGTAAAAAACAAAACCAAAAAAGAAAAAACCCTCAAGTGTTGAGATACAGAAGACTAACCCAAACATAACACAAAAAATTGGCCCCAGCTAGGCTATGTAATTTGAGATTTTTTTTAAAAAAAATGATGATGATGATGATGATTCCTAAGATACCTATTTATTTTTGCTCAAAGTTTCATGTAAAAAACCCACCTTCCTTTGCCCATGTTCCCCCCTTGCTTTCTGCGTCTACCAAATCTGGAAGGCAAACCCACTAGGTAGGTTCCCAAGGAATTTTTGTCTCCCTTACACTGAACAGCCTATGGGGCAATCACGATATTTTCAAGACAAGGTAACCTGGCAGCTAGGCAATAGGCATGACAGGCCGCTTGCTTCCTGTCACCCAGACTCCTCCAGTCCCATGACCCAGGAAGTCAAGCCTTCCCCTATTCAGCTCATAACTAATAACATATGGCAGTGAGTGCAGAGCTCCCCTCTCAGTTAAAGAGGCTATGCCCCTAAAGCACAGTGCAAGGATGTGATTGGTAGAACCCTAGAAATGGAGATAGGATTGGGGAAGGGGGCAAAGAACAGAAGGGTAGGCAGAAAGAAAATGGGGGTTGGCGAGAGGAGAGCGAAACCCGATTGAGAATTAGGGATCGAAAGCTGAAAGGAGTGTAGCAAGTTGCGAGTCAGAGCATAGTACTATAGAAAACCTTAGGGAGTCAGGATGGCAGGGGAGGGGGAGCGAGAAAGAGGATTGTAGCTCTCACCCTCTTCCCCACCCACCCCCACCGCCTTTGTGAGCAGCCGATGGAGACCACAGCATGTCCTTACTTCTTGAACATGATCCAAGGTGAAGGGGGCGACGATAGGGAAGGGCCCGGATTGGGAAAGAAATTGAATTAAGAAGTGTCCGGCAGATACCCTTACACGAGGAAGGCCGGCACTGACAGTCCGAGCTGTTGTCGCTAGCCGGAAAATGAAAGAGCCAGTCGCGCCTTACGGCTTAGTGAAATCTGACTACTTCCGCTCCTCTGAACTCCACGTCGGCGCTTTTGCCGGTTCTTTTTGGGTTACGATTACCGTCCTGAGGGAGTAGTTAAAAGGGCGGGACTTGAGAAGGAAGATGAGACAGAGCAATTCTTTCCAGTTGCTGGAAGAATAGAAGGGGCGGAGAATCAATCATGGCAGCGGTTGTGACAATTGTACGGGTTCCTCACAGGGTCAAGATTCTTCCGTGTTTCGTAGCTATTTATAATTAATCTAAACAATTTAGCGGGAATGGGTTTTATTCCTGTCTGCAGCAACCGAATGAATTGGTGCTTACCGACCAGCACGAACCCAGGCAAGCCAGAGGGCTTCATGTTACTGCCCAGCTAAATTTGAATTTCATGTAAACAATGAATGATTGTTTTAGTATAAGTGTGCCCCATGCAATATTCGGGACGTACTTATACTAAAAAATTATTGTTTATCTGAATTCAACTGGGCATCCTGTATTTTTATCTGGCAACTGTATCCACTGACCACAGTGAGGTGCCCACATAGAATTATTAAATAAAAATAACTAAGTTGCCGTTCCCCGCCTTACCCCCATACCTACAAGTTGAACTATAAATTCAGAAAGGTAATGTCCTTGAAAGATAGAATTGCCCCTCCGCGAGCAATAATGAGCAGTAAATCTCACTGAAGAAATAACAGCTAAAGAAATCCGTTTTGCCTGTGTAATTTTAAAATGGAGGGCTGATAGAAAAAACAAAATTGTGTCATTCAAGGGTTTTGATCATCAAAGCAACAATAGAAAAATAAAAAACCCCAACATGCAGTACCCAGTAGGTAGGGTGACTGTGAACTGACCCATAAAAGCTAATACACCAGTCTCTCCACGGAGAAATACTCTAGTCCATACTGGGGAGATGGACGCTTCAAACAATCATAACAAACGTTACCACGCATTTGAATTGTCCAACTAACTCACCTTGTTTTGATTCTGTGGTTACCAGCAATCTTCTGATTATAAATTGGCTTCCCATGAAGATCTGCCCACTGGGAGAGAATTTGCTATTTTCAAATCCACGTGAACAATTATGTTTGTCTTTGTAAATTAATAAATCGGCATTCTGGTTTATACATCAGTCCCTGAGCGTCCTTAGTGTGAATCCACATTCCCTGCATCAATCAGTTCTGCAACATTTAGAATAATAAGTTTATGAACATGCAAAACTGAAGGCCCCTCCTCCCCAAAAAAAAGACAAAAACAAAAAACAAACTGAAGCCCAGACGCCAAGCTGTGGTTAGTGCTACATTGTCAGACTTCTTCCTAAACAATCTTTCTTTCTTGGCAACTCCCACATCACCCTGGGAGTATAATGTACAATGAATAATATATACTGAACAAACACATTATAAACAGTTACTATGAAACAATTGGAAACCCTGGCGGCGTAGTGATTAAGAGCTATGGCTGTTAACCAAAATGTCGGCAGTTCAAATCCACCAGGCGCTCCTTGGAAACCGTAAGGGGCAGTTCTACCCTGTCCTATAGGGTCACTATGAGTCTGAATCGACTCGACAGCAACGGGTATGAAACAATTTTAGATAAGTGAAAAATAATTTGTATCAGATTTACAGTAACATAATACCATATATAATAACCATTAAAATTGACTTGGACCCAGAAATTAATAATACCTAGAGAAATTTCCTAATTTCTTGATTTTTTTTGTTTGAGAAACCTACTAATTTTATACTTATTAAAAAGGATTACCCTGAAAATTTGCAGTTCTATAAAATAATAGCTAACTTTTAATTTTATAAAAATTACACATACTCCGAATTATGACAAATCCCACATGCGTGAGAATGCATATATAGTTACAAGTACATACATATTTTAATCCACTTTCACACTTTCTGATAATTCCAGAAACCAAACTTGAATTATGACAAATGCCAAATTAAGTTTTTAGTATTAATGAGATATTCAGTACATTCATAAGTACCTTCATTCATAACCCACCTACACAGGTACATAAGTAGGGCCTACTTTTCACTGCAATGCATTTCTGGATATTGTGTTGTAAATGGTATTATCATAAAGTGGAGTCTGTTTTTCCAAGGTTATAATTGAGGGTTTATACCTTACAAAGGATTCATCTTCACATAAATCACTGCTACAACAAACAAGATGTCATAAAAGAAAAAAAAATACCTGAAAATAAACCTCTGCAAAAATTAAAATAATGAACTTCATTTATTCTTGCAATAAAATATTTATTAAGGACCTTTATGTTTTGGTCACACATGTTCTGTGTCCTATGATTTGTGCATAAATGTTCTGTGCAATTTATTTTACAAGGGTCCCCAATGTACATGCAGCACACGACACAGAAAACCCATTTGACTAAAATAATCTAGCTATAATAAACATTAGACATTTACTTGAACAATTGTGATTGCCTTCTTAGAATTTTGAAAGGGTTTTTATAGGGTCATCTTGATGTGAGGCTCTAACTAAAATGCTGCCCAAGGAAGTATGCAGTAAGACCGCCTTTTCTTCTTAACTTCTTTGAGCATGACACCAAAACCCCTGAGAGCATCAAGAATAGGAAAGGTTTCATTAAGAGCTAGGCCCTAGCTTTGAACACTTGTGAAGCTGCTTTCACTGAAAAAAAAAAATTGGGCCACTGCCAGACACCTGCTGGGCCTCACATCTCTCAGAATCCAAGGTCTGTGAATCGTTCCATTAGGGTCACATTTCCCACAAACTCCCTCTCAGCCTTGGACCTGATAGCCCGCTGCAGCCTGGCTTTATTATCTCCCACAAGAGCAAGACATACCTAAGACTTGCACCCCCCACACCCACCACCAATCACTCTGCAGAGCACAGGTGAAAGGATGCATTGGCTCTGTGTTATGGATGGAATTCCAAAACAAAAAAAATGTGTTGGAATCCAACCTATAGATGTAATCCTGTTTGGAAATAGGATTTTCTCTGTTAGGGTAATGAGGCCATGTCAGTGAAGGGTGTGCTAAAGCTAATCACTTCTGCATTATTACAAAGAGCAAATTAGACACAGATGCATGCACATACTGGGGACACAGATGCCAGGTGAGGATTGCCAAGAATCAAGGAATTCCTGGGGCTACAAGAAAGGAATCAACACAGCGGTTCCTCAAAAAACAAAAAATAGAACTACTATATGAACTAGCAATTCTACTCCTAGGTATATACCCAAAAGACTTGAAAGCAGAGACTCAAAAAGAGACTTATACACCAATGTTCATTGCAGCACTATTCACAATAGCCAAAAGGTGGTAACAATCTAAATGCCCATCAACAGATGAATGGATAAACAAAATGTGGTACATACATACAGTGGACTACTTACTACTCAGCCAGTAGGAGAAATGAGGTCTTGATACATGCTACAGTATAGATGGAGCTTGAAGACATTATGCTGAGTGAAATAAGTCAATCACAAAAAGACAAATATTGTATTACCTCACTTATATAAAAAAACAAGAAAAGGCAAACGCATAGAAACCAAAGTTTATTAGGGGTTGCCAAGGGCAGAAGGGGGGGGGAAGGGGGGTTAACGGTGATGAAAAAATTGCATGGTTTAAGGGTAGGGTTGCACAGCCGATTATTGTAATTGCTGTCGATAAGTTGTACACCCGTAAAAAGTTGAATTGGCAAAAGTTGTGCAATAGGTATTGTCTTCGTTATATAGTGCTGCTATAACAGAAATATCACAAGTGGATAGATTTAACAAAGAGAAGTTTATTCTCTCACAGTTTAGGAGGCTAGAAGTCTGAATTCAGGGTTCCAGCTCCAGGGGAAGGCTTTCTCTCTGTCAACTCTTAGGAAAGGTCCTTGTCATCAATCTCCCCTGGTCTAGGAGCTTCTCAGTGCAGGGACCCCAGGTCCAAAGGACGTGCTCCACTCCCAGCATTCCTTTCTTGGTAGCATGGGGCCCCACTCCTCTCTGCTCACTTCTCTCTTTTATATCTCAAAAGAGATTGATTCAAGATACAACCTAATCTTGTAGACTGAGTCCTGCTCATTAACATAACTGCCTCGAATCCTGCCTCATTAACATCATAGAGGTAAGATTTACAACACATAGGAAAATCACATCAGATGACAAAATGGTGGACAGTCACACAATACTGGGAATCATGGCCTAGCCAAGTTGACATACATTTTGGGGGTACACAATTCAATCCATAACAGATATTTTTACAACAATGACAAAAAAAAAGAGTAGCTGCTGAGGCTGCTTATGTACAACCAAACACCTCATGGGATCTGGTTTATTGGTTTGGAGGTTTAGGGTCAGGGTTTCATGGCACATCCCAGTTAACTGGCCTAATAACATGTTTAGTGCTTCTGTTCTACCTCCCAGTTCATTGTGTAGTGCCTAGAGTCTTAAAAGTTTGCAAGCGGCCATCCAAGGCACAACAATTGCTCTCTATTCACCTGGAGCAACAGAGGAAGAACAGCAGTCAGGAATAGGAGGAGGATATGGAATGTGTGGCTAACTGCCTCCATGAACAACTGCCTCCTTTGCCATGAGACCAGAAGAACTGGATGGTGCTCAGGTACCATTACTGAACATTTTGATCAAAGGTTCTGTAGAAGAATTCTGATCAAAACGGGGAAAATGCAAAACAATTTAAAACTCTCATGGACTCCAGACTTCCTGGAGCCATGAAGGTTGGATGAACCCCTGAAACTATTACCCTGAGATATTCTTTAAACCTTAAACCAAAAATCCCCTGAAGCCTTCTTTGAACCAAAAATAGTTCAGCTTCTTGATTAGTAAAGAATGTCTGCCTTAAGCATTGTATTCTTTTAAAGAACTATCTATATGGGATAAAGTTAACGACAGCAACTGGAAAAGTTAGATAGGAAGGTTAGGGGCACTGAGTTTATGTCAATGGAAGAGGAACAACTTGGAAAAGGAGGGTGAGAATGGTTGTACAACTTGAAGAATGTAATCAATGGCACTGAATTGTACATGTAGAAATTGTTGAATTGGCATATGTTCTGCAGTATATATTCTCAACAACAAAAAACAAATTATTAAAGAAAAAGATTTGCAAAAATGTGAAACAATGACACTCTTCTCATTATAGTTTTTTTTCTTTTTGTTTGGGAGATATTATTCCTCATAAAAATGTGTCATGTTAACATGTAATAATTTCATTATTATTTTATAGTGAACAAATATTTTTTAATTCCTAAGTTCTAATTTCTAATACAGTAAATGTTAATAGGTATAACTCACATAAACAAAAGCTCTTTGGAGTTTTCAGTAACTTTTTAAGTGCAAAAGAAAGCTGATATAAAAATGTTTGTGAGCCATTGTTATAGATGAAACAATTTGTGCTCCTATCTAAAGCCTATGCTTCCACTTATGGACCAGATCCCCTCCCATCTCAGCTACTTCAGGTCACGGCTTCACCACTTATCTCCTATCTCTCCAGCATTATAGTTTTGTTGTTGTTGTTGTTTGTTTGTTTTGCTTTGTTTTCCTCTTCACTGTATCACTCCCATCAGCATACAAAAATGCTGTTACTTCTCCATCTTAAACAAAACTCTTTTGGTCCGACTTCCTTCTCCAGCTCCATTTATGTACTCCCATTACGTCGAAACTCCTGGAAAGACATATGCTCACTGTTTCAAATGTCTCTCCTCCCATTCTCTCTTGAACCCACTTGAGTTAGGCTTTTGCCCCAACCACTCCACCGACACTGCTCTTGTCAAGGTCATCAATGACTTCCAGATGATGGCTAAGTTTTCTCTCCCATCAGGTGGGATAGGAGTCATACAAGAATAAGTTCTCAATTCCCATCTTACTTCACATACTTGATCACTTCTTCCTGGAAACACTTTCTTCTCTTGTCTTCTTTTGACTTTCCTCCTACCTCATTGGCTGCTCCTTCTAAGACTCCTTTGCTGATTCCTTCTTTTCTCCTAGAGCTCTATCCTTAGTCTTCTTCTCTTCTCTGTCCACACTTCCTCCACCCCTTGGTGATCTATTCTAGTCTCAGAGCTTTGAATATCATCTATATGCCAATGACACCCACATTTGTATCTCCAGCCTGGGCTTCTCCCTTGAACTGCAGACTTGTATATCCAACTGCCTACTTGACTTCTCTGCTTGGATATCTGAGACATCTCAAACTCAACATGTCCAGAACTATGCTTCTAGTCACTCCCCTACACACACACACACAACAAAACCTATTTTACCCATAGTCTTCAGTTAATGACAACTTCATCTTTTCACTTGCTCACACCCCAAAACTTGGAGATATCTTTCACTCCTCTTTTTCTCTCACACTCCACATCCAAACCATCAGCAAATCCTATTGATTTTTTTCTTCAAAATATATCCAAAATTCAACCACTTCTCACCACACTCACAGTTACTGTCTTAGTTCAAGCCCTCATTATCTCTTGCCTGGATATTATTTGAATAGCCTCCTAGCTGGTCTTCTACCTATGCCCCCCACCACAATCTATTCTCAACACAAGTCAGATTTTCCTGTTAAAAATGTAAGTCAAATCAAAGTCTCTTCTCTGCTCAGACCTCTCCAGTGACTCCCCATCTCATTCTGAGTAAAACCAATAATCATACAACAGTTTACGAGGTCTTTAATCATCTGGATTCCTTTTAACTCTTTGACTTCACTTGCTACTACTCTTGCCTGCTTTCTCTCACTCCTTCTCCAGCCACACTTACCTCCTTGCTATTTTTCCAACACCCCAGAAACGCTCACACCTTAGGGTCTTTGCAGGGGCTGCATCTTGACTCCAAACTGGCTTCCTAATTTGCCTCCTGGCTTCCACTCTTATCCCTGTCCCTGCCCCCCCCCACACACACACACCCCGTTGCCATTGAGTCAATTCAGACTCACTGCAACCCTATATAACAGAGTAGAACTGCACCATACAGTTTCCAAGGCTGTAATCTTTACGGAAGGAGACCACCACATCATTCTTCCACGGAGCGGCTAATAGGTTCCAACTGCTGACCTTTCGGTTAGCAGCTGAGCGCTTAACCCCTACACTACCAGGGCTCCTCTGCCCCCCCTTACAGTCTATTTTTCACACAGCAGCTAGAGTGAAACTTTTACAACATAAGTCAGATCAAGTAACTCTCCTGTTCAAAACGTCCAGTGGCTTCCTATCTCACTTACAATAAAATACAAAGTCCTTACGACAGCCTAAAGGCCATACATGATCTGGCTCTGCCCACTACTCCACCTCATCGCCTACTACTCTCCCCTTCCCTCACTCTGTTACAGACACACTGCCTTCTTGTTATTCCACAAGCATGGTCCGTTGCTTCTCTGAGCCTTACTTATGTAGGTTTTCATTAGACCTCAGGTGAATAGAATTAAATTAATCATCCTTGATTCACGGCACATTATCATTATCAATCCAAGCATAGCTCTTTTTATTTTTTTAGTAAAGCTATACACAGTAAAACATACATCAATTCAACAATTTCTACATGTACAATTTAGTGACATTAGTTACATTCTTCAAGTTGTGCGACCTTTCCTGATATATTTTTCCAAATTGTTTCACCACCATCAACACAAACTCATTGCCCCCTAAGCTTCTCATCTAACCTTTCCAATTGCTGTTGTCAGTTTGATCTCATACACATAATTCTTCAAAAGAACACAATACTCAAGGTGGACATTCTTTTCTAATTAAGCTAAACTACTGTTTGGTTTAAGGATGACTATAGGGGTCACTATGAATAGGAATCAACTGCATGGCAACGGTTTTTTTTTTTTTAGGGGAGAGTTTCAGTTTAAGGTTTAAAGATTTCCTCAGGGTAACAGATTCAGGGTTTATCCACCCTCAGTGGCTCCAGGCATAGCTCATTTTTAGTTAGTTGTTGTTAATAATGTAACCAATAACCAAATCTAACTATATGGTGCCCTACCCCATTCCTCTGCTTCCCCCACCCAAAAGAACCATCATCCTGAATCCTGTGCTCATCATTCTGAGGCATTCCTTTTTATACAGTTTTATGTTGTGTGTGTGTGTGTGTATTTCCTAAAAATTATATACTTCCATTATAATTGATTTTAACTTTATAAAGAGGGTATCAGGCTATATACACTCTTTTGGGATCCATTTTCCCCCTTAATATTTAATTTTCTAAGATTTGCCCATATATATTTGAATGTTGCTCTATTTCATTCATTTTGATTGTTGTAGTATAAGATATCATTGTGTGAATAACATTTCAGGATCTTTGCACTTTGTTCCGTCTGCCTAGAATGTGCTTCCTTCAGATAGTCACATGATTCTCTCCCTCACTTTATTCATGCCATAACTCAAATGTCATCTCCTCAGAGAGGTCTTTCCTAATACTATCTAAAATAGTACCCTATGTTACTCTCTATCCCTTTACCTTCCCTCATAGCACTTCTCACAACTATACTGAATATCCTCTCTTTGCCTTTCCAGATCTACTCTATCCCTTTCCACCCTACTCTGTGTCCTGGCAGACTGCCCTTTATGGTCTGCAGCAATAGGCTTCTTTGCCTTCTGAGTTCCCCTTTGGGTTTTGCCTATGAGAGATGCTGTCAAGAGATAGGAGGGTGGAAGGGACTGAGGTTGTGGTATTTATTCCCCAGCTTTCTCCCTGCTGTGATTTTTCAGTAGCTGTGATCCTCTACTGAAAGCCATACTCATGTTTGGTGACTCTCTCCTATTTCTATACTTCTCTCCAGGTTCTGATAACTGCTCCCTCGCCTTGCCTTCTAAGGCTAAGCAGTGATAACGTCTCCTCACCCCAATGCCATCACTCAGTGCTTAACCATTCCTTCTCACCTTCCTTAACCTTGTCCACAACTTTGTAAATAAATCCAGTAAACTCTCAATTCTTCCATTTGAATGGACCATCTATTTCCTACCAGTACTCTGGCTAACAGGATTGCCTTACATTTATATTACATATCTTTCTTTGTTTGTTTATTGTCTATTTTCCCCAATAGATTGTAAGCTCCACGAGGGTAGGAACTTTGATTCCCTGCTGTATCCCCAAGGCCTAGCATAATGCTGAGCTCATAATAAGCATGCAATCAATGTTTGTTAAATGAATTACTAATGCATACAATTCTGCATTTAAAATGCTTACACACAAAACAGTATTGTTTTCAGATGCCTCTTTGAAAACAAATGTATTTCTTTAAGCTAGATACCTAGTAGGATTGATTACAGGTTTGAAGGTGAAGTGGATTTTTCATTTTAATAGGTACCACCAAATTGTCCTCCAAAATGATTGTATTATTTTAACTCTCACCTAGAGGGTAAAAAGTATCTTTTTCCCTTTAGCAACCCTGGGTTTGATCAGTCCTTTTGCATTTTCAGCAATTACATATACTAAAGAAGTCATTTCATTGTAGTTTTGGAAAGCATTTTCTGAATTACTTATGAGACTTAACATGTGTTCTTAAATGTATTAGTAATTTGTTTTAGTTTTTCTGTGAGTTGCCAGTCATAACCTTTCCCGATTGTTCTATTATGCTGTCAGTTATTTATATTCTCATTCATTTGCAGTTTTTTTTAATAAACTCTGGATTTTAATCCATGTCAATTTGTCTATTAAATGAGATATACTACTTCATTCTAGTCTGTTGCACGTGTTTTACCTTTTTTTAAGTGTATTTTGTTATATGGAAGTTTGTTATTTGAAGTAACTTTTATCAATCTTTTTGGTTTTTTGTGTTTTTATGACTTTTCCTACTACCGAGGTCATAAATACATCTCTGTATTTTCTATACACGTTTTTACTAAAATGTATACGCAGTGGTGTGCTGCAATTGACTTGTACAAGCTTTTTGAGAGCTGACTGTGGGTATATCTTCCTAACTATACATTCAGTGGCCTCAATTTGGTAGCTTGGATTTGGCAATGGTAGGAGTAGCTACATCACAGAAATTGATAATCACTAAAAATCAGGATTTCCCTTGCCTCCACCCCCAAGATCTTGTTGTTAAACATTTACCAGCATACCAATGTAATATGTCCCTCCATTTACTCAAGTCTTCTATGAACATGTTTATCATTTTCTTCATTTAAGGCTTGTGTATTTTTATTGGGTTTATTCCTAAGTACAATACTGTTCTTGTTGCTATTGTGAACGGGATCTTTTATGTATCACCTTTTAAATTTTGCTACTGCTGGCATATAAGAAATCTATTGATTTTTTTAAATCTTTTTTCTATTGATTTTTTTAAATTGACATAAAATAAATATAACAAAAAGTTTGCCATTTTAACCATAAAAATGGTACAATTCAGTGTACAATTCAGCGACATTAATTACTTTTCACCACGTTGTGCAACCATAACCACTATCCATTTTCAAAAGTTTTACATCACCCCAAACAGAAACTCTGATACCCCTTCAGCAGTAATTACTCCCATTCCCTCCTCCCCGCAGCTGCAGGTAACCATAATAAACTTTTGTCTCTATGCATTTGCCTATTCCAGATATTTCATATAAGTGAGATTACACAATATTTGTCCTTCTGTATTTGACTTTTTCACTTAGAATAATGGTTTCAGGGTTCATCCATGTCATAGCATATACCAGAATTTCATTTATCTTTATGGCTGAATAATATTCCTTTGTATGTATATACCAAGGAGCCCTGGAGGCACAGTGATTAAGTGCTTGGCTGTTAACTGAAAGGTCAGTTGTTGGAACCCACCAGCCACTCTGTGGGACAAAGGTGTAGGGGTTTGCTTCAGTAAAGATTACAGCCTTGGAAACCCTATGGGGCAGTTCTACTCTGTCCTAGAGGGTCCTTATGAGTCGGAATCCACTTGACAGCAACTTTTTTTTTTTTAATGTATATACCACATTTTGTTTATCCACTCATCTGTTGATAGACACTTGGGTTATTTCCACCTTTTGGCTATTGTTAATAATGCTGCAATGAACATTGGTGTACATATATCTGAGTCCCTGCTTTCAAGTCTCTCAGGTATATACCTAGGAGTGAAATTGCTAGGTCATATGATAATTCCACGTGTAACTTTTTAAGGAACTGCCAAGCTGTGTTCCACAGTAGTTGCCCCATTTTATGTACCCACCAGCAATGCACAAGGGTTCCAGTATCTCCACATCCTCACCAACACTTGTTAGCTTCTGTTTTTCTGATAATCGCCACCCTAGTGGGTGGGTACAGGACCTGGGTGGTGCAAACAGCTTGTGCTCAACTACTAACCTAAAGGTTGGAAGTTCGAACCCACCCAGTGGTGCCATAGAAGAAAGGCCTGGAAATCTGCTTCCATAAAGATAATAGCCAAGAAAACCCTGTGGAGCACATGTACTCTTTAATACATGGGGTCACGATTTGGAATTGACTCAATGGCAGCAAGTTTGGTTTTGTTTTAGTGGATGAATCCCTGGGTAGTACTTCTGAAAAATCAGCCACTGAAAACATTATGGAGCACAGGTCTTCTCTGACACAAAGGGCAACTGGTGGTAGTGGATGTGAGGTGGTATCTCATTGTGATTTCGATTTGTAATTCCTTAATGACTAATGATGTTGAGCATATTTTCATGTGCTTATTGGCCATTTGTATATCTTCTTTTGAGAAATGTCTATTCAAGTCCTTTACCCATTTTTTAATTGGGTTGTTTGTCTTTTTTGTTATTGAATTGTAGAAGTTCTTTATATATTCTGGGAGTTAAATTCTTATCCAGTATAGGGTTCCCAAATATTTTCACCCATTCTGTAGGTTATCTCTTTACTTTCTTGATAAAGTCCCTTGATGTACAAAATTTTTCTTTTGTTGCTCATAGTTTTGGTATTATATCTAAGAATCCACTGTCAAAAACAAGGCCTTGAAGTTTTACCCCTTTTTCTTCTTTCAAGAGTCTTATGGTTTTAGTTCTTATATTTAGGTCAACTATCCATTTTGAGCTAATTTTTTTATATGGTGTGAGGTATGGGTCCAACTTCATTCTTTGCATATGGAGATCCAGTTGTCCCAGCATTGTATGTTGAGGAGACTATTCTTTCCCCCATTGAATGGACTCCACGCCCTTGTCAAAATCAATTGGCCATAGATGTATAGGTTTATTTCTGAACTCTCAATTCTATTCTGTATGTCTATCCTTATACCAGTACCACACTATTTTGATTACTATAGCATTATAATATGTTTTGAAATTGTGAAGTGTGAGCCTTCCTACATTGTTCTTCTTTAGGAAACCTATTGATTTTTGTATGCTTAACTTGTCCCCAGCAGCTTTATTGCATCTAATAGTTTTTCAGTAAATTTTCTTAATTTTCCCAGGTAAGTAATTATATCCTTGTGAATATAATCTTTGTTTGTAATCTTTTCTGGTGGGAATATAAAATGGTGCAACCTCCTTGGAAAAGTTTGACAGTTCCTCAACATGTTAAATACAGAGTTACCATAAAAACCTAAAACCAAACCCACAGCTGTTGAGTCAATTCTGACTCACAGCAACCTTATAGGACAGAGTAAAACTGCCCCATAGGGTTTCCAAAGCTGCAAATCTTTATAGAAGCAGACTGCCACACTTTTCTCCTGTGGAGCAGATGGTAGGTTCGAACCACCGACCTTTTGGTTAGCAGACGAGTTCTTTAACCACTGTGTCACCAGGGCTCCTAGAGTTACCACAGGACCTAGAAATTCCACTCCTAGGTATATACCCAAGAGAACTGAAAATGTATGTACGTACAAAAACTTGTACACAAGTGTTAATAGCAGCATTACACATAATAGCCAAAAAATGTAAACAACCCTGTCTTAGTTATCTAGTGCTGCTATAACAGAAATACCACAAGTGGATGGCTTTAACAAACAGAAATGTATTCTCTCACAGTCTAGGAGGCTAGAAGTTGGCATTCAGGGCTCCAGCTCCAGAGGAAGGCTTTCTCTCTGTCGGCTCTGGTGGAAGTTCCCTGTCATCAATCTTTCCCTGGTCTAGGAGCTTTTCAGCGCAGGGACCCCGGGTCCAAAGGATGCGCTCCACTCCCGGCGCTCCTTTCTTGGTAGCGTGAGGCTCCACTTCTTTCTGCTCATTTGTCTCTTTTATATCTCAGAAGAGATTGACTCAAGATACAACCTAATCTTGTAGATTGAGTCCTGCCTCATTAACATAACTGCCTCTAATCCTACCTGGTTAACATCATAGAGGTTAGCATTTACAACACATAGGATAATCACATCAGATCACAAAATGGTGGAAAATCACACAATACTGGGAATCATGGCCTAACCAAGCTGACACACATTTTGGGGGGACACAATTCAACCCATAACAAACCCAAATGTCATCAACTGATGACTGGATAAGCAGATGTGGAATATTATTCAGCCATAAAAGAATGTAGTACTGATACATGCTACAATATGGATGAACCATGAAAACATTATGCTCAGTGAAAGAAGCCTGACACAAAAGGACACATATTGTATGGTTTCATTTATTTGAACTGTCCAGGATAGGCAAACCCAGAGACAGAAAGTAGATTAGTAGTAGCCAGGGTTTGAGGGGAGGGGAGGATAGGGAGTGACAGCTAATGGGTATGGTGTTTCTTTTTGGGGTGATGCAAATGTTCTAAAATTAGAATATGGTGATGGTTGCACAATATACTAAATATACTAAATTTTGTGAATATACTAAAACTATTTAATTTTATACTTTAAAGGGGTAAATTTTGTATCTCAACAAAGCTATTATTAAAAAAAAACTCTTATCTAAGAAACTTTAACCAAAAAAATTCTAAATGTACTTTTTTTTTTTTTTTTTCTCTAACCACTTCAACCACTGTGCCACCAGGGCTCTACATACAGTGAAACCTGGGAGAGTGGGAACTGGACGGGGCTGCCTTGTTTTTCTGAGTGTTGAAAGTTTTCACTTTTGACAGGATGCAGTCTTACCACTTTTCTATCACTTGTTTTAGTGGAAAATATTTGCGTTCTTCTTCTGTCATGGATTGAATTGTGTCCCCCAAAAATATCTGTCAACTTGGCTCGGTCATGATTCCCAGTATTGTATGATTGTGTACCATTTTGTAAATCTGATGTGATTTTCTCATGTATTGTAAACTCTATCGCTATGATGTAATAAGATGGATTAGCAGCAGTTATACTGATGAGGTCCACAAGATTAGATAGTCTTAAGCCAATATCTTTTGAGATATAAAAGAGAGAAGCAAGCAGAGACACATGGGAACCTCATACCACCCAGAAAGCAGTGCCGGGAGCAGAGTGGGTCCTTTGGACCTGAGGTTCCTGTGCTGAGAAGCTCCCAGACCAAAGGAAGACGGATGCATCACAAGGACCTTCCTCCAGAGCCAACAGAGAGAGAAAGCCTTCTCCTGGAGCTCATGCCCTGAATTTGGACTTGTAGCCTACTGGACTGTGAGAGAATAAACTTCTCTTTGTTAAAGCCATCCACTTGTAGTATTTCTGT
>NW_004444002.1:342961-440896 GCF_000243295.1 Trichechus manatus latirostris | reverse complement strand
CATGCCCTGAATTTGGACTTGTAGCCTACTGGACTGTGAGAGAATAAACTTCTCTTTGTTAAAGCCATCCACTTGTAGTATTTCTGTTAGAGCAGCACTAGATGACTAAGATACCTTCTCTGACAGGTTTCTGCCTTACACAGGTTCTGGCTTTCGCAGGTTTTACTGTATAATCAACCTTGTTAAGCAGTGTTATGAATGCCAGTGTTACCTATTTATATGACCTATTGATTCCTAGGAGAAATATGTAACCTCAAATGGACCTGAAAGTCTGCCCAGCAATCCTAATACATATCTCTTGTCAAGTCATTCTTAACTGTTTCTCCACTTTTCTCAAACTTCTGCCAACTCACCACCACCACTACCATTGCATTCAGCAAATGATTTTGCTTCCTACTTTATACATAAAATAGAAGGGAAGATAGGATCACCCTCATTTTCCTGCTACCAAATATACAACTTATAACACATCTACCCCCATCCCATCCCATTTCAGTTTTCTCATTCTTATAGCAATAGAGGAACTGTTCCTCCTTCTGAGATCAATATCTCCACCTGCCCTTTAGACACCATAAATCAGTTGCTGTTGAGTTGATTCTGACTTACGGCAATTTTTAGAACTGTGCTCCATAGGTTTTCAATGGTTGAATTTTTGGAAGTAGATCACCAGGCCTTTCTTCTAAGGCACCTATGGGTGGGTTCACACCACCATCATTTCAAGCAGCAGCTGAGGGCATTAACCATTTGCAGTACCCAGGGACTCCTTGAACTCCATACCCTTCCACTTTCTCAGGTACCTTTACCTTATCAATTATCCCTTTCTCGCTTGATTTTTCCGTCTCTTTTTCTCAAATCCTTCCATTAACTTGTTAACATTCTTAAGTCTCTCACAGCCCCCTCTAACTGTTTCTCTCCTCCCCTTCACAGTGAAACTTCTCAAAAGGCCTGCCTATACTTTTCTTTCTTCACTTCTTAATCCTCTCCAATCTTCTTTCTACCTCTATCCCTCTAAGAAAACAGCTTTTGCTATGGTCAGTGTGGCAGGTTAAAGATGACCATAAACATTTTGCTATTTCTTCCATCTAGGTGAAGTCTAATTTCCCTTTCCTTCAATCTGGTCTGGTCTTAGTGATTTGCTTAACAAAAGAAGGCAGCAGAAGTGACATTCTGGGGTTTATGAGGCTAGGTCATAAGAAGCCAGGCAGCTTCCACCTGGGTCTCTTGAAACACTCACTCTTGGATCCTTGAAGCATTATGTAAGTCTGGCTACCCTGAGTCTGCCAGCCTGTGAGGAGACCCAGGTTAGCCACATAGAGGGGCTGTGTAGAGAAAGAGATGCCTAACTCACCCCCAACTATTCCAGTCCCTAGCCATTCAAGGCATCCCAGCTGAGGCTCCAGATATCATGAACCAGAAATGAACCATCCCCAATGTGCTCTGTCTGAATTCCTGACCCAAATAATCATAAGATATAATAGTAATAAATTATTGTTTTAAAGCATTGAGTTTTGGGATAGTGTGTTATACAGAAATAAATAACTGGAACAGTCAAAAAATCACTTTCGTGTTGCTAAATTCAATAGACATGTTTTCATCCTTATCTTGCTGGACCTGTCAGCAGCACTTGCCATAGGTAACCATTCCCTCTTTTCTGAAACATTCTTTCCCTTGGATTATCTGACACATCACTGGCCTTGCTTTCCTCATATCTTGCTGGCTAATCCTTTATTTAGCCACTAAATGTTAGCATTCGACTCAGTTATAGGCCCTCTTCTCACTTTATAATTTCTCCTTAGGTGATCTCACCCATATCTGGGGCTTCAATTACCACCTCTGCTCACATATTTCACAAAATTGTATCTCCAGCTTTTCTCTGAGTTCTAAACATTTTTATTCAAATGCCTACTATACATCTCCTCTTGGATATCTCAGAAGCACCTCAAATTCAACATGTTCAAAACCAAACTCTTTCCTCCCTCACCCCGTGCCCTCAAAACAAAAATCTGGCCATCTTGCAGTGTTTCCTATCTCAGTGAATAACACAATCATTCATCCACTTGCACAAGCCAGAAACCAAGGAGTCATCTTTGCTACCTCCTCTCCCTCCTCTCTATGTCCAACCCACCCTGAAGCTCTATCAACTTTACCTACTAAATATCTACTAAAGCTCTCTTCTTTCTCAATCACTACCACTGTAAATACCTCTGTCTAAGATACCTTCTTTTCTCACCAGTAACAGCCTAGTTGATCTCCCTGATTTGACTTTTGCCCCCTCAGATACTTTTTTACAGTCAGAGTGGTCTTTTTCAAAACCCAAATATGCTTGTTGAAACTTTTTGCTGGTTCCTTTTGTTCTTAGGACAAGGACATAAATCATTAATATAGCCTCAGGAGCCCTCATCTCATAAAACGCTACTTGCTTTCTGAGCTTCAGCCATACTTTTGTCCCTCATGTGCACTGGGCTTCCTCCTACCAGAGGGCCTTTGCACATGCTTTTCCTTCTTCACCCAGTTAACTCCAATATACTCTTCAGATCTCTGAGGAGGTTTTACCTCCTCAGGAGCCTTTCCTAACTCTTATAGTTCTGTGTATGTTCTGTATGTTTCTATAATGATCTCAAATCTCATAAGGTGTAAGTCAGTATTATGCTTTCAAAATACATATATATAAGCACTCATAATATGAATTTAGAAATACGTCTACCTTTGTGAGGCTTTCTAACATTAAGTCATTAGAAACCTGTAATTCATAATAAAGTTATTTTGAAAATTTCTAAACTTAGACATGGAAATATGTGACATATGTACTGAACATAAAGAACCTTTAAGGTGACTTTAACCTGACATGCTGTGACATAACAAAACATAATCCCTAAAGAACCTTCATAATTTCAAACTCTGAAGAAATGATGCGCCATTTGGCTACTCTCTAACCCCGGAGAAAAGACATAAACACACTAGTCTTTGACATCACACTGACCCTTGTCATGTGGAGCCAAGGTGACAAATTCACATAGAAACCCTAAATTTCTGCTCACTCACTGAAAGAAGGCAGAGACAGAACTGAGATTCTGTCCACCACCGTCAACCTTGGATTCTATCTACGAGGGACCTCTGCCAAGTTCCAGCCGTGGTTAAGCCTTCCTTCTAAAGGTAAAAGCCTGAAGTCTAAAGATTCAGACTCTAACCATTGAACTAACATTGTAATTGTTATTTCTGATTCTTCGGTTTTAAATGAATGTTGTGAGGTCTTACTTGTGTGCCTTGCCGTAACTACCTTGCAATAAACAAAACGAGTCTATGCATGATAAACCTGAGTATCTATTAATTTTCTAAGATAAAATCCTACACAACAGTGTACCTCTCCTTTAGAGTACTCATTATAATCATAATTTTACATGTGTTTGAATGAATATTTGAATAATATCTATCTACCTGACTAGACTATAAGTTTCATGTGGCAGGCACCAAGTTAGATTTGCTCCACACTGTGCCCACAGTGCCTGGCACATGCTAGGTGTTGAATATATATTTGATGGAGGAAGGAGGGAGGGGAGAAGGCAGGAAAAGGATAAGGAGAGAAGGGGGAAGGAGGGAAGGGAGAAGAAGAGAGGAGAATCTCTTATTATGATTGGTTATTTATAAATTTTCTCCTAATATTTCTAAGAGTATTTGCGTTATATATCTCTAATTCATGCTGTTAGGTGCATAAAGGTCCATGACTGTCACCTGTTCTTGGTGGAGTATACCTTTTATCAGTATAAAATATCCCTTTGTATTTTTTAATATTTTGGTTCTGAATTCTATTTTTGTCTGATTCAAATATTATTCCTTTTTGCTAGCATTTGGACAACTCAAAGTTTTACTGTTTCTTTGCTTACCACCACTTCTTATATTCCACATATTTCTCTTTCTTGGATTCATTTTCCATTTTGCTGTAGTACATACTTGAGTAATTCAAAGAAGCTCTGAATATGTCTGAAATGTATTCTGAATATGTCTGAACATTAAAATCAGAAAACTGGAATTCTGTTCTTTGTATTATTTCACCCAGCTGTCCCCACTCAGGGTCAATTGTTCGATTTATTCGTCTTTGTCTCTCTCTTTTATGCTGTAGATTTTCTCCAAACATTTCTGGTGATCCTTGGTTCTCTATGCATATTAGTGACTAAGGGACACACATTGATTAGGAAGGATAGCTTGCCAGCCTTTCCTCTGCATTTATGTCGGTCTGTGTCTCTGACTGGCCTGTCTCCTGAGTAGGAAGGTTTTGTATAAGTGCATTGAGTGCATTGACCTGGCAGGCTTCACTTTAAGGTGGGTGGGTACAGGGAACCCTGGTGGCACAGTGGTTAAGAGCTCCGGCTGCTAACTGAAAGGTCAGGGGTTTGGCGGTCTGCTTCCATAAAGATTACAGCCTTGGAAACCCTATGGGCAGTTCTATTCTAACCTATAGCGTCGCTATGAGCTGGAATCGACTCCATGGCCAAGGGTTTGGTTTTTTTTGGGGGGGGCGGGCATGTAAGGAAAGACAGAAGAGCCGTCCTCTCTATCCCGCTGCAAACTGACAACATAATTTTACTTTTGCGGTGGAGGACTTTAGGGTATTTCTCTCCTAGTCAAAGCTGCCTTTCCTTTTTTGTTTTTCTCTGTATTTTGTGGAATTCCAGATTACACCTAGGTCTGCTCTACTTTTTTCTAGGATCTTACACTCACACTAGCAAACTTTTGGAAGCAAATAGCTCACTTTTTTTACTGTGAAATTCTAAGTTTTAGCCTTTGAATGTGTTGGAGGAAGGAGGAGCAGGGCCTTTCATGCAAATGTCCTCCTTTTTTCTGAATGCAATTTTTGAATTAACCGGAAGGCCCCCCTCCCTTTGCATTTATTCATTCTGAGATTTTATTTTCTCTGGATTTGCTTCAGTAATTTTCTCTTGCACGTTTTAGACTGGGCTCTTCCTCCTTTCTTATCAATATGATTCTATTTGATTTCTATCCTCAAGGGCTGTTCACAATTTCTGGACTTCTGATGGTACATTTTCCTTTAATTATATCACTCTTGTTCTTTTTTTTTAAAAAAAAATATTTTATTGTGTTTTCAGTGAAAGTTTACACAGCAAATTACGCTCCCATTTGTCTCTTGTTCCTTTTTAACATTGCTAGTCTGATGTTTTAAGGGATTTGGGGGTGGGGTGGGGGACTGCCATCTTGATCGAATCTGACTAAAGTCTTTTTCTTATGTCAATTTGCCTGGGCTCACTCTGAGAGGCAAGGTGAAAGGGCATTTACCAGTGCCAGCTTCTGACCACTCAGGATTTCTGATAAAGGCCCATTACAAACAAACAAAAAACCAAAACCTGTTGCCACTGGGTCAATTCTGACTCATGGCAATCCCATGTGTTACAGAGCAGAACTGCTCCCTAGGGTTTGCTTGGCTATAGGGTCACTATGAGTCAGAATCGACTCAACGGCAACAGGTTTGATTTTGGTCAGGTAATCTTTACAGAAGCAGATCACCAGGCCTTTCTTCCACAGCAACACTGGGTGGGTTCAAACAGCTAGAAGTCTGAATTCAGGGCACTGACTCTAGGGGAAGCCCTTCTGCCATCTCTGGGAAAAAATACTTGTCTCAGCTTCTGTAATCCTGGCATGCCTTGGGTCCTTGTCTGTCTCCCTGTGGCAACTATCTTTCCCCCATTCGTGCTTTCTTTTTTGTCTAATCTGCTCTTTTTATATCTCAAAAGTGATTAGGTTTAAGACACACCCTACACTAATATGACCTTATCAAGATAACAAAGAAAACCCTATTCCCAAATGGGATTACATCCTCAGGTATAGGGGTTAGGATTCTATAGGGAGTAAGGGAGGACAGTCGGCCTCTATGTCTCCCATCTGGGCTGCCTAAATGGAGACCTTGGGCCCAGAACATTCTCTGATAAAGAGTCTGGGAATTGGGTCTCTCTCTCCCAGTCCCTTCTTATCAGAGAAGCCCTCCTCCCTGTTCTGGGCACACAGTAACTTTCTCTGTCTCTTGCTCATGTGCGGACACCATATGGCACCTGGCCAACACCACTTCTATATCTGTTCCTGGCAGAGAGGGAACGGGGTCTCTTGGTCTGCGGTACAGGAGGGATGTGCACAGAGCAATGCCCTGTGAGGCAGTGAGGAGCAACTTGCTGATTGTGAGAGACCGGTGCCCACAACCGAAGCTGATCTCGCTCTGTCTCTTCTTTCGTAAGTAAAACGTTATCCCATGCACTGGCAGAGCAGGCAGTTTGTGTTTTTTGTTAGCAACCTCAAATACTGCGACAACAGATTCTAACACGTATGGGGCGGGGGGCACAATTCAATCCACAAAAAGTGGACTTCATCAAAACTTTTAAAATTTTCTTCTGTGAAAAACCTTGTTAAGAGGATGAAAAGACAAGCTACAGACTTGTTGTTGTTGTTAGGTACCTTGAATACGTTCTGACTCATAGAGGCCCTATAGGACAGAGTAGAACTGCCCCATAGGGCTTCCAAGGAGCAGCTGGTAGATTCGAACTGCTGACCTTTTGGTTAGCAGCCGAGCTCTTAACCACCACCAGGGCTAGGAGAAAATATTTACAAACCACATATCTCACAAAGAACAAGTAAACAAAAAAAGAAAAGCTATTAGAAAATGGGCAAAAGACATGAAGAGACATTTCGCTGAAGAAGACATACAGAGGGCAAATAAACACCTGAAAAGATGTTCAACATCATTAGTCATTAGGGAAATGCAAATTAAAACCACAAGGAATTATCACTACATACCTATCAGAATGGCTAACGTAAAAAAATAGTGACAGCTCCAAATGCTGGGTAGGATGTGGAGAAACTGGATCACTCATACACTGATGGTAGGAATGTAAAATGGTATTACTTTGGAAAACAGTGTAACAGTTTGTTTAAAAACTAAACAAACAAATTACCAATGTTGTTGTTAGTTGTTATCATGTGGATTCTGACTCATGGTGACCCCATGTGTGTCAGAGTAGAACTGCTCCATAGGGTTTTCAAGGCAGTTACCTTTCGAAAGCAGATTGCCAGGCTTGTCTTCTGAAGCACCTCTGGGTGGGTTGGAACCGCCAACCTACTGGCTATAGTTGAGTGCTTAACCATTTACACCATTGCTTTCCTGGGTGTTTATCCCAAAGAAATGAAAATTTAGGTTCACACAAAGTCTGTACTTGAACGTTCAAAGCAGTTTTATTTGTAATAGCAAAAACCTGGAATCAGCCAGATCTCTTTCAACAGGTAGTTAAACTAATTGTGCATATATATCATGGAAGACTACTTAGCAATAAAAAGAAACAAACTATTAACACACACAACCTCTTGTATGAATCTACAAAGAATTATGCTGAGTGAAAAAAGTCAATTCCCAAAGGTTACATACTGTATGATTCCATTTATATAACATGTTTAAATGATAAAATTATAGATAGGAAGAACAGATTAGTGGTTGCTAGAGGTTAAAGAAGACAGGGTTAGAAGGGAAGTGAGCATGGCTATAAAAGAGCAATATTAAGAGACCCTTGTGGTAATGGAAATGTTCTGTATTTTGACTGTAGAAAGGTCAATATCCTGGTTGTGGTACTGTACTATTGCTTTGCAAGGTGTTACTATTGTGAGCAACTGGTTAAAGGGTACAGGAAATCTCTCTGTATTATTTCTTACAACTGCATGTGAATCTACAATTCTCTCAAACTAAAAAAAAAGTTAATTACATTTTAAAAATTAAATAAAAATAAAAAGTTGCAAGTCCATTCATAAAACTCCATTAACCTTGGGTCATAAACTGCAATGAAAATAGAATTTGCCTCTTTACATATGAATCTGGGACATCTATTCTTATTAATTGCAAGGTGTTTTATCATTTAGCTACTGAGATATTTTCAAAAAGATGGCTAGTACCTCGATTCATTTTTACGAGTGTAATTCCTCTTTATTATGATTATTTGTATGTTATCTTCCTATGCTGGACCAAATACATTTTTTAAATGTTTTTGCCTCCTACGTGAGAATTAAATTTAACTTTTGATCAAACCATCCTGTTATTGTGGAAAAAAACAAATTATTGACAAGCCCTTTCACAACGTAAATGCAACACACAATATCAGCGCCAACTCACCTGAATGCACCGAAGTAACTTGATTGCAAATATTTCAGACTGAGAATTTAAGTGGTCAGATAAGTTCAACTGCATGTGTGTGATTAGCAGAGCCGCCTCCGACGCCTTTGTCAATTTTTTTTTTTTTTGAGAAATGGTTATTATTTTCCCGGTACCTGATTAAAAAGACCCGTGTAGGGTCCCTATGAGTCAGAATCGACTCGATGGGTAACGGGTTTGAATTTTTTTTTTTTTTGGTGCCTCTATATTACTGCTTGTTCAAAATGCAGTTAAGCATGCTATTGTTCAAGCACATGGTTGAAGAAGATCAGGACGAAGGAGGGGACTGCAGGAAGCACATGCTCATCCTCACCTCAAGGGCTGGGAAGAGTGTAGAAAGTAACTGGGCTAGTATTGGCACAGAACAAACTTGTTTGCTGAACTGTTGATATTCATAGGTAGTATTATTACAGATCGAATAACCCGGACTTTGGGAAATGTACCGATATCAGATCATTTTGAGATTTTGTTTTGTTTTTGACTCCAACCAGGTCCTTATTGGTCGGGGGGTTTCCCCTGAAGGGATTGGTCAGATCCACTGTCAATCATCTTGGAACCGTTAAATACACAGGAACTCGAGCCTCGGTGGGCAGGACTTAGCTTGAAGAGAGCGTGAGTTGCTGGCGTGTTTTCAAAACGTCCTCTTCGGAGCCCTCCGGTTTGGGGAGATCGGACTTTAGATAGAGCAACAACAACAGATATATCCAGTTGGTCCTCCTGTGACGGTGAGCTAAGCGATCACTTAGAGATTGTGAAAGGCGGGGAGGGTATTCTTTAGGAACCTATCGTAGGTGGACCTGGTCTTAGTCCCAGAGACTAAACGAAGCCACATCTTGAGGTAATTTAAAATTATTCTTTATGTTTTACTTCCTTTCGTTATTCCCAAACATTTAATAGAGATATCTTAAAAGTTATAACCTAATAGCCTTTACTCACCTGGGGTGTGGAAAATTGAGGGAAAAGCCTGCTACAGTCGTGGTAGTCTGAGGGGAAAGCTCAACCCAGCAAAGTGGTCATCACACGAGGGTCCTCAGCAACCAAGACAATAGCGTTGTGGCCTGAAGAGACCGAAATAGAAGAAAATTAGCGACTTGGTTGTGATAATCTGTGAGATAGTACTTTGGAAATAGCTGGAGTGTGCCTTGAGGGAAGTCTAATTTTTGGTGTTCCCCCGGTGAGGTCTCAAACCAATGTAATTTGGGGATTTACACGGAAGTATCAGACTAACGGTTTAAGATGTTAGTCTGAATAAAATGTACCCCCCACCCCATTAAATTTAAATGAAAGAAGAAAAAAGAAATTTAAAAAATAGAGCCATAACTACAAGGGATAACAGGGAAACGTGTGACTTGTTAGGTGCCGTCATTCGGACTCAAAGCGACCCTACAGGACAGTAGAGTTGCCCCGTAGAGTTTCCAAGGAGCGGCTGGTGGATTCCAACTGCTAGCCCTTTGGTAAGCAGCCGAACTCTTAACTGCCACGCCACCAGGGCTCCACAAAGCTGTGACTAGCAGACCAAAATTTTGAGGATTTTCTTGAAGATATGAAACAAATAGGATAAAATTGGTTGAGAAACCAGTTAATTAACCCATAACGCCATGCAGATATGGGAGATGACTGCTGTAAAAGCGAATTCTCTATTTTCTAGACACACGATGTCACAGTCATCTGGCTCAGGGAGTGGGAGTGATGATGGGGCAATCCCAGAAGACAATGGTGAGTAAATGAACTAGTAAAACTTAAGAGTTAAGTCTAAATAATTGCTAACAACATGTCTGTGAAGCTTGAGGAAATTATTAAAATTTTCCTAAGAAGATCAAGCATAATGAAGCAATAAAAAACAAATAGCAAGGTAGAAATAAGTTCCCCTGAGAGAACTGGGATCAGGAGATGGTGGTCAAGAGGGTACTTCTGCTTTTGCTTTTGCTTTGTTTTACAGTGAGAATAAATTCTCGTAATATTTTGGCAAAAACTTTACAGTTTGATAATATTTAGTGTTGCTAAGGGTGTGGGACAATCAGTGGTCATTCTGAAGGTGTGAGTGTATATTGGTACAGCATTTCTGAAGAGTAATAGGGCAATTTATCAAAATTTTAGGTATACCTTCCCCCAACCCAATTCTACTTCAAATATATCCTCAGAAATATTTCACATGTGCACAAAGATTTATGCTACAGTATGTTCACTGCCGTATGTTTGTAGTAACAAAAAAATGGAAATAACCAAATGTCCAAAAATAGTGAAATAAAATGTGGTATGTCTTTACTATGAAATAGTATGCAGCCCTTAAAAAGAATCCATGTACAGTACTGTTGTGGATAGATCTCCAATGTATTAGGTGAAAAAAGGAAATTGTAGAACTATATGTGTAGTATGATGCCATTGATGTTTAAAAATACCAAAGGTTCCTATTTGTATATGTACAAGTATATACAGTATAAATGTACATAAATGCTAGGAAGACTAGACACCAAACTAAACAGTGAAGCGACACTTCCACTTTTTTATATTGTTTATTATTTTTACAAGAAGAGTGTATTTGTGTATCATTTGTATAAGTAAATAAAACTGGAAGTTAACCATTAATAGAATGGACATAGTGTGTAGAACTTTCCAACCACTATGAGTTGAAAAATGGAACAAAAGAAATTCAGTTAGTCCAGCAAAAGGGAAGGGGGGAAAAAGAAACAACAATGAAGTGTGATAATTAGAATTTTTTAAAAAGTGACGGGAATGTGTACATTCACATATACAGTAAAACCTGCGAAAGCCGGAACCTGTGTAAGGCGGAAACCTGTCAAAGAAGGAAAACTCAAATATTTTCCATTAAAACGAGCGATCGAAAAGTGGTAAGACTGCATCCTGTCAAAGGCGGAAAACTTTCGAGACTCGGAAAAACAAGGCAGTCTTGTCGAGTTCTGGCTCTCAGAAGTTTCCCTGTAGTATGCTGTGCTGCCTTTGAAAAGGAGTGAGGTAGATTTATGTATACTGACAGGAAAGATGTCCAAAGAATAAATAAAAGTCATGGAACAATTCATACAATATGATCCTTTCGAAAAAAAAAAGCAAAAAATTTGTATGTTGGTAAATATATAGAAAAAGATCTTTAATCAGCAAACTGTTAACTGAGGTTACCTTTGGGGAGTGGGTTTAGTTTTGGGAGCAGGGAGTGAAGGTAGATGTCACCTTTTCTTGTAGTCAAAGATTGTTGAGGCCCGGACATTAGAATCATATGTGAGTGGTCTTTTTAAATGTACGTCTGATCATATTACTCCCTCCCTTGCTTAAAGCCCTTTGGTGGTTACCCATGACCTACTGGATAAAATCCAAACTCTGGAGCATGGTATGCAATGTATATCATGCTCTGAACTCTGCCTGCCTCTGTCTTCATCTCCCATCATTCCCCCCACAGGCCTACTGCACATCAGTCAGTCACACAGCATGGTAATATTTGCATTTGCTTCACTGGGCCATGATCTTTCTCATACCTACCAAGTTACTGGTAGGTCTCCAGATCTCAGCATCTTGATACTACAAATTAAGTTCAGATTTCCTGTAATACGCAAACTACAACAATTCTAAACCTCCATTTTGGGGACCATGGAAAGTGTATTCCACAAGGTCAGAGGGTGTTTTCCTCCCACCCCCGAGTAGCTTCAAGGAATCTACAAGATAGGGTTAAATGTTCCAAAAATCAGCCCTAGTTGTCATTTGCCATCTCTGCCAGCTATTCTTTCTCCAAACTGCCATGCTCTAGAGTTCTACAGGTTACTGCTTTCCATCTTTAAACTTTTTTAAACTTTTTATTATATAATATTTAATACATAAGGATATGTGTGACATGTAATTTATGGGTCATAATAATAGAACAAACTTCCGTGAACCTAACATCCAGCTTAAGAACTAAAACATTACCAGTGCTTTTAAATCTACCTATTCTCCTTCCCTAAACTTTTCTCTTCTCTCCCCCCTACTCTGGATTTTGTGTTTATTATTTCCCTTCTATATATTTTCATAGTTCTACCACATTATATATCCTTAAGTTTTCCTTATTTTTGAACTTTACAAAAAAAGTGTAAATATACCACAATTTATTTAGTCATTCTCCTCTGAAAGAATGTTCTCTTGACATCGTTTGTAGTCTGTAGACTAGGAACAGAAAATCCTTAGCATGTTTTAAATCACTTTCTTCTTTAAGCCACCACTAAGTATTCTCCATATCTCTGTTTTTAGCACTTACTATATTCTAGTGCAAGGATCGGTGTTTTGTTTTGTTTTGTTTTGTTTTGTAAATAACTAGACAGGAAATATTTTAGGCTTTACGGGGTATGTAGTCTTTGTTGAAGATACTGAACTGCTGTTTTTGCACGACAGCAGCCATAGAAAATATGTAAAGGCATGAGCATAGTAGTGTTGTAATAAAACTTATTTACAAAAACAGGCAGCAGGCTGAATTTGGTTCACGGGCTGTAGTTTGCCCATCCCTGTTCTTCAAGCCCTGGTGATGCAGTGGTTAAGAGTTACGGCTGGCTTGCTAACCAAAAGGTCAGCAGTTTGAATCTACCAGCTGCTCCTTGGAAACGCTATGGGGCAGTTCTCCTCCATCCTATAGGGTCGCCATCTGAATTCCTTTTGCCCAGTATTGTGGTTGTATATGTATCTGTATTATCTCCTCAGCCCATGTCTTACTTCCCATGCCTCATCCCCCCGCCTTTTTTGTGGTTCTCAGCTCTTACATTTAAGGATGAGCCTAACCTGTAGGTTCAGTTCCTGAACCAGTCTGGCCCAAGAAGTATTATCAATAGCCACAGCTCCGGTCACAAGTAGGGTATAGGAGTAATGTTTGGTTCTAAGGGGCCTCAGAGACACTAAGGGGCCTCAGAGACACTGTGCCAGATTTGAGCCTGGGATGCTGCCTCGATCTCCCCGTGTTTAGCTCTCCAGAGTTTCTGATTAGGACTGTAGCTATGCCCTGGTAATTAGTTTCCTTACAATTTCCCGAATATGTCCCCTTCTCTCTCACCTTCAGATTTAAATGTCTTCCTTCTTTGTGCCCTCTACTCCCTCCCACTCCCCTTGCCTGGCTTCTTCCCACTGACCCTTCATATTTAGATTGAATTACTTTCTGTGGAAGCTATTCTTAGCTCCCTACCCCCATTCTTTCTCCACTCCACGTCACTTTCTTAGGTTGGGCCAGGTGTCCTTCCTCTGTGTTTCCATTGCAGTCTCTAACACACTGTTCTGTAATTGTCTGACTCACCAACTAGGCCAATTCATAACTGTTTGAGGGCAAGGGTTGTCTTTGTACTCAGTGATTGGATCATAATGGGTCCTCAGGCAAGGTTTGTTTAGTATTTTCCTGGATTTGGCCAGGAGAAGGAACTGGTTTCTGCTTCCTGTATAGATAAACCACTGGCTGAGGGTCCAGCCTGGGAATGGACAGATTCTCTAAAACCAAATTACCATTGTCTCCTTGAATGTACATTGCTTGCTACTGTGTCCTACCTGCTGATTATAGCCTGAATGGCATCCAAGCTTAGTCTCCTTTTGGGCACTACGATTTGGCTTGTCCCAGTAAAGGAGTTTTTCTTTTTAAATTATTCCTTATTTTTGTCTCCTGGTGAGTGTGGCTCTGACCATCTCTTCCTAACTTGCCTACTACTTGAGATTATTTTATGGCATGTCTCCTTACTAAATCGTATACTACATGTAGTACTGTATTTGTAGCTGGGGAGGTGGTGTAGTGGTTAAGAGATACGGCAGCTAACCAAAAGCTCGGCAGTTCAAATCCACAAGGCGCTCCTTGGAAACCCTGTGGGGCAGTTCTACTCTGTCCTATGAGTCGGAATCAACTCGATGGCAATTTTTTTTTTTTTTTAGTAGCTGGAGAAAAACTGGGTTTAAGTTCAGCGTGCTGTTAACTTTGGTAAGTCATTTTAACCTCCTTCCCTGAGCCAGTTTCTCATCTGTAAAAAGGGGAATGCCCCTGACCTACCTCACAGTGTGGTTATGAGGATAAAATAAGATTGTGTGTGAAGGTGCTTTGAAAAACTGTAAAATTAACTGCAAATGGAAGTTTTTACATTGTGTTCCTTCCATGTTCCCTTATGACATCTAGCACCATGCTTTGCCCAAAGTATTTACTCTATATATTTTTGTTGAATGACTAAAAGAAATAATAATTGATGGGAAGAAAGTACATTTAATAGAATCAAGAAAAATAGATGACTTGGCAATAGAAACATCCCGATGGAGAGTGATAATTCATAAGTTGGGCATTTATGGATGGTTCGAAACCTAGATTCACAATGTCTGCTCTTTGATTTGCTTATTAAAAAAATTTAAATTTTAACATGATTTTGGCATTTGGGGTAAACCCTCAAAATTGACTAACTCTTAAATAGGCAATTTTCACAAAGAAGGATTGGCCCTAGGCAATACCGTGAGGTCAGCAAATTGTATTCAGAATTCTTTCTTCTGTTGTTGGTAACTTTACCTTCCCCCCATCCCCTATTGCAGTGCTTTCATCTAATTGTTTACCCCCAGGCACTTAAGACTTTTGTGTTATCCTACCCCCACCCCCCACCCCAAGCATTCACCTTAAAGGATTAGGAGCGAAGTTTCTCTGGCTAGTTTACATTTGAAAAAAGATTCCTAGGGAATGAGGCAATATTTATCCAAAGGAGTGAATAAATAATTGTGAAATTTCAGGCATTAAAGGGCTTAGAAGGAATATCAGCCCAATTCAAATCATAATGATTGCGTACTTCATTTACAACTGTGGTCTCTCAACCTTGGATGTATGTATAACCTGGGGAGCTTCTTAAAAATAATGATAACTGAGGCCCTACTCACAGAGATTCTGATTTACAATTGGACTAGGTTTGAACCTGGGCAAAGTTTTTTTTTTAAAAAAAAAAAAACCCTCAGATGATTCCAATGTCCAGTCAGAGTTGGGAACAGCTAATTTAAACCTAAGCCGGCCCTGTTGTTGAGAAAAAGAAAAGCTGTGTTACCTTAGAAGATCAAATATTAAGGTAGGTTGCGGGGGGGGGGCGTCGAGGGGGTACTGTGATAGTCACTGATAAGGTGAACAAATCCCAAACCCATTGCAGTGGAGTCGATTCCGACTCACAGCGACCCTCAAGGACAGAGAACAACTGCCCCATAGGGTTTCCTTCCAAGGAGCAGCTGGTGAATTCGAACTGCCAACCTTTGGGTTAGCAGCTGAACGCTTAACCACTGCCACCAGGGCTCCGATAAAGTAAACAGAAGGTTAAAAATAGTCCCAGTAGCTTCATAATAAGCAAGTGCTATGCCAGCACCAAAGGAGCCCTGGTGGCGCAGTGGTTAAGCGCTCGGCTGCTAACCTAAAGGTAGGCGGTTTGAACCGACCAGCCACTCTGCGGGAGAGAGATGTGGATTACAGCCTTGGAAACCCTTTGGGCAGTTCTCCTCTGACCTGTAGGGTTGATATTAGTCTGTCAATTCCGCACTGAGTGTTTTTTTTTTAATGCTGGTACCAAAGGGAGAAGTAATCTGTGACTGGCCCCGCCCCCATTCCTCAATGCCTAGGGAAAATAACTTGCCCCTAACTTCTAGTCCTTAAAGTCCTTAAATCTGTCTTCCAGATGGTTCACAGCTATGACACTAGACAAAATCTCTGAGCTAAGGGACAAAGTTCTCAAATGGCTGATGTACCCGAGTCAGTCAGTCTCAGTTTAAGATAGTTTTACATAGAAAATAAATGATTTTGTTATTTGTTTACGTTTTCCTTAGCACCTTAGGTTCAGCATTTATTAAGCTCTTTGCTTTTATAAATCAACTCCAAGATGGGAAAATGATGAATTCACATCATGTAGTTGGATCATCTTTGCTTGAGCTTTTGCCTCCCATGTCATCCCATAGCAACCTATTGCTGTTGATAGCATAACAAAGCCCTTATTATGATATCATCTTTATTTTACTATCTCAGCACTGTCTGGCTTGCCTTTTCTGTGTTTCCTTGCTTCAAACACAGTCCTTCAGAAAAGTGGATAGAGAAAATGGACTGCCTTTTGTCCAGTGGTTCTCTTTTCTTGATATATTCTTAAACAATGCTTGTTTCAGAAACATCTTTGGTATTCTCCTGAGCAAGCAATCTCTTCTTTTTAAGGAAAATCCTACCCATTGGATAACAAGGATTTCAGGAATGTTTATCTACTAGCAAGCCCCTGCTAGGAGATGTCTGGAGAGGACCTGAAACCAAGCCCCTGGGGGAGTCCCTGTGATCAAAAAAGGAAAACAGGTCACACTCTGCCTTTTGAGAGAGATTCTTAAACAGAAATAGGGGGACGGACATTAGAAAAATTAGTCCTCTGTCTTTGTTTCTATTTCTTCCTTTATGCACAAATTTACCTTCATAAATAGCTAGATTGATTTATTTACTTGGTTAAAATAAGGCCAATAATAACCATACCTCATCTGGCATCACTGTAAAGTTTAATTAATGTTTCTAAGGTATGAGTTGAACTCACAAGATGAAAAGATTCTATATATGTAATATGTGTTAAGTGCCCAATCTAGTTTAGTCTGACGATAGTTATAATTGTATGGTGCCCTATATTACTCGTCTTGATTATTGTGGCTGCAGTGAGTTCAACCTTGAAAAATGTATTTTAATGCTGAGAATGTGTTTAACATTGGTTGGAAGATGCTTGGGTGTACGACACAAGTGTATAGGATATATGTTTATGTTTTATCTAGCCCCAATTAATTGATTCTTGATGTAACAGATGTTTTACAAAGCAACTTCTTTTTAAATTGGCCCGATGGTCCAAGAAGAAACAAAGGTCTGGTTCTCACACATCATATAGTAATATCTAAGTTGGTTTGTGCCACAAAATGTTGAATAAAGAAGCATTATTAAAATTACATATCCATATTAAGATATACTAAATATGTGAAGATTGACCTGGCAAAACATACAATGTGGTTGTAAAAGGAAGATTATTATTGACCATTTAAAAACAAGAAACTTAAACAATAGCTTAGATTACTGGGTCATTAAAAGTGAGCTAGAATTTAAGAACCAAAGATCTGTGCTTTTAGCATTAGGATGTAACTCGGAAGATTGAAGACCTTAGATAACCTTGTCAGATTGGAAGTTATTAGTAGAATGTAGTTGAATATTAATTAACAGGACTCAGCTATCCTTTAGGTTGGTATAAAAGTTTATATGGCAAAAAACAGCTTTTATCTTTATGTCCTTTCTCTTTCAGTTTCACTAACATTTGTATTTTTAGAAATAGCTAGCACTTCCATACATCCTTCTAAGCAATATGGCTACATGAATTAGAATAACCTTGTTTAATTAAATCCTGAAAATCTGTCAGTTAATCCTCCCTTATAAAGACATGGCATTATTTTACTCTCATTCAACGAGAGTACATAGCCTACAGGGTAGACTCCAAAATTCTTGATTGGTGTACCAGGCACTCTTGAGCCTCATCTTCCTTACTCCCAACCAGACACCCTCCTTTTCAGCCTCCCTGCACATTCCATGTTTCTATAAACAGGCCAGGCCCTTTCACAACTCCCTGTTTTGCCCATTTTGTTTCCATTGCCTAGAAAGCCTTTCACCCTCTCCCCTCTTTGTCTTTTTGGCAACTCCCACTTAGAGACCCAGCATAAATGTCCTGTCCTCTTTGAAAAACTTCCTGACTGCTCTAAATTTCCCCCAAATTTCTTGTTTCAGTCTTTCTGTTCCCACAGTATTTTGTTTATATGTTATAGTTCTGTTACAGAAATTTGTTTTGAATCTGCCTTCCCCCACTGGCTTCTCAAGGGCAGGGACCTGGCATAGTGTCTGGCATGTAAGTCTTTCAGTACATGCTCATTGAATGTTTCTGTAGTTAGAATGATCAACAGGTTGGCAAATTTAGTTTTATTTGACATTGTGTTCTTTCCCTTGCGAATGCCCTCGGGTTAAGTAAGAACACCCAACAGGAAATTTATTATTGTGACTCACTTAACCAAATTGAAAGGTTATTTTTTTTTCTTATGAGTAATTAAATTTAAAACTTGGGCTCATTGAACACATGGGTGGAAAACATTGACTTCAGCGAATATTCTCCTAAAATGTCTTCTTTGAGACAAAATGTACCAGCTGAAATTTGGTAAAAGAAGGAACTGGGTCTTCAGCTTTGTCTGCAAATGACTGGGTTAAGGACTGACAGGGTGGGGGTAGGAGGTGGTCCTGGGAATTGTGATGGAGGAGGTTAGTTACCTTCCTGTTTCTTGGCCTAAGATGGCTTAACTCTGGCCAGCCATCTTAGAAAATGCTCCTTGTAGGAAGGTAAAAGAATTTGCAGTTACATTACTGAGAAAGGTATCAAAACCCAGGCCCTATTCAGTAGTTGGCTAGTAGCGTCCTTGACATAAAAGAGAAACAATTTCTAGCTCCACCGAATCAGAACTCCTTTTCTTCCCCATCTAAGCTCTTTTTCTTTTCCTTTCCTATCTTAAGATTGTGACATTCCTCTCTAGCAACACGCATAATGGCATTATTATGTTTTCCTCTATTTCGGGTTACTCCCCTCGCCTTGCAGCCTCTCTTTGTTCCTTTATCTCTTTCAAAGTTTCCATTCTCCCGTTCACTTACTTTTTACTCCATCCCTCCGCTTCCTCCTCCTTTTTTTTCCCAGCTAGCTCACCCCGCCCCTCGCCGTCACCACCTTCCCTCCCATGCAGGCTCCTTCCCGCTCCTTCTCCCGCCACCCACCCGCTCTCCGCCCGCCCCGCGTTCAGAAAACTCCAATCAGGAGCACCGAAGGTGTCTTGCAGGCCCGCCCCCTCCCTTTCCCCTTCTCTCTCCCCCCTTTTGCCCCCCCAACTCAAAGTCTGCGGACCTGGGGGCTTCGGGATCTGGGCGCTATGAAAAGTGTCTGCCCAGTCACTTCCGGTAAGGGCACTGCGGCGCGAAGGTTCCCGCGGGACCGTTAAGGAGGGGGTGGGAGTTCTTGGTGTGCCGGTGGAGGAGAGTGCTTGCAGGGAAGGGGAGAGGGAGAAGGAGCGAAAGAGTAAGGAGCGTCTGGGGCTCTTAGCCGCCCCTTTCCCACCGCCTCACCGCTTGCCTGCTCCCCTGCTCCCCCACCCCCCAGGCGACTGCAGTGTTTCTCTCCACCCCCCACTCCCGGAGAGACGCCGCCCCTCCCACGACGCCGCGTGACAGGAAGTGTCGCCATCTTTAGCCTCTTGTGCTATTGACAATAACAAGCCCCGGTTCTCTCCCCCTCCCCCCAGTCACAGCATCTCCCCTCCCAGGGAGAGGGAGAAAAGGAGGTGGAGCTGCAGCCTCAGAGACTCACAGAGTCGCTCCTGCAGAAACGGGGGGAGAGAGATTGAAAAGCAGGGGAGGGGGACGGCAGGGCCGTTTACCTGTCTCCCTCCTCATTCGCTGTCCCCCTCGTTCTGCTCACTCCTAGTGTCAGCCTATCCGCCTTCCCAAGCCCTCCCATTCCCCCGGTGTAGCCCCCCCTTCACTTTCCTTCTCGTCTTCTGTGTTTCTCCTCTCTTCTTTCTTCCCTTCCCCCTCTAGCATTGCCACCTTCTTCCCTACACGCACGCAGGCATATAAACCTAGGTTTTTGATGCTCCTCTGCCTGTTGACCCCGCTATTTTCATGTTTCCAACAGGTTTTTCTTCCCCCAATCCCTCAGCTGCTGCTGCTGCTCAGGAGGTCAGATCTGCCACTGATGGTAATACCAGCACCACTCCGCCCACCTCTGCCAAGAAGAGAAAGTTAAACAGCAGTAGCAGCAGCAGCAGTAACAGTAGTAACGAGAGAGAAGACTTTGATTCCACCTCTTCCACCTCTTCCACTCCTCCTTTACAACCCAGGGATTCGGCATCCCCTTCAACCTCGTCCTTCTCCTGCCTGGGGGTTTCTGTGGCTGCTTCCAGCCACGTACCAATACAGAAGAAGCTGCGTTTTGAAGACACCCTGGAGTTTGTAGGGTTTGATGCTAAGATGGCTGAGGAATCCTCCTCCTCCTCCTCCTCATCTTCACCAACTGCTGCAACATCTCAGCAGCAACAACTTAAACATAAGAGTATATTAATCTCTTCCGTGGCTTCGGTGCATCATGCAAACGGCCTAGCCAAATCTTCTACCACCGTCTCTAGCTTTGCTAACAGCAAACCTGGCTCTGCTAAGAAGTTAGTGATCAAGAACTTTAAAGGTAACCAAGGCCAAAATCCCTAATCATCTACTAAGGATTTGACACTTGAGTGGTCACGTGTTCTATTTATGTTAATATATTAAACAGTATAGAGGTGGCCTAATGTTTTATGCATAATCAATGAGGTGGAGGGAGGTCCTTTTTTTGGTGGAGGGTTCATTTTCCGGGGGTGGTTAGTATCCTTGTGCAGAAGCATACACTGGGTGCTTCTGTGCAGTATTTTGAGGTCTTTCTCAACCCATTGTATTTAATTTGCTGTTTCTTGTAACATCAACAGTCAGTATGATTGATCCGGATTTTACAGGTGAGAAACTTGTATTCTAAAGAGGTTTGTTTATTTCAGGTTCATAGTGAGCCTTGACACTGCTGGGATTTTTATTTTTATGCTTCGGTAGGCCACATTCTCCAATCCCTAGAAATAAATGCAAGTAGCAGTGGTGATCCTTGAGTTAAGATGCTCAAATAAGATTTATAATTAGATTTATAATGTTGAAAACTGTGTTCTTGAAACTCATTGTGGAAGCAGTATTTGGAGAAAAATATTTATGATCTCTGCATTTCTTTCCAAAACAGGATTTGGAAGGGAAAAATACTATGTGTACACAGAAGTAGTAACTCTGTGTACCACTAGTCTAAAGATAGGAACAATTACTACATTTATTTTTTCATCCCTAAAATGAGTTTTAAAGTACTGACCTGCAGCTTTTAGGAAAATTTATTCATACTGTGTTTGAGATACGTGGTTGAGAGTATTACGAATGCATCGGTGCAAATGTAAAATCAGGAATTTTAAAAATGTAACTGAACTGAATTTTTATTTGTTGAATGTGTTTCTGTTTTTCTGACTTACTTTTTCAACACTCTTAACAATTTACAGGTAAGACATGCTAAAGTGTCTGCTGAATGGAGAAGTAAATGAATGAACTTAAGTAATATTTATCAGATAAGTGCCTGTGGTTAAATATTAGTGCTGAGAAAATTAGGTTCTGCTTGTTTGTGCTTTCACATTAGTGTAGAAATCAGAAATATGTTTTATTTTATCTCAAGCAAGGGGCTATAGTGTTGTCTATTTTTAACCTTTTCTTTTTCATATCACTTCCCTCCCATCCCAGGCTCTCAAGAGTGCTGAAATCTTTCTTATTTAATAGTAGAGCTTTCTGTAGTGAATGTGGATTGTAATTGGCTAATGTGTTCAGTATTTCGCTTTAAAATATATGGATTTAATAGCCGGGGATTTTTTTAAAGAAGTGAGCTGTGATCCTAATTGCATTTGCAAACTGGTTTCAGAGATTTTGTTGTTTTTTTTTTTCGCCTTCTCCCCAAAGTAAAAATACATTATTAAGGCATTTGGGTGTTTAAAAATTTTTTAAATCACTTGTCAGTGGAATTTTAATTAAAGCCTGGATTAATATGTTCGTTTACGTTTCTGAAAATGCAGCATAGGTTTTGGAGTCGTTTGGATGTTTTAATTTTTTAACGTTTCTCTCTGCTTGTAAATGTAGTTTAAATCAAAACCTGAGTTAAGATGTTTCTTTCCATTTCTGTAGATGCTGCATAAATTTGGGGGTCATCAGACCTGTATTAGAATCCCAGCTTTGCCAGTGATTAGCTATGGTGACCTTGGGAAAGCCCTACTAAATGAGTCTTTGAGCCTCAGTTTCTTTAGTTGTAAAATAGGGATAATACCTTCCTCAGAGTGTTACTGGGAAGAAGATGTTTATAAAGTACTTTTCAGTAGTAGACACTTGACATTTTAAATCTCAAGTACAAAATTCATGCTGATTTATGTTTCATACATGATGGAATTTAAGATCAGGATTCCTATTTTTTATGTGTCATTCTTGAATTTTTATGTTTTGAAGCAATGCAATTAATAGGAGAAAAAAAAGCCCTCACTTTTGATTTTAATAGAGTCAAAATGACTTGAACGGTATTCTGGAACTTCAAATTTTATTTTTTGTACTAAGCTTAAATCCAGTGGTTAGTTAGTATTTAGGTGTAATAAAGTTATAAAGATCACAGTTTTTCCTGAAGAAAAATAGTAATGCTGTTGTATTTTATGGATCTGTCAGTTAATATATCTTATATATTATTCTGATACCAACCTTTTATATATTATCTAGATAAGCCTAAATTACCAGAAAACTACACGGATGAAACATGGCAGAAACTGAAAGAAGCAGTGGAAGCTATCCAGAATAGTACTTCAATTAAGTACAATTTAGAAGAACTCTACCAGGTATGTATTAATGTGATAATCAGATTTAATTGGCATAACTTGAGGTAGGATGTAGAAGGAGTTTACTTTCTGAAACAGGCTTGTAAGTAGACTTGGTTTCCTTCTAATCTACAATTTCTGGATTAACTTATGCATCTTATTTATAATCCGACCATGCATTCTTACATAAACTATGAATGAAGTTATATTGATATAAGTTGGGCTTGTCTTAGACATTCCAATTAGGGTTTATAGTTAGAAGTACTTTGGTATTTTACCTATAATGGAATCCTCTGGCATGGCTCCCAAAGATGATTTCTGGTGACATGTCATTGTATTGTGACAATTCTTGCTTAGTGGTATTACTTACGTGTAGGAGAGGCCTCAAGAAATGCAGATATTCTCCATATCCTTTATTCAGCCTCCTCCCTGTTAGTAGCCTTTTGACATTTCTTTTCTTGTTCTTTATATCTGTATTACCTCCTGGGCTACGAGCTACATCTTACCCCAGAAATGAGCAGCAGGTTGTAGCCCAGCAACTTGGTTGAGGCTTAAATTTATTTCTTTTGCATAACAAATGAGTCTTATAGTGTTGAATTTAAATATAATGTCAAAGGCAAGTAACTGATGTAGATTTATTGCTGCAAAATATTTTGCCCCTACTGTGTTTTTGACACAACCAATGCAAGAAGTTACTTTTCATTATGGTGTCAGTGGTTTCATATTTAAAAAAACAAAAACAAAAAACTTAAGGGTACGAAATAGCCTGAGTTTTGTATTGGTGAGTGCCTTGTAAGAAAGTATGTTGGTTCAATTGATCAGTATTCATAGTTTTCATTTAGGAGTCCCTGGGTGGCATAAATGGTTAAATCACCCAGCTCCTAGCTGAAAGGTTGGCGGTTCAAACCCACCCAAAGGCGCCTGGGCAGGCAGGCCTAGCAATCTGCTTCCAAAAGGTCACAACCTTGAAAACCCTATGGAGCAGTTCTGTTCTGCATACATGGGGTTACCACAAGTCGGAATCCACTCCACGACAGCTAAAAGCAACCCAACAGTTTTCATCTGTTCATTTTATTGGCTGAGGAAGTATGGTAATGGATGAACCCTGGATTAAGATTAGAAGACAGAGGTTTTGCATTTAGTTTTGACTCTTATTATGCTTGTGATCCTGAGCAAGGTACTAAACCTTCCTTAGATTTAGTTTTCTTCTCTGTGAAATAGGGAAAAGAACACCTGCCCTATCTGCCTCACAGGATTGCTTATAAGAATCAGATAAGATGTTTGTAAAAAAAGCACTTTGAAGTACTATTTTATTTAACTATAAGATGATACACTAGTCAAACTTTTTCACAAGTGGCTTTTTCACTTGGAATATGTCACTTGAGATCACTGGTTTCTGTTGCTATGAGAATTAAATGAGTTAATGCATGCAAAACACTCAGAACAATACCTAACACATAGTAATAGTGCTGTGTAATATTAATAAGTATAACAATGATATATGAGTGTCAGCCAGTAGAAGTAGTACCACATTATTACTTAAAGATATGCCCATCTCATTTGGCTCTGTTGGTTGATTACTTATGTGGCTCCTGAGTTATACAACAATGAAAGTAGAATTAGGGAATTATAGTTGTAAAGGCCTTAAGAGATCATGTGTTCAGTATCTTTCTTTTGTATAGTGTTTGTGACAGCCTTCAGATCAGGTTTATCTTACATTATCTCATTTAAGCATCACAGAAACCCTTTGTGAGGTAGATAGGGCAGGTGTTATTATCCCCACTTCATTGATGAGGAAACTGAGTCTCAGAGAAGTTAAATAATCATTCGTGTGTCTATACGATGCTTATTTGTACATGCTGTTGTATATCATATTTAATTCAGTGTGTACTTTAAATATTTTGTATTTATAACAGATGATGATTGTAGTTGTGAATGAACGCTATTTACTTTACCTTGAATAATTTTTCCCAGAGATTTTGATTTGAAAATATTTTCCCTGAGATACTGGTTCCGTTACGTCTTTTAAGTTTGAAGAGCTTTTTCTGTGTTTTTCCTTTTACTTCAGAAGTGTCACCTGTTGTTCATTTACATTTCTTTAGCATAAAATCATGAGTGTTATATTTTTTCAGTGTGCATTTTTCATAGTACCTTACTACTTCTGTTATGATAAATTTGAAAGCATTTGTTTCTAGCTCTTTTATTGTTTTTGACCATAATTTTATGAATGCTCCCTTGGATTGTTCCCAGAAAGATTACTTTGAGATGTTTAAGTTCAAAAAAAGAGGATAAAAGGATAAAGGGGGTAAAGTTATTTCATACCATCTGGGCTTCAGGTGTTTGTTTGATTTTGACTCATTGAAATGCATTTAAAAAGTATTCTAAAATTGAAAAATAGAGAAGCACATAGAAGACAAAACAAACATTCTCCAAACTCCTCACACCCCTTCCTCCCATCCTGAAGTAAACACTTATTTGGCATATGTCTGTCTAGACTTTTTTCTCTGCAGAAAATACCATCTTGCATTAGAGCTTAAGCATGGAAGTCCCTAGTGTGGGTTGCATGTACTGCCTACTAAGTTTTTAATTTCTAGGAAAGAACATGCTGTTCTGAGTGCGTTTGCAATAGCAGACATTGTCTTTTTTAAAAAAAAAAACGGTCTTTTTCAAGTAATTTTATATTAGAATTGTACTAGGGTTTGAAAAATTACCTTACCTGGGTAATTTTAAAATCCTATTAAGAGAGAGGCGGTGGTTAATGTTTTTGTTTTTTGTTTGTTTATTTTTGATTGATTAAATGCGCTGACTTTTAAGTTTATCAACATGCCTTAAGTTAGAGCTCTTCCATTCATTTATCAGATAACTTTGGGTGGGTAATTTCTCCAAGACTTGGTTTCCTCATTTGTAAAATGATGAGACTACCGCTAACTATATTGCAGGGTTGTTGAGTTGTAAATTAAATACTTCTGAAAAAGTACTTAGTAGAGTGCCTGCTATGTATTGGTGTCATGAATGAAAATAATAAATACGTGTGTCTTTAAAAATCATATCTTCATTTTTAAATTACATTTTGTTACACAGCTCTAGAGCCACATATGTTTTTAAATTCTAAATCTGCACTAGGCAAGAACAGCTGGTTGATAAACAGATTACATTCCAAATATGCTTCAGTAGAGACCATTAGCCAAATAGAAAAAGAGAGGGACTCTCTAGGAACAGCGTCCCTCCACACTTTTCAAGAATGTGTCTTGTTGTCACATGTGGTATCTTAATGCATGTGAAATTTTGGTTTTGGTGTGAGAGTTTTTTTTTAAGTTATATTTTAAATAATGGGATTATTTTCCTTCTAAGCCTTTGTATGAGTGTTTTAAAATCAGCTACCTTTTTTGGAGCTGGCTGGTAGTATATATATAAGAGTGTAACTTATTAAGACATTTATTCTTAATACAAATGTCTAGGTGTTATCTTTGAATAAGCCTTGTCCATAAATTCTGAAGAAAATAAATTTATCTTCATTAATAACCAGAGCTCTTGTTTGGTTAGCTCTTTGTGAAGTAAATCTTAAGTAATGAACCTTTCTATTAGTGATTCATTTGTAGAGTAGATGACCACATGACTGGAAGAAAATAGCGCTTCCACCTTAGGTATAGGTTATTATCCATTATAAAATCTGGTTGCTTAAGTAGTCAATGGTTAAAGGCTAGCGATTTGATTCATAGTGTTGATGACTGGCTGTTTAATTCTCTGTAAATTTGATTAGCTGTTGTTGATCTTGGTGTTTTTAAGCTTAGTCTGTTACATGTTACGCTTGTCTCCTTTTACTGAATTGTTAATACTGTCTGCAGTTTAAAAAGAATAGCACAACTACAAATTCTTAGTCCTTGATAATTTTCACTGTCTTATTTAAGCCCCTTTTACTAGATGTAAAAAAGAAAAGTGATTTAGGTCTCATTGCTTGGTTTTCTTTCGTCTATAAATTCTTAGTTTTTGATATATTTTCAGTATCTTATTTTACGTATTTTTACTAGATGTAAAAAGATAGTTTAGACTCCATTGCTTATCAGTTGTTAAAAAAGATTTTGTGGTATACTTTCCTTTCTTTCTTTAAACATAGAATTTGAAAAAAATAAAACCTAACCATTAGGCCAATGACCAGAGTTCAGCACCGTGATGATAATTCACTATCTTTCTTAGTGTCTGTTGTTGCTAAATCAGAAAAATTTCTAGATTCCCCTTCACCATGTTTAATTCTCCATCTTTGTACTCTTTATATTTTTTCTTTTTAAAAAACATACATTTTATTGTGCTTTAGGTGAAGGTTTACAGAACAAAGTAGTTTCTTATTCAACAGTCTAAGAAAGTTCCAAGACGTTGGTCTCAGTCCCCTCAATGTGTTAGCACTCTCCCCATTTCTGCCCTGGGTTCCCAGTTACCTTTCATCAGGTTTTCCTACCCCTTCCTGCCTTCTCTTCTCTGCCGTTTTGGTCTCATAAAATTAACTGTTCTAAGGAGCTCATTCCTCTCAGGTGTTATTGTTTATTTTGTAGGCATGTCTGTTGTTTGGCTGAAAGGTGGTCTCTGGGAATGACTTCAGTTCCATGGTAGAAGGGGTCTTAGGGCCATAGTCTCAGAGGACCCTCTTTATATTTTTATCCTCTCCATTTTCTCTTCTGGTCTTAGTTCTCATCCCCATTTCCACTCCGTCCCTTGCCCAAAATGCAGTATTGTGTTCCTTTTTCTGTTTCTTTATTCCTGTAGTCCCTGAAACATCAAATTTCATGAACTATAGTTTTGCCATTTCATTTGCTACACGTTTATATTTTCTTTGGAGTGTTTTTTTCCAGACAAATATGTCTTTGGTGTGACATACATGGATTTTGGAGGAGAGGGACTAGGATTTGGAGAATAAAGGTTAAAAACTTGCTAGAATGTTTTATTTTATACCCAGCTACCTTCAGAAAGGATTTAAGGCAGCAGATTTACCAGTAATGATTAACAGCTTAAGAAAAAAGATAGTTTTATTTAAAGACCTGTACAACTATCTAGAATCTGCTTAATAGAAATAGTTGCTTGTGAGACTGGAGGTTATTTTAATAATAATTATACTAGATTAAACTTCCAGGAATTTTCAGAGTGTTGTATTTAGTCAAATGTAAAATAATGAATACATTTCTAAAAGTGCATTTCAAAGATAAAAGAGCTAGAATAAAATAGAGCTGATCTCAAACTCCTAAGTAGTGATGTGGCACTTGCTTATTCATGTTTCTATCCTAGCACTTGTTGAATCATGACTGCTTACTGTGTGCAAAGCTGGACAGATGTCATGAGGATAGAGAGATACACAGTCCTTGCCCCCAAGGTGCTTACGCTCTAGGAAGTTCCTGTCAGTGGGTCACGAAATTAGTTTAGTAGTTTGTGACCAGCATGTTTTTTAAAGAAATGAAAGAGACAGTACCAGAGTGTATCACACGTAGTAATGAGTGCAGTTTCATGAAGATTTTGTTTCAATTACATAAATATATTTTATATACAATGGATTGTGATATAAAGTGTATCTTGTACTGTTGCTTGTGGTCAAACAATTTTGAAAGTCACTGTTTTAGACACATATGGCTGCTCCAAATAAACACATAGAAATTCTTAGATCACTGGGTATGTGGAAAGGTATATAGTGAGAAGTGAGACTAAAATGGTAAGATCAGGCCTTGAATGTCATGCTAAAAGGTGTAGTGGTGGAAAGATAGAAAGGCTTTTTTTTGTGGGGTAGGGGGGTCAGGTTTTTTTTTTTTTTTTATTCACAATATATTCACCAGGTTCAGAGCTCAAAAAGTATTAAAGAACATGTAGTGAAAAATGAAAAGCCTCACTCCCACCTTGTCTTCCAACCCCCCCCCCCCGTTAGTTTCCTCTCGACAATGATATCGGTTTATTGGGTATTTTTCTAGAGATGTTTTATGTATGCAAAAGCAACTGTGTGTATATTTATTCATTTTCTCCCTTTTTTACACAAATAGTATTATACTATGCACCTTATGCACCACACTGTTCTCTCCTTTGCGTTTTTTACACTTATGAGATTTTCTGTAACAGTACGTGAAGAACTTAATGAAAGGTTGTTGAGGAAGGGAGATTACTAGATCTGGTCTGTATGTTAAGAAGCAGTCAAGGCTAAATTAGAGAAGCAGAGTGTGCTCTTCCAACTTGACCTTCAAAACTCACGTTAGATGTTTCTGCCTTTTCTTGCCTCTGACATCTTAAACCACTCTCCATCTAAGCACAGGGGAGGCTGTATGCAGCTTAATTCTGTATTTCTCATTATTCCCACCAGCCCTTTGTCCATTTCCTTCTGGGTCTTTGGGACTCCACCTCTCTTACCTCTGTCCAGGAAGCCTTTCCTGACTTGCCCTCTCCTATAGACTGGGTTGGAAACCCTGGTGGTGGAGCAGGTAAGAGCTATGGCTGCTAACCAAAAGGTTGGCAGTTTGAATCCGCCAGGCTCCCCTTGGAAACCCTATTGGGCAGTCCTACTCTGTCCTTTTAGGGTCACTATGAGTCGGAATCGACTTGATGGCAACGAGTTTTGTTTTTTTTTTTGTAAAGGCTGGGTTAGGGGCCTCGCCTGTATGTTCACTTGGCAGAATAGGCTTATCCCTGTCATAGCACCTAGTACATTGTATTGTAACTATGTTTTCTGGCCAGTTTTCCTATTAGACCATAATGTCTAGGATACATTGCCAGCTGTTGTAGATGCATGTAGATAAGTAAATCAGTGTTTTGAATACTTAATATATTTACCTGCTTCAAAGCCCCAAAAGTATTAAAGAACATGTATAGATTCGTGACTAGATACATGGTTTCTCTCCGTCATTTAAGAGAGTTGAGGGAGACGGTATGTACATCAAAAGATAAATAGTATAGACTCAGTGACAAGTCAGTGTGGTATGATCAGTGAGAGTGCCTTGTGAGTCACTGGTAGCTGAGGCTATTAAGGAAAGCTTATTGGAAGAAGTGGAACTTGAGGTGGATAGTAAGGGAATATGGTATCTTGTGTGAGAGGATAAATGAGTTGAAGACTGCTTCATGGGAGAAAAGAACACAGCAGACAGAGATGGGAGAAGTTGGACTTGGAGAAGTACTGGAAGTGGGAAATATGGAGAAGATGAAGTAAGCACTAAGTTGTAAGACAGAGTCTAAGCAAGGAAGTGAGAATTGCTGAGAAAATGAAATTCACTCGAAAGGAACACAGATAGAATGAAGGGAATACTAAAGGAGGAAGAGGGACAGTCTGTAGAGGGCCATTGTGAACAGAGAGGCACATGAAATAAGCATAGGTACGTATTTAGGCATTTGTGGTCTAACCCAAAGATCCTGTGGAACGGGGCCAGCAGAGAGACTCAGCCATAGCTGTTGTGTCTAATTGGTCTGCTGTTTCCTGGTGAGGTGTGGTAACTTCCCTCTGGCATAGAGCTTTCCAGTAAGCTTCTGTCTTTTCATTTGCTAATTTATTTACTGGACCTGCATACGAGGGATATGACTTCCAACTACATATTTATAAAATTCCACTCCAACCAACAGATCTTGGCTACTGCCTTAGAGTCCATTTTAATGGAATTTTTGCCTTCTGTTGTGGTGAGAAAGGAATCCTGGTGTTACACTTAAGTCATTACTAGTTGGAATTGTAGATTATATCAGAGTTCATCCAAAGAGTTTTACCATGCCTCTTGTTTTAAATTTGAAAGTCTTTTTATACACATAACAAGAAACTCACTGAAATCTGAAGCTTGTCCTTTTGGGATCTGAGTAAAAAAGAAAGACTGATTCAACTTTTAGAATGAAGTAAAAATGTACTAGTAATTTCTTTTGTAATTAATGTTTTTTGAGTTGTGCAAAATTTTAAATCTCTATATTTAATTAAATATTCTTAAAGTGAAATATTAGATAAAATTCCTTTGTACTTAGTTACATCATACTCATTATAATACTGCTAGCAATTTTTATGCTTTGTTCTGTTTAGCAAAACCCAAGAAAGTATAAATAAATTTTAGTTCAATTGTAGTAGAACCACTCAACCCATCTAATAAATAAACAGTTGGTGAAATTATTTTTTAAACTCAAATTGGAGTGGTGCTCATGACAATGATTAATATTTTAAAGAACAAAACAGCTTTTATATGTAGGAGTTGCTATAAATTTGATATCCTTGCAGGGGAGAACTTGGCATGATTCCCTCCATCCTTTACCTGAACAGCCATAATAAATATATTAACTTGTTGTTTTTTTGATACATTACGTTGGTTATGAAAAAGTTCACCACCCACACTGATATATTTTGTTATTTTACCTTTTATCTTAAATGGATTAATAACCCTTTTTAATAAGCTGACATGGTAGAAATATCAAAACAATAAGAGTTTGATATAAATAATTGAAAAATCTTTTTTCATCCTCATTCTCTCCTTAAAAAGGTATGTTTAATCTTTCAGGCTGTAGAAAATCTCTGTTCTTACAAGATTTCTGCAAACTTGTACAAGCAGCTGAGACAGATTTGTGAAGATCACATCAAAGCACAGATTCATCAGTTCAGAGAATATCCTTTTAAAAGAAAAAATCTTGTATTCTTCCCCTCTGTCCCCACCCCTCACTACTAAACCCAGCTTGAAGTGGCATGCCTATGTTTTATAGATTTGTTCTTTTTGGTCTCTAGAGAAAGAAGAAACAAGTTTTTGGCTTTTTAGTTTTAATTAGGGTCCAAATTTCCATGCAGTATTAGTGTAAATAAGATGTCCTTAAGTCTTTACCGTTTTTATCCTAACAAATTTCCATTTGAGGAAAAATAATCTTCTAGGGGAAATCATAAACTGAAAACATGATGGTTAATTATGTTTAAGTTTTGTTTTTAGAGCTGTTTTTTAGTGGGATCTTAATTTTTTTATGGTTTACGTAAGTAGCATTTTGTTCTATAAATAAGTGCTATTTAGTTTTATTAGCCAGTGAAAACCCTACGGATCACAATGGTCTGATCCACAACTGATCTTGAGGATGGCATAGGACCAGGCAGTGTTTGGTTCCATTATGCATGGGGTCACCATGAGTCAGGGACCTACTCCACAGCAGTTAACAACAACAGCATATTCCATATTTAAGATAAATGTACTCTTAGATTGCATATATTACTTTGTATTTAACGTTTTTAAATATCCTTAACATGTATCTCATGGATTCATTGGATAGTGTTCTTTTTCTAAAGAAGATCGATAAATGCTGGCAAAATCATTGCAGACAAATGGTAAGCTGTGAAAAGTATTACAGTTCAACTAAATATTGTAAAAAAGTCAGATTTCTTCAAATTCAGGAATGTTAGTTTTAATAGCTTTCCAGTATGAGTACGGGCTTGATACTGCTCTTGTTCTGAATTGGAAACTAATTTTGGTTGAGTTTTATGTTTTAAAATTTCAAGCTATAGGTAAATCAGCATTTCAGAATGACTTGCACCTTGGGATCATTTCTATTTTGTCACAATCAAAAAAAGTATTTATCTTGTTAAAAAAAATGTATGTTTTATCTCAGTCTTGATGGATTTCCTATTTATAAGATGGCTTGCTATTTGATTACTTGTGAAGATGCCTCCATGATCTTATATTTCAGCCTGTTCATATCACAGACATTTCTGTTCTTCCTAGTCTGGTATTAGTTTATACCTTGTGTTCTGTAAAATAAAATCCTAAAATCTACCTCCCAAAAAAGCCCCACGTGTACAATTTAAGGTAGCTTTCAGGAGCCCTGGTGGTGTAGTGGTTAAGAGCTATGGCTGCTAACAAAAAGGTTGGCAGTTCAAATCCACCGCCTGCTCCTTGGAAACCCAATGGGGCAGTTCTTCTCCATCCTACAGGACCCCTGTGAGTCAGAATCTACTCGACAGCAGCGGGTTTGGTTTTTTGGTTTCACCCCCTAGTACTGTTGCTGAAGAAGAATGGCATGAGTGTTCCCTTGATTCCCTGTTTTTACTTTCACTTACTTTTTAAGTAGCAAAGAAATCATAGGACCACTTTAAGTGTCTCTTTTCTAGAAACCCCAGCAAGTATTAAGAATCTAGAAACCACAGCAGGTATTAATAGAATAGTTTAATGACAATAGAATAGTTTAATGACAATAGAATAGTTTAATGAAAATGGAATGGGCATATTCTCAGGTAGATACGCTTATCTGCATGTTTGATCCTAGTAGTTTGGAATATAGATGAATGAACTCTTCAGTTTAACTCTCGTTTTATCAAGAAAAGATATTTCAGCCTTCACAAAATAGAAACGTTTGATTTCTTCATTTTTTTCCATTGACAGATCATGATCAGGAGCATTTTTTTGTTCCTGGATAGAACTTATGTGCTTCAGAATTCCATGCTACCCTCCATTTGGTAAGGATGCTAGAAAAATATTTCGCAAAGATTTGTTACAAATCATGGTCAGATCTTAATTACAGTAATGGAAGCGAGCAAGCAATACTGTGAATATTCCCTAAAAATTCACATTTGGCTTCTAGACTTTTATTTATAGCAGTTTTACCTTCTTAATTACATTTTGCTTATGCTAATATTGGAAATAGCTAACATAATCTTGAGCATTTATTGATTTATGAAGAAATTTTTTTGTTAGCTAAGGGATTAAAAAGTTTGCTCTGGTATATCTATGCATGTGAATGATTTTGCTGCTGATCATCAAGAGTTCACTCATTTTCTCTTAACGTTATTATGGAAATGTTCACATATGCAGAAAAATAGAAATAGTATAATGAACTATTACTGCCACAATGTGCCTGTCAAGGTACCAACAATAATTATCCGAGTTCACTGATTTTTGAGTGCTGAAGCCAGTTGATAAATGACCAGTTAAGCCTTCAGTACTAGGGCAGTGAAAAACCATTTTATGTCTTTGACTGTTTAGCGTTTAAACTTTAGATTAATTTTGTCTCTTGATTTGAGCAAGGAAGAAGAAATATACACCAAAGGAAATAATCCAACAAAATTTAGTCATAGAGGAAAGTAGGAATTTAGCTTCAGTTCTCATTAAAGATAATACGAGTTTCCTATGTGCTTTAATAATGTTATTTAAAGTTAAACACGTGAAATGTGGAAGTTGTTGTGTTGGCGAATGTTTTGATGTGTATATTTTCACCACAATTAAAAAAACGTGGATTTTATCCTTCTACAATCACTGCTTCAAAGTCTGGAGCTCTAATTAACATGTGGTATTAAGTTACACCTCCTCAGAAGTGGTATTGTCAATTAATTTAGATTATATTTTCTTTATTTTAGGGACATGGGACTGGAGTTGTTTAGAGCTCATATTATAAGTGATCAGAAAGTCCAGAATAAGACAATTGATGGCATTCTTCTCTTGATTGAGAGGGAAAGGAATGGTGAAGCAATTGATAGAAGTTTACTCCGAAGTCTTTTAAGCATGCTCTCTGATTTACAAGTAAGTTAATTACTTCACTTACTACAGAACTGATTGCTGTCCTTAGTTTGATGTTTAAAAACCAATTCATCATACTGTTCACATAGCAGACATTCAGTAACTATTTGTTAAATAAATGAACTCCTTTATTTTGTTCCCCTGCCCAGATTTATCAAGATTCTTTTGAACAACGTTTTTTGGAAGAAACTAACAGGCTCTATGCAGCTGAAGGCCAAAAATTAATGCAAGAAAGAGAGGTATTTGAAAATAATGATTAGTAAATTCACTGTCTCTCAAGTAAACTTTACTTTATAGAACATAAGCTGCCCTTTGCATTTATCTTCCCAACATTGTGATGCTCTTCTCTCACTTAGGTGCCCCTTTCTTTTCTTTCTTCTTAAAGGCCAGCATTCTGGATCATAAACTCTACCCATAATTTTACAAATGATTCAACCCTGTCACATTTGACAGGGCTGCTCCCAGGATCTTTTGGACTTGAAATTTTCTGAATGATTTATGGGGAGAAAAAAATAATATAAAAAAACTGTCTTTGCAGGTTCCTGAATATCTTCATCATGTTAACAAACGTCTAGAAGAAGAAGCAGACAGACTTATTACTTACTTAGATCAGACCACTCAGTAAGTATTACATGCTCAGACTAATAATCTTAACCTGTGTCATTGAATCACTTAATTAAGACACTTTCCAACCAAAAATCAAACCCATCGAGTCGAATTCCTACTCATAGGAATGAGTAGTAGAACTGCCCCATAGGGTTTCCAAGACTCTAAATCTGTAAGAAAGCAGACTGCCTCATCTTTCTCCCAAGGAGCACCTGGTGGGTTTGAACCACTGACCTTTCGATTATCAGTTCAGCACTTAATCATTGCACCACCAGGGCTCCTTAAGGCACTTTTAGGCATCCGAAAACATGTTAGTAACTATTTTCAGGTGTGATTTGAGATTTTTAACAATAGTTTTCATAATCACACTTCAAGTTGCTATTTTCCCTAGTTCATTAGATTTAATCAAGGGTTTGATTATTGTGTGTGTGTGTAGGATATAACTAAAAATTAGTATTAGAGGCTGATGTGATCTTTTAAATCTTTTTTTTATTTTTTCCCATACAAAAATTTATATATACATTGTTATGTGACTCTAATTGCTCTTCCCATACTGTGACAGCACACTTCTCTTTTCCACCCCTGATTCTCCATGTGCATTCAACCAGCTCCTAACCCTCTCTGCCTTCTTTTTTTAATTTTTTTATTGTACTTTAGATGAAGGTTTATAGAGCAAACTAGTTTCTCATTAAACAATTAATACACATATTGTTTTGTGACATTGGTTGCCAACCCCACGACATGTCAACACTTTCCCCTTCTGTACCTTGGGTTCCCCATTACCAGTTTTCCTGTCCCCTCCTGCCTTCTTGTCCTTGACCCTGGGCAGGTGTGCCATTTAGTCTCATTTTGTTTTATGGTCCTGTCTAATCTTTGGCAGAAGGGTGAACTTCAGGAGTGACTTCATTACTGAGCTAAAAGGGTGTCCAGGGGACATACTCTCGAGGTTTTTCCAGTCTCTGTCAGACCAGTAAGTCCGGTCTTTTTCTTTTTGGTGAGTTAGAATTTTCTACATTTTTCTCCAGCTCTGTCTGGGACCCTCTGTTGTGATCCCTGTCAGAGCAGTCGGTGGTGGTAGCCAGGCACCATCTAGTTGTACTGGCCTCAGTCTAGTGGAGGCCCTGGTAGTTGTGGTTCATTAGTCCTTTGGACTAATCTTTTCCTTGTATCCTGTTCTCTTCATTCTCCCTTGCTTCCAAAGGGACGAGACCAGTAGAGTATCTTAGATGGCTGCTCACAGGCTTTTAAGACCCCAGACGCTACTCACCAGGGTAGAATGTAGAACATTGTTTTTATAAACTGTGTTATGCCAGTTGAGCTAGATGTTCCCTGAGACCATGGTCTCCACAGCCCTCCACCCAGCAGTTCAGTCCCTCAGGGAGTCTGGATGTGTCTATCGAGCTTTGAGCTTCCATGACCTTTCCTTGTACAAGTTGTGCTGGCTTCCTCAGTATTGTGTACTGTCTTACCCTTCACCAAACTTATCACTTATCTACTGTCTGTTTAGTGTTTTTCCACCTCCACCCCTCCTCTCCCTCTTAACCATCAGAGATTGTTTCTTTTTGTGTGTAACCCTTTTCATGAGTTTTTATAGTAGTATTCTCATACAGTATTTGTCCTTTTGTGATTGACTTATTTCAGTCAGGATAATGCCCTCCAGATTCATCCATGTTGTGAGATGCTTCACAGATTCATCATTGTTCTTTATCGTTGGGTAGTATTCCATTGTGTGTATGTACTATAGTTTGTTTATCCACTCATCTGTTGATGGGCACCTAGGTTGTTTCCATCTTTTTGCTATTGTGAACAATGCTGCAGTGAACATGGGTGTGCATATGTCTATTCTTGTGACGGCTCTTATTTCTCTAGGATATATTCCTAGGAGTGGGATTGCTGGATCATATGGTATTTCTATTTCTGGCTTTTTAAGGAGGTGCCATATCGTTTTCCAAAATAGTTGTACCATTTTGCATTCCCACCTGCAGTGCATAAGAGTTCCAATCTCCCTGCGGTCTTTCCAACATTTGTTATTATCCGTTTTTTTGATTTGTGCCAGTTATGTGAGGGTGAGATGGTATCTCATTGTGGTTTTGATTTGCATTTCTCTACTGGCTAGTGATCTCGTGCATTTCCTCATGTATCTGTTAGCCGCTTGAATGACTTTTTTGGTGAAGTGTCTGTTCATATCCTCTGTCCATTTTTTTTTTAGTTTGTTTTTCTTTATTGTACTTTAGATGAAGATTTACAGAGCAAACTAGCTTCTCATTAAACAGTTAGTACACATACTGTTTTGTAACATTGGTTGCCAACCCCATGACATGTCAACACTCTCCCTTTCTTAACCTTGGGTTCCCTATTACCAGCTTTCCTGTCCCCTGCTGCCTTCTCATCTTTTCCCCTGGGCTGGTGTGCCCATTTAGTCTCGTTTTGGTTTATGGGGCTGTCTGATCTTTGGCTGAAGGGTGAACCTAGGGAGTGACTTTATTACTGAGCTAAAATGGTGTCCGAGGGCCATACTCGCGAGGTTTCTCCAGTCCCTGTCAGGCCAGTAAATCTGATCTTTTTCTGTGAGTTACAATTTTGTTCTACATTTTTCTCCACCTCTGTCCGGGACCTTCTGTTGTGACCCCAGTCAGAGCAGTCGGTGGTGGTAGCCGGGTACCATTTAGTTGGACTGGACTTAGTCTGGTGGAGGCCGTGGTAGTTGTGGACCGTTAGTCCTTTGGACTAATCTTTTCCTTGTATCTTGTTTTCTTCATTCTCCCTTGCTCCCGAAGGGGTGAGACCAGTGGAGTATCTTAGATGGCTGCTCACAGGCTTTTAAGACCCCAGATGCTACTCACCAAGGTAGAATGCAGAACATTTTCTTTATAAACTATGTTATGCCAGTTGAGCTAGATGTTCCCCGAGATCATGGTCCCCACAGCCCTCCACCCAGCAACTCAGTCCCTCAGGGAGTTTGAATATGTATACTGAGCTTCCATGACCTTTCCTTGGACAAGTAGTGCTGGCTTCCTAAGTGTTGTGTACTGTCTTACCCTTCACCAAAGTTATACTTATCTATTGTCTATTTAGTGTTTTGCTATTCTCTATTTGTTCAAGTTGTGTAGCTAATGTTTTGATTTTGTCCCTTTCTTTTTTGATGTGTGTATTGCTATGAATTGACCTCTGAGCACTGCCTTTGCTGTATTCCAACGGTTTTGGTATGATGTGTTTTCATTCTCGTTTGATTCTAGGAATTTTTTGTGATTCCATCTATTACCCAGTGAGTTTTAAGCACGATGTTACTTAGTTTCCATGTATTTGATTTTTTTCTTTGATCTTGTTATTAATTTCTACCTTGATGATGATGTGATCAGAGAAGATACTTTGTATTATCTCAGTGTTTTGAATTTTGTTGAGGGTTGCTCTGTGGCCTAAGATGTGGTCTCTTCTGGAGAACATTCCATGTGCGTTAGAAAAGAATGTGTACTTTGCTGCTGTTGGGTGGAGTGTTCTATATATATCTGTGAGGTCAAGTTGGTTGATTGTAGCCTTTAGTATCTTCTGTATCTTTGTTGAGTTTTTTTCTAGATGTTCTGTCCTTTACTGAGAGTGATGTGTTGAAGTCTCCTACTATTATTGTGGAACTATCAATTTCTCTTTTAAGTGCTGTTAGAGGATCTTTTAAATCTTAAGACTGATGAAAATTCAGTGCGTGTTCTTAGAAGAAACTTGTTTTTTTGCTTTCCTAAATATTAACAACTAAAAGCAGAGAAACTTGGAAAAAAGCAATGAGAGCAAAACCATGGAAATACTTATTTCATGATATAAATGAAATTATGAAATATGTGGTGTTTTCCTTCTCCTAGGCATAAAGTAGAGTAACTGAGCACCAGTAAATTTATACATAGTATAGAAATATTGAAAGGAACCTAAAATGAGCTGTTTGTTTTTCTTCCCAGGGGACGCTTTGAATCTCCTGGGAAGTCAAATGTCACTAATTCTAGTTTTTTTTTCTCATAGGAAGTCATTAATTGCTACTGTAGAAAAACAACTTCTAGGTGAACACTTAACGGCAATTCTTCAGAAAGGTAATCGGCAATTTGTAAATAAGAGATTATTTTTAAAATGGTAGTGGTAAACAAGCAGGAAATTTGTTAAAAAATTTGTTAAAAGATTGCCCTTTTAAAAGCCTGATAGCATGTGGCTGCATTTTTGAGGATGGATACCACCCTTTCTCCCTGTTTATCACAGTAAACTTTCAGAAAGGTGCCTATTCCTTAACTGAAAGATACAGTGATTGAAACGAGAGATGTCTACCAACACCGGTAAAGAAAGACAGTGGGAATTCTTGACTCAATATATGTAGGATTCAGTATGGAAAGGTGTTCCTTTTTGCACTAAAGTATGTTTGTGTTCATAGCATGTAAAACTAAGCACTTCTACTAATCTCAAGTGATCTAAGAATATACTCTGAGTTTTACTTTGACAGTGCCACAAGTAGCAAGAGTCTTTTCTCTCTAACCATCTTTTCTTTTGTATGAAATGGATATATTTTAGAACTTTTATGTAATTTTACAATTTTATTTCATTCTTAAAATCAAATTCATTAGAACCTCATTTTAACTTAACCTATTTATATACGGCTTTTGATATACCATAGGCCATACCCAATATTCTGAAATATAGCTGCGTACACTAATGCCAGGTGTAATATGACTAATGCATGTAGAGGTATTTATACTGTATAGTTACATAAACCAGTTTTTATAAATGTAGAACATCTGATATACCATGTTAAATGATATAAGCCATTACATGGTCAATTATTATTATTATTATTTGTAGTAATCAAAGCAACTGCATTTAATTTTTACTTATAAAAGTGATTGTTTATTTGGGTTTAATTCAAAGCAAATCTCTACATTACAGTTCAGATATAGACTAGTCGTAGTTCAGACCAGTATCACAATAATAATTTAACTTAAATTTCATTAAAATAGCTGACACTTTTGTTCACTATTTTTTAATGCCAAAATGTTTCAAAATTCAGGTTTAAATAACCTCCTTGATGAAAACCGAATTCAAGATTTATCTCTCCTGTATCAGCTCTTCAGTAGAGTTCGAGGTGGAGTTCAGGTTCTCTTGCAACAGTGGATTGAATACATCAAGGTATTAACGTTTTACCTGTGGTTTTTTCTTTCATGGCTTATAATCTGTGCACCAGAGTGCATATCAGTAAGCATTTCTTACTTCTTTGATCTAAGTGAAAAATAATAATAATAATGGGAATTTTGAGAAGAGTCAACCTGGGAATGATAGATGTGTGGCAAATCAGCAGTAAAATCGTTGCCTTCTTGATGTCTGACATAATTTCTAGCTCTTAGCACTTACAGTACTGAATATGGAAAGAGAAAGAGGATTTTTGTTGGACCCCCAATTTTTTTTCTCCTTCAATCTTACACTGACGCCATATTGCCATTGATTAAGGGTAGGATTACACAGCTGATTAATGTAATTGATGTCAATAAGTTGTACACCTGTAAAAAGTTGAATTGGCAAATGTTGTGTGGTAGATATATTTAAAACAGCAACAACAACTAAAGAGCAGCTACTGAGGCTCTTTATGTACAACCAAAAATCTCATGGGATTTGGTTCCTTGGTTTGGAGGTTTAGGGTCATGGTTTCACGGGACAGCCCAATTAATTGACCTGAGAATGTGTTTAGTGCTTTTGTTCTACCTCCTAGATCGTTGTGTAGTGCCTGGGGTCTTAAAAGCTTACAGGTAGCCATCCAAGGCACAACCATTGGTCTCTATGCACTTGGAGAAACAGAGGAAGAAGGAGAAGCAGGGATGAGAGGAGGAAATGGAATGTGTGGTTAATTGCCTCCATGAACAACTGCCTCCTTTGCCATGAGACCAGAACTGGATGGTGCCTGGCTACCATAACTGAACGTTTTGATCAGATTCCATAGAAGAATCCTGATCAAAAGGGGGAAAATGCAGCACAAAATTTCAAAATACCATGAACTCCAGACTTTCTGGAGCCATTGAGGCTGGATGAACCTCTGAAACTATTGCTCTGACGTATTCTTTACGCCTTGAACCAGAAATATCCCCTCAAGTCTTCTTAAAACCAAACACTAGTTTAGCTTAATTAGGAAAGAATGTCTGCCTTGAGCAGTGTGCACTTTTTTTTGTTTTTAAATTTTATTGTTGTACTTGAAGCGAAAGTTTACAATTCAGGTTAGTCTCTCATACAAAAATTTGTACATACATTGTTATGTGACCCTGATTGCTCTCCTTATACTGTGACAGCACATTCCTCCTTTCCACCCCTGATTTCCCGTGTCTGTTCAACCAGCTCCTGACTCTGGCTGCCTTCTCATCTCACCTCTGGACAGGAGCTGCCCATTTAGTCTCGTGTATCTACTTGAGCTAAGAAGCACACTCTTCATGAGTATCATTTTATGTCACATAGTCCAGTCTAATATTTGTCTGAAGAGTTAGCCTTGGGAATGGTTTAGTGCTGGGTTGACAGAGAGTCTGGGGGCCATGCTTTCTGGGGTTCCTTCAGTCTCAGTCAGACCATTAAGCATGATGTTTTTACTAGAATCGGAGTTCTGCACCCCACTTTTCTCCTGCTGCATCAGGGACTCTGTTGTGCTCCTTGTCAGAGCAGTCATTGGCAGTAGCCAGGCACCATCTAGTTTTTCTGGTCTCAGGCTGATGCAGTCTCTGGTTTATGTGGCCCTTTCTGTCTCTTGGGTTAATACTTTCCTTGTGACTTCGGTGTTCTTCATTCTCCTTTACTCCAGGTGGGTTGGGACCAATTGATGCATCTTAGATGGCCGCTCGCTAGCTTTTAAGACCCCAGACGCCACTCACCAAAGTAGGATGCAGAACATTTTCTTAATAAACTTTGTTATGCCAGTTGACCTAGATGTCCCCTGAAAGCACGGTCCCTAGACCTCTGCTGTGACCAGTGTGCTCTTTTTAAGAACTATATTAAGTTGAGAAGAGCAACTCAAAAGATTAGATAGGAACCTTAGCGGGTAATGGGTTTATGTTAATGGAGGAGGAACAACTCAGAAAAGGAGAGTGAGAATGATTGCACAACTTGAAGAATGTAATCAGTGTTACTGAATTATACGTGTAGAATTGCTAAACTGATATGTTCTGCTGTGTATACGCTCAACAACAAATAAACAAAAAAAATCAAAGCTGACTTTTTTAAAAAGAAGGAAAAGAACCTAGAAGCTGATAATAATAATACCCCATTATGATATTGTATACCCAGTGGTCATTCCTTATTATTTTTGTGATTATAGAAGAATGGCATTGGTCTGGATATTTTATTCGTTTATTTTTCTTCCTGTCACTTCAAAACCAGCTTTATTTTATTTTTAAGACCTTTAAGTAGTGTGACAACTTAAAATATGATTTTGGAATTGGTCTCATGGTAGATAAGTCCAATAAAAAGGGGTAACTTTTGTATTTTAGGCATTTGGCAGCACTATTGTAATTAATCCTGAAAAAGATAAAACCATGGTTCAAGAATTGCTGGATTTTAAAGATAAGGTTGACCATATAATTGATGTCTGTTTTCTGAAGAATGAAAAATTTATTAATGCCATGAAAGAAGCATTTGAAACATTCATTAACAAAAGACCGAACAAACCTGCTGAACTTATAGGTATTTTTCTAGTCCATTTTTCATCTCTTTAATGTTTTCCTTTTATTCATAAAATCTCAGTTAATCTGAAATTTTGATAAGGTTATAGTATACTAATGGCTCATTTATTTGGGATTACTTAGCTGGTAATGTCAAGTCTGAAGAATATTTCTAAGAACCTGGATGTAAAGAGTAAAGTTCTTCAGCTAAAGAACATCTCAAAGCCTACATGTTAAACCTGTTTTTTCTTTGTAAGACAGTACATTGGATCCTATTTACTTTTATTTATAATAAACACGAATTTTTTTAAGCCTCCAACAATTTAGAGGTGAGGCCGGGTGTTATTTCTAGAAGTAAACACTTAAGGCTACAAGAGGGACAGCAAGAATTTAGAGTTGCAACTAGAAAGATAAAAATTCAGGAGGAAAATGAACCTAATAGTATGGGCCCATTTTATGTAAGTGTGTAGTATACTACAGTGCTTCTCAGATTTTCCCACCCAGGCACCTGTTAATGTCAGAGGAGGTACTCTGAGAATGTCTAGGGTCCTCTCCCACAAGGATGAAATTTCTTTGAAGCGTAATATTTATTCTAAAAGTTCTTGCAAACTTTGCCTTCTACTCTATAATGTATTTGGTTTATTTTAATAGCAAAGTAACATTTAAGATTGCTTACCATCAGCATAAAATGGACAGTCCAGGAAGATGCATCATGTTTTTCAGTGGCTTTGAATACTACAGTACAGGGCTGTATCTCCCCATCCCGCTCCCCGAGGGTATTCATACTCAGTTTGTAAGACGCAGCAGTATATAGTGGAAAGTATATTAGATCTGGAGTCAGAAGACTTGGTTTTGAGCTCAGGCTCTGGTATTTATTAGCTCTGTGACATTGAACAAGTCACTTGATCTCCGAGTTTGGAGATTTTAAAAAATACATATATACCTCTTAAGCGTTGAAAAATTGAATATATTATACTCCTGTTTGGGTATGTATAAGTACATCATGGGTACCCATGATCATTAAACAACAAATTTTCCCCCATTTTAGCTAAGTATGTAGATTCAAAGCTTCGTGCAGGCAACAAAGAAGCTACAGATGAAGAACTTGAAAAAATGTTGGATAAAATTATGATCATATTTAGATTTATCTATGGTAAGTATTTGTTACTGTTTTAATATTTGTCCTTTAAAATGAAACACTTGGGGGAAACTAGCAAGTGTGTTCAACCTGAAGGGAGTATTTGTTTGGAGGTTAGAGATTTAAAACTGTATTTTATTCCTAGCATTTAACTCACTGGGGATACTTGAGAGGATTGTTACTTAATTTCCTTGTGCTTTGACTTTACCATAAAGAGGCTTGATTTTTGCTACTTGATTTAATCTCTAGAGTGTTGGTACTAAAGATACCAGTCAGATAAAGCTTTTCTAAAGAAAAGTTAATGTAGTCTTGATTCTTCACAATAAAGAACTTTTGAAATGTCTGACCCAAAAATCTACCTCTTATGTTTCTTGCATTTAACAAACTTGGATAAAATATGTAAAGTAGAATAACTCGGAGTAATGGTGTGGTTTATTAAGCACTTTCAGGCAATTTTGTTGAAATATTATGAGAGTTGTGTTTTATTATTTAACATAGGCAAGGATGTTTTTGAGGCCTTTTATAAGAAAGATTTAGCCAAGCGCCTGCTGGTTGGGAAGAGTGCGTCTGTAGATGCTGAAAAATCAATGCTGTCCAAGCTTAAACATGGTATGTTTCCCATTCTTTCTGTTTCTTTTCTTAGATGTCTGAGGGAAAATGTTAGCTTAATTTTTAAACTCAACTGACTGCCTCTTTTGTCAGTCATTCTGTGATGAAAGCTTAGAGCAAGCTCATGAGGTTTCCAACCTATTGTACATATCCAGAGCTGTTGTGTGTTTTGTATTGTTCTTTTTTTTTAAATTTGTGTAAAAGTTTCCCATTTATCTTATGCCTAAATAGTATATAAGGTTACTACAGGATTAAAGAATTTGACTCTGAATTAGTGGGGCATACACTTTGGGGTAAGAATTTCTTTTTATTCTTATGAATAGTTACAGATCATATTTTATACTAAAGTAAGTTTAACTTTTCATGTTTTCAATTTTAAATTCTTTTTTTTTACCACTTTAAAATATTATAAATGTACAAACATCTTTAATAGAGTGCGGAGCTGCTTTCACCAGCAAACTTGAAGGAATGTTTAAAGACATGGAACTTTCTAAAGACATCATGATTCAGTTCAAACAGGTAAAAGTGAGTTAAACTCTTACTTAATTCCTTGAGCTTAAATATATTAACTTATTGCTGTGGTTTGTACTGAAGAGGATAAATAGAAACATGTATTTGTTGTAAATACTTCATAACAACTTAGATGATATTCACAGTAGAGGAAAAAAAAAAGACCAATGGAATGTAAGTAGATTTGACTTCAGGATTACTTGTTAATGAACACCAAAAATAACATAAAAAATAAAAATAAGATGTATTGAACTGAAGTCAGTACTAGTAAAGCTGTAGCTAGGTAGTGGGAACAGGACTTTCTCCAGCATCTGATCATTGTTGGTGATTTGCATGTTCAAAGGTAGCAGTGAGGAGGGAGGAAAAGATGATAAAGTGGTTGTATAAGGCATTTGGGGACATTGAGAATGAAAAGCTAGAGCCACAGTTTTGAAGATGTAGAAAAGGAAAGTGGTTTTAAAATGTTTAAGAACATAGGTAATAGTGGTAGCAAATTAGATTTTCTTTTCTTGGGGTTCTGGTGACTTACCACTGTATTGCTGAGGTGGGAAGTGAGAGTGGAAGACTCAAGAAAGATCAGTGTTAGTAGGCTCATGAATCCTATGGTAGCTACAGAATAGAATTTTTCTGCTTTGCCCTTTCCCACTCTTCTTCCTTCCCCACTTCAGGTTATCCCCTGCAAACAGGCAGTAGAGCAAGTGAAAAACCGGAAACTTGGGCTGGCTGGTGGGGTGAGGAATGGGGGTTGCTACAAGGTGTTCCAAGCCATATAGGGGTCTCTAAAGGTGAACACTGTAGGCGGTATGGGGAGAATAATGAAGAATAGATCCCGTAACAGCCCAGCTATATGTAAGAAATTATTTAAGTTGATAACACCTATAGTGAGGTCATGTGATCCCTGTGTGCCATTGTAACAAAGTGTTACTCTATATAATTTTTTAGTGTATTTAATACAGGCTTCATTTGTAGTCCTCTTAATAGTTACCTTTTGTTTTAAGGATGGTCAATACTTGCATGTAATTTTTATAAGGAGGAACTTCTTAAATGGGTCATTGTTATGACAAACAGTATGCACTTTTATTATAAGATCTCAGTGTGTGTTGATTTTCTTATAGTATATGCAGAACCAAAATGTACCTGGGAATATTGAATTAACTGTGAATATCCTAACAATGGGTTATTGGCCAACATATGTACCTATGGAAGTCCATTTACCACCAGAGGTAAGAGTTACTGATTACGGTTTAAGTTATAGGCATAAAAGTATATGACATTTTATTTTACCTGTCATTTAAAAACAGTAGGTGCCTTTTAACGTTTGTGTCAGTAAACACATTAACACCAGGTGCCAACTATATTTTAATATTTTACTCTCATATTTCCACGTCTAGTTCAAAGCATAGCTAATGACACCAAGTTTCTGGATTCAGGGCCAATTTCCCTGACCCTTTTTTCATTTCCCCCCGATTGTACCCATCACTCTGCTCAGCTCTCAAAAATTCTTGCCCGTGAGTCACTTGGGAGTGGGATTTCTGAATGATGGGTATCTGAGCAAACCTATATCCTAACTCCTGGGAAAATGTCTAGCGCAGGACTGAAGCCTAGAAAAGAGGGTAAGGCTAGAGAGATAGGTACTGAGAGTCTTCTATGGAGAAGCCTAGCTAGTAGATGAGCTAGTTGAGGGAGAATATAGAGAATAGGAAGAAGAAAAGGGCTTAGACAGAACTTTAGAAAAGGCTCACATTTAGCAGGAAGGAGGAGCCTGTGAAAGAAACCAATGCAGAAGCAACGGTGAGATATGCGAACCAGCATAGCACAGAGGGGCAAAAGCCACTGGAGGTGAAGTGTTTCAAAAGCAGGTGATTAAATGTTGCAGAGGGATCAAAAAGTATTAAGAACTGATAAATGCCATTAGATTTGGTGGTTGGGAGATCATTACCTTGCATCAAAGTGATCAGTGGACCTACTGGATATAGTCTTAAAAATTTCCAGAAATTAGTGCACATGAGGTAATTTAAAGAGTGGCATTGGGATATAGAGCTTAAATAAAGCTTTGTTTCATGTACTTTAGATGGTAAAGCTTCAGGAGATTTTCAAGACATTTTACCTAGGCAAACATAGTGGCCGGAAACTTCAGTGGCAATCAACTCTAGGACACTGTGTGCTAAAAGCAGAATTTAAAGAGGTAAGTAGATGTTCCCAAACTTAGTTTTCATCTTTAATATTGAGATCATTCTTCTTAACTTGAAGGTTTAAGCTGCCGTTTTATAAATTAATCCTAAATATCTGCATGATAACAGTCACAGTTCTGTGTGTGTTTTAAGTATATTTTAAGGATTTGGTGTTTTCCACAGTTTATTTGACCCTGTTGCAGAACCAAAAATAATAATCCTTTTCTGTACCTGTGGATGCCGAATTTATGTTGCCACTTCTTGACAGGAAACTTCTTTTCTTGTTGCTGGGTGAGAGAGAATAGAGTGGGAGTTAAGGGGAACAGTGCCCATATCTAATTTCAAAAAACTCCTGCAGCACTTCATGACTAATCCGCATCAAAGAAGTTGAAAATGCATTTGAAATAGTGATTTCTTGCTGCTTGTGATAAATATCTGTAATGACACATAGAGCTCAGTTATTAATTTTCATTACTTTGTTGTTCTGCTTTAATTATAAGGCTTAAAAAAGGACCTGTGAAAAGGTCACCTAATCCTTTCCCCTATTTTAGGTAGGATCACACTTAAACCCTGCACTGAACATAATGTATTACCACCTCAGGTGGCTTTTCTGGATAATGTTAATCCCTGTTTCTAAATCCACTAATTGAAAAATGCTTTTCTATAAGAGATTACTCATTTGATTTATTTTTCATTTGTTTTTTTTTAAAAATGATGGCTAAACACTGCTATTTCTCCAACAGGGTAAAAAAGAACTCCAGGTCTCTCTTTTTCAAACACTGGTGCTGCTAATGTTTAATGAAGGAGAGGAGTTCAGTTTAGAAGAGATCAAGCAGGCTACCGGAATAGGTTTGTGTTGAATCAACTGATTAGAAGGCATTATTAAATGTCCACTATATGCACACCACTATGTTAAGAGCTCTTGGGGATGCAAAGGAATAATCCCTCTCCTCAGTACTCTTAACATATGCATGGGGAAAGAGGGAAATAACATTTGAAATCATTTCAAAACCATTAAGTACCAATCTGTGGTACTAACTAGAAGTGTTAGGAGTTGGGCGAAACGAGATCACTGTAGACTGGCACAATTGGGAATGCCGTCATGAATGGTTAGGGAGAAGGCATAAGTAGCAAGGAGAAAGATTGGGAGAAAAGGCTTGGACGTAGGAATCATGAAGGATTTAAATGTAGCATAGAATAATGAAAAATGAGATAACTAAGATGGGTGGAGCCTGATCATGGAATCTTGAAAATATAGCAAATGAAACCTACCTTATAAGGTCTCAATTGTGTGACATAACGGAAGTGGTTTATTTGGACAGTTTACCTGGAATCAGTATGCAGATCAGCTTGGAGGTTGGAGAAATTCTAGCCCAGAAACTATTAGGGTAATTCAGGCATAAAGTGATAGGGATTTAAACTAGAGTGAGGCCATTGAGAATGGAGAAGAGCCATCTCTAACGAAGCAACTACTAGATAGGTGGGGGATGAAGGAGCAGGAAGAGTTAAAGAAGATTCCAGGGTTTCTCACCCAGAGTAGGTTGGTAGTATCACCACTAACAATTGAAGAGGACAGAGTTTTATGGGAAAGACGATGAATAAAAATTTGGACATACTGGAGTTGATGGTAAAGCAGCCAGGTACAGTTGGTCTTTAAGTGTGGGATTGGAAATAAGTGAAAGGTCATTTCTAAGGATTTGGCAGTTATCCACATAAAATGATGATTGTATCCTTTAGAGGACAACTAGGAAAAAAGCAATTGGATAGGGCAAAGAAGTCATTGATAACCTTGGGGAAAAAAAGAAACAGTTTTAATGGAGCGATAGGGGTGGAAGTTAGATTGAGGTTGAATATAGCTGTTGATGTTGATGAGCTAGTAACAACTAAACTACTGTTCCTTCTTCAGAGGATGGAGAGTTAAGGAGAACTCTGCAGTCATTGGCTTGTGGCAAAGCTAGAGTTCTGGCGAAAAATCCAAAGGGCAAAGATATTGAAGATGGTGACAAGTTCATTTGTAATGATGATTTCAAACACAAACTTTTCAGGATAAAGATCAATCAAATCCAGATGAAAGAAACGGTATGTATTTTGCTTTCTCCCAGTCTTAATACACTGGAATTATATGTGTTCATAATAAAAATTTTTATGCATAATATTACCACTACCATTAACATTTTCTATGCATATATTAGGCTTAATTTATTTCAGTATTTAATTTTGGAATTTTTTGGAGGGTGATTATCAGATTGAGCTGATAATCAACATAGTTTTATATCCTGCTTTTTCATTTAACTTAAAGCTTTAGAATTTTTCCATGCTATTAAATATTTTCAAAAAATAACAAATGACTGCATAATATTCTTTTATACATGGCTGTGTCATAATGTATTCATCCACTGTCCAGTGTTGGAGAATTAAAGTCATAATTTTTTTTTTAGTATTATAAATAAAACTGCAAGAAACATCTTTGTACCTAAATCTTAATTTCTCTGATCCTTCCCTTATGATAAATTCATGGAAGTAGATTTTTTTGGGTCAGTGGTGTGAAAGTTTTAAGAGTCTTAATACATAATGCCATATTGTATTCCAGAAGGGTTGGACCAATGTAAACCCTGTCCAGTAGCACGTGAGTGCCTGTCTTAACTATGCCTTCAGCAGCGCTAAAGATTATCTCTTTTTTAAAATCTTTGCCAACTTGCTTGGTGAAAAATCTGAATGATTTAGTTAGTATTTCTTTTGATTATGGTGAAGGTGAATATTTTGTTTTTGTTTTTTGCCATTTGAATTTGTAACAGACTTTTGTTAAGGAAACCAACAACCACAGCATTTCCTGAAACCAGTTGCTTCAGTTCCAACCAAGTTTAATGCAGATTTACTTGAGAAAAAGTTTTAATGTTGGACAGTATTTTCAAACAAGTTCCTGTGCTTTTCACTTATACATCAGAGGCATTATTGTTGTTGTTAGGTGCTATCAAGTGGGTTCCAACTCGTAGCGACCCTATACAACAGAGTAGAACTGCTGGTGGATTTGAACTGCCGACCTTTTGGTTAGCAGCCAAACTCTTAACCACTAGGGCTCCTTCAAAGGCATTATACTCCTTTAAAAGATTACCGTGTATTTTTACTACTATAACGTGCTTTACCAGAAAGAAACTGGCTGAAAAAGCCGAAACTGTTCTTTAATTTAATTATTAAAAATTAACATTTTTACTTTAGCATCACGATTGGTAAACTAATTCTTGAACATCTACATTTCTGTACATCTTGAACAAATGTAGTAAGCATTTCTAATCTATATTTATAAAATCAGTTTTTTCAAAATTAATTTTCAGAAGAGTTTGACTCTAACATATAAGCTTGCTAGTTAGTGCTACATTTTGAGTTAACCACTTTATAGTAGTTAGTGTCAGTCACTTTATAGATCAGCTAATGTCATACAGAAATCTGGCAAACAACCTCTTGTGACTAACACACACATTTAGAAGATTTCAAGGACAGAGTAAATTCCTTATTGACCATCTATTTCTAGAAAAGTAATTCAAACATTGTGTTTTTCTGTTAACATTGGCATCATCATCATCAGTATAGGACAGTATAATCAGATGAGAAAAGATTTGTTTGTAGGATTTTTTTTTTTGCCATTTGTGTTTATACAAGTCCCATTTAGAGAATTCCATATATTTAAAGCATTAGTAGTGTCATGTCCCTAAAATACACAATTTCTGTAAATAATCGAGGTTAAACTTCAGGTACGATTCTTAACTTTAAAACTTTTTTTGTTAGGTTGAGGAACAAGCAAGCACTACAGAAAGAGTATTTCAAGACAGACAGTATCAAATTGATGCTGCAATTGTTCGAATTATGAAAATGAGAAAGACACTTAGCCACAATCTTCTTGTTTCTGAAGTGTACAACCAGTTGAAATTTCCTGTAAAGGTAGGTACTTCTTTGTTTACATATTGAGCTTATTATGAGTGAAAGAGAATATATTGGATTTTCAGAATCAAAGCTTACAAACAGATTAAAGCCTCAAGACTGTTTGAAGGGACAAAAGTTTTAATTTTCTATGCTCATGCATATAATTCCAAAAGAAACTTTGTTGGCATCTGCAGGTGGCGATGACAAAAAGGGAAAACAATTTATAAAAGCTCTTAGTATACCTAAAAGTAGCTGCTAAAATGAGTATTTGAAAATTTTCGAGTTTATTCACTATATATTTTTTTGACTTTGTGTTTTTCTCCTTGAAATCCCTTTGGTATTTGACAGATTTGGTTATTTTAGATTGAGTAAAGACTTCTGTTTAGTTAGCTTATATAAGTAATATATACATAATTGTATATTAAGTATATAATCAACGTATGTACTTTAATAATATGCAATATATATAATATATATTGTAATGTATATAATATATAATCATATATACACGTATTACTTATATATACATAATATATGGAACCCCGGTGGCACAGTGGTTAAAGAACTTGGGTGCTAACCAAAAGGTTGGCAGTTCAAATCCACCAATAGCTCGTTGGAAACCCTAAGGGGCAGTTCTACTCTGTTCTATAGGGTCGCTATGAGTCGGCATTGACTCGACAGCAACAGGTAATATGTTTGTGTGTGTGTGTGTGTGTGTGTGTGTGTCTCATTAAAAACTGTATACAGATAGCTAACCATCATCAGATATATTTTTGAAAAGTTAATAGACATGTCCCAATGTACTGCCCAATGATAAAGAAATTTAATGTGATGTTGCACTGGCCTGTCTTCCAAGTTTTAGAAGGTTCCCAAAGCCTTGTGATGATAGACACTTAGTAGAAAGTATGGATAGACTGCTGGTTATTTGGGTTCTTACTAGCTTTGGACTTAGGTAAACTACTTTACCTTGTTGAACTTGTTTCCTCTTTTGTAAAATGAGGTAAAATAATAGTATTTACCTCATAGGATTGTGAAGGTTAAATAAGATCATGCATGTAAAAAACAGCACTAGACCTGGTCCATAGTAAGTACTCAGTAGCTGTTAATTATACAAGGTAGACTTTCTCTAAAACTTAATATGGTTTGGATTTCTCCAAACCTAGTACTGCCTCATTGCCACACTCTCACCCTCATACTCTGTCTAACAATCATTTTACCTCCAGCCAGAGAGAGATCACTGATGTTAGGGAAGTTAGGGGATTTCTATAATGAATATTGTGCTAATAGTCTAGATCTTTCACCATGATTAATAGAAAGTCGTTTGATTTTCAAGGCTCAGGATTATTGGATAAAATTATGGCTGAAATTTTGAGTGTCCTATCAGACTACTTTCCTCCTTTCAAAACCCTCTTGATCAAGTAGCCATTTTACATATTCTGAAAAACTCTATTCACAAGCAAGACTTTTATTTTTATAGGCTAGATGGTGGGCATATAGTGGAATCCCGATATTTCAGAGCTAAATGTGAGATCATGAAGATAATCTACAAGCTTTCTTGATGATCTTTAAACCACAAGTAGGATGTAGAAATCCAAATCATTTATAATAGGAAACACTTAAATCTTACTTTAAACCTGAAATATGAAGCTCTGAAGTTGAGATGATACTTCACTGTTTAAAAGAATACTACAAACATTTGTTGTAATGTTCTTTTAAATAGTGATTTCCCCAGTACATTTTTTATTTAACTTACAAAATTGCAACCTAACTTTGAGAACTGACTTTTGCCCAAGGTAAAGATCTGCTTATCTTCTCAAACTATCTTGTCAAAACTTGGTAGCATTCTGTTTCTGTAAACTATAATATGTTCTCCCTGTGAAATTATAAGTTAGTCTTTTTTACTGAACTCTGTAGAGAGTAACTGGTTCTGAGAAAACCCCTTTACAACAGAAAAATAATAGAAAGTATTATATCACAATATGACAAGGATGGTATAGTATAATACATGTTTTGTATATAGTATAAAAGCTTTTCTTGGTTTATTTTCATTACACTTTTCTCTTTAAAAAATTAAGGCGATTTAATACATTAAATCTAATACAGTTTCTGATCTATAATATTTTACATTTGTTTAATTGTTAAACAAGCTGAAGTTAACTGGAAATTATTCAGTGAGCCAAAACTGTTTTTTCTTTTTTTTAATGGGATGTTGGCAAATGAGATTGACCCAATGATGATGAGCTTTGCACTGAAAGTTTGTCTTCTTTTACAGCCTGCTGATCTTAAGAAGAGAATAGAATCCTTAATTGACAGGGACTACATGGAAAGAGATAAAGAAAATCCAAACCAGTACAACTATATTGCATAAAATGTTGGCCTTGAAACATTTGGTGTCATGCAGTAGCCAATGGATAAACTAACTTGTTGAATCCTATATTATTTGACTTCTTTTATACTACCGATGACCAAATGAAAGTGTAATGGAAATAGTTGAGTGGACTTTTTCAGTGGTTAACATGCCCATTTAAAGAGTAATACTTACCTTTAAGAAGAATGTTGTTGAACTCTTTGCATGTTATTTAGTATGATGTGCAGAAAACTCTTTAAGAAAGTACCTGGTCTTCATGATTCCTCTTTGGAACTGAGGAAGAGGTCCCTATGACTATTAAAAAAAAGGGGGGGGTTCTTATACACCATTAACTATGAAGCAAAAGATTTATTTGCTTAAAATGTCATTTAAAGATACTTAAACTGCATGCAAACTTTATTTACTGTACAGAGTTCTGGATGTATTTATCAAATAGAAAAACCACCCTGGACTTGGTTGTTCACCTGTTTTGTGATTTCCCTTGAAAAGAAAAATATGTTGTCATAGCTATTGATATTTTACCAGGTAATGTTCTGTTACATTGAAAGGGATGTTTTAAAAAAAACTTATTTGGAAACAAGTTTTCAAGTAGGGACTGTTGCTTACATACTATCTTGTAAATACACATCCTAAAATTTTCCATTTATGAGTATGGGATGTGTGTATATGGCTTAGACCTGAGTTTACTGTGCTGGTTAACAGGTACTTATAAAAATAGCTGGAGTATAAGATTGCTGATCATTTGTACTAGAGGAACATCATAGAGAAATCCAACGCTTTTTTTCATATTAAAAATGAATACAATATGAAAATTGCAAAAGAGACCAAATTCAACATGTTTTGTAAACTATTCAGGAGCAAAAATACATCAGCTGCTTTTCAGTTTACCTTAGACTCTAAACGTTATTTGGACAGTTTTGTCTTAACTTGGACCAATTATAGATTGTTACAGGCTTCCTAGGATTTAGCATTCCTATTTTCTCTACCGAAGTTTTTTTGGAAGCATCCCAACTCTCCTCTTTGTTGGTAAATAAGCCCTAGATATACAAGTCTTCCCTTGTTTTCCCCACACACCCTCTGGTTGGGGATTTCAAATTCTGTGTCATAATGACCCTCTTCCATTCAAAATTGCTTCAAGAGTTCTCATAGCCAGTGGACACCTACTTTTCAGGAGAATGTCCCAGGATTGTTCATACTTTAACAGTAGCAAAAGTATTGTTCTTCCAATTGATAATTGGTGTAAAAGGCTTCTCTCTACCATCAGTGTTTTTTATTGTTTGTTGTTGTTGTTTTGGGGGGAAGGGTCACTTGTTTGTTTTTCCCTGAAGATTTGAAGCTTTGAATCGATCTTGGAGGAGAAGCAGAAAATGTTTGTCTGGTTGTTTTGTAAATCAGAACTTCTTTAATGCTTTTTGCAACAGTGTATTTTCTTGCCTATTTGGAGCCATTAAGAAAAATACCTAGGTCCTAATCTTCAGCTAAGGAGACTATTGACTGTATGTCTACCATTGATTGTTTTCTTGAGTTCTCAAAGACTTCCTGTGGCCAGCTATTAAAAAAAATTGCCTGTTCCTCTCTAATTGCATATACTTGTACACTGTTGTCTAGCTATATGTGGTATTTAGAATTCCTTCCAAATTCTTTTTGAGCAACTATTGCCTGTATTTGCTCAGCTCCTCCCTATCAGAACTCATCTGACAAGGAAATGCAGCTGTTATGTTTTCCCTTCCATCGTACTGGACCATCTACATCAGTGTTCTAACTCAACCCTGATGGTCTCTGAGATGTGTAGACTATTATACCAGACTCAATAGTTAGGAGGAGACCCTTGATGTCACCTTCATTATCTTGAAAGCAGGTCCCTTCCCTGAGGCTCTTAATTTTTTTTTGAAAACTTGAGGCTGTTTCAGCTGAAAATTGGCAAGACTATTAAACAAGTTGAAGGGAGCTCTTTAAGAAATTGAAAAGTAATTGCAAGCAATATTGGATGATTGTGACTTTCAGTTGTTCTGTATCAGTTGAATTTTTGTGCTGTTTTTCTCTGTGTACGTGGTGGTTCTATTTTTCTCCAATAAAACTTTTATTTAAAAAAAGTTTCTGGAGAAGCTCTTTAAAATTCAAATATTATATGAAAGTTATAAAGCCATGGGATTTAAAATCTTCTTCCCAGTGATTTCTTTTAATGGATTCACATTTGCCAATTTTGTTATTTTTAAAATTTTCCCTTTGTTTTTGTGGTGGTTTGGTGATGAGGTAGGAGTTTGGGGGGGAGGGTATGGGAAAGAGTAAAATTCCGAGCAATACTCAAGGTGAGTATTTATTCTTAAAAGTCATATTTTTAAAAAATGAAATGCAGATATAAACATTGTTTCACTCATATTCTCAAAGTCAAATAGTTCCATGAAGTCAGTATGAAACAAATCTAGATTTAAGTTGAGGGAATAATAATAAATGCTTTTTTTTTTTTTTAAAAACGACACTTGATGTGTCCTTTCTTTCTGTTAACACTTTAAGTTCTGGGCCAGATAATCCCTCAGTAAGGTGTTCCTCAAGAACCTTATATTAAAAACCAGAATTTAAGAAGCTTTTTTGAAGCTAGCACCTGAGTCTGTTGAATGGTCTTTAACATGCTGTGTTGCTACCATACTCTTGAAATTCTACCTTTTATGTGTGTGTACATTCAGTAAATTATTCTACTTAGGTCTTTGTGTCAAAAAGTTGAGAGGTTTGTTTACTTTTTTATTCTTAGTGTTCGTAAATCTTTTTTTTACATTGGCTGTTTCTAGTTTTGTTTTAATGACCACTCTGTTTAATGCTGTGAAGCACAGGAGTGTTATAAATATGTTCTGTTCTCATTTACATAAAATTGCCAAAACAGATTGTTCATTAAAGAAAAGAGCAGTACTAATGGGAATTTGCATAATTAATGCTTTATATAGTGTCCTTGCTAATGGCTTCATTAATGTTTTTTTTTTCAGTTTTCTAAAAACCTTGCTTTACATTTGAATAGTGAACAGATTACACCTAGAAACACTTGGTTCAAATTTAACACTTTGTTCATTTATTTTCATTTTTTCTTGCTGTATGAAAAAGTATTGTTTCTTTTTTTCAACAGATTAAGTTATAGAAATATAGCAGCATTTGCATGTTAGGTGCTGTCGAGTCGGTTCCTACTCATAGCGACCCTGTGTACAACAGAATGAAACACTGCCCAGTCCTGTGCTATCCTCACAATCATTATGCTTGAGCCCATACAGTCACTGTGTCAGTCCATCTCATTGAGGGTCTTCTCTTTTTCACTGACCCTCTACTCTACCAGACATGATGTTCTTCTCCAGGAACTAGTGTGTCACCATCCTTGCTTCTAAGGAGCATTCTGGCTGTACTTCTTCCAAGATAGATTTGTTCATTCTTCTGGTAGTCCATGGTATATTCAATATTCTTCACCAATACCAAATTCAAAGACATCGATTTTTCAGAAAGTATTTGCACGTGGTATACTTTTATATTTAACAGTCCTTAGAAGTTATGTCTAGTGTAGTAGAAAAAAATTACCCTTTCTTTTGTAGAACCTTTTTTATTTGATGTAGAATATAAAAATGTGCTTGCTAATGTGCTGGATGGATACATTAAAACTTAATAGTTTTGCAAGCTATAAAAGCAGCATCCCCTTCATCTTCCTGTCTTCATGCATGATGTCCTTGATATCATTCCACAACTCATCTGGTCTTTGGTCATTAGTGTTCAATGTGTCAAACCTATTCTTGAGATAGTCTCTAAATTCAGTTGAGATATGCTCTGGGTTGTACTTTGGCTCTTGTGGACTTACTCTAATTTTCTTCAGCTTCAATTTGAACTTGCATGTGAGCAATTGGTGGTCTGTTCCACAGTCGACCCCTGGCCTTGTTCTGACTGATGATATTGAGCTTTTCCATAACGTCTTTCCACAGATGTAGTCGATTTGGTTCCTGTGTATTCCATCTGGTGAGGTCCATGTGTATAGTCACCATTTATGTTGTTGAGAAAAGGTATTTGCAGTGAAGAAGTCTTTGGTCTTGAAAATTCTATCATGGAATCTCTGGAATATCACCAAGGCCATACTTTCCAAGTACTTTGTTTCTAACTTTCGCACTCCAGTCACCAGTACTTACCAGTGCATCTTGATCGTACGTTTGATCAACTTTAGATGCAGAAGTTGGTAAAAATCTTCAGCCCCTAGCAACCACTCATCTCCTTTCTGTCTCCATGCAACTTACCTATTCTGAATATTTCATATAAATGGAGTTATACATATGTGGCCTTTTGTGTCTGGCTTCTTTAACTTAGCATAATGTTTTTTTAAGGTTCATCTATGTTTCAGCATGTATCAGTACTTCATTCCTTTTTATGGCTGAATAATATTCCATTGTATGTCTCTATACCACATTTTGTTTATCCATTCATCCATTGATGGACATTGCATTATTTCCACCTTTTGGCTATTGTGAATAGTGCTGCATTCATATACAAGTTTTTGTTAGAATACTTGTTTTTAATTCTTTGGGGTATATATCCAGCAGTGGTATTTTTATAGGGATTGAATTGAATATATAGGTTGACATCTTAACATTAAGTCGTCCTATCTGCAGCATAAATGTCTTTCCATTTATTTATGTCTTTTTTCATTTATTTCAACAATGTTTTGTAATTGTCAGGAGTGGAACTGCAGGGTCATATGGTAATTCTATGTTTAACTTTTTGAGGAACCAGCAAACTTTTTTTTGCCTAATTTATATTTTTTGTTGTTGAATATATACACAGCAAACATATACCAATTCAACAGTTTCTACATGTACCCTTCAGTGACATTGATTCTGTTCTTTGAGTTGTACAACCATTCTCATCCTCCTCTTCTGAGTTGTACCTCCCCCATTAACATAAACTCACTGCCCCCTAACGTTCCTATCCATCAAGTTGCTGTAGTCAATTTGATCCCATATAGATAAATCTTAAAAGAGCATAATTCTTTACGAGTTAAGCTGAACTATTGTTTGGTTTTAAGAAGACCTCGGGATATTTTTGGCTCTTAAGCCAAAGATTATCTCAGGGCATTAGCTTCAGGGGTTCATCCACCCACCGTTGCTCCAGGAAGTCTAGAGTCCATGAGAATTTGAAGTTTTGTTCTACATTTTCCCCCTTTTGATAAGGATTCGTCTATGGAATCTTTGATCAAAATGTTCAGTAATGGTAGCGGGGCACCATCCAGTTCTGGTCTCATGGCAAAGGAGGCAGTTGTTCATGAAAGCAGTTAGCCACACGTTCCGTATCTTCCTCCTATTCCTGACTCTCCTCCTTCCTTTGTTGCTCCAGGTGAATAGAGACCAATTATTGGACCTTGGATGGCGCTTGCAAGCTTGTAAGACCCCAGGCACTAAGCAACAAACTAGGAGGTAGAACAAAAGCACTAAACACATCATTAGGCCAATTGACTGGGCTGTCCCATGAAACCATGAACCTAAACCTCCAAACAGAGGAACCAAATCCCATGAGGTGTTTGGTTGTACATAAGGAGCCTCAATAGCTACTCTTTTTTTGTGTCATAAATATATCACACAACTTTTGTGAATTCAACTTTCTACAGGTGTACAACAGCAATTACAGTAATCAGCTGTGCAACCCTACCCTTAATCAGTGGGGTTCCAAGAAACTGTTTTCCACAGTGGCTGCACCATTTTGCATTCTCACTGGCCATGTATGATTTCTCCACATATAATTATTCCCAAGGATAATTTCTCCACATCCTTGCCAGTTCATGTTAATTTTCTGTTTTTATTTTTGAAATGATTATAGCCATCCTAGTAGATGTGAAGTGGTATCTCATTGTGGTTTTAATTTTTCCAAAGACTAATGACATTGATTATCTTTTCATGTGATTTTGGCCAGTTGAATGTCTTTGGAGAAATATTTATTGAAATCCCTTTCACACTTTTAAATTGGATTGTTTTTGTCTTTTTTTGTTGTCGTTGAGTTGTATGAGTTTTTTATATAGTTGATACTAGATCCTTATCAGATATATGATTTTCAAATATCTTCTCCCAATCTGTACATTGTCTTTTCACTCTCCTGATAGTGTCCTTTGCATAAAACATTTTAATTTTGATGAAGTCCAATTTATTTTTTTCTTGGGTTGCTTGTGCTTCTGGTATGCAGGAATGGGCTCAAGCATAAAAACGATCATGAGGATGGCGCAGGACCAGGCAGTGTTCCGTTCTATTGTACATAGGGTCGCTATGGGTCGGAACTGACTTGACAGCACCTAACAACAACAATCTAAGAATCCATTGCCAAATCCAAGGTCATGAATATTTACCCCTGGTTTCTTCTAAGAGTTTTATACTTTTATCTCATATTTAGGTCTTTGATCCATTTTTTAATTTTTAAATATGGTATGAGTTAAGTGTCAAGCTTCATTCCTTTGCATGTGGATATTGTTTTCCCAACACCATTTGTCGAAGAGACTATTTTTTCCTCATTGAATAATCTTGGCACCCTTGTCAAAAATCAGTAGACGTGGATTTATTTCTCAACTCTCAGTTCTGTTCCATTGATGTATATGTTTATCCTTATGCTAGTACAACACTATTTTGATTACTGTAGCTTTGTAGTAAGTTTTGAAATTGGGAAGTGTGAGTCCTCCAGCTTTGTTCTTCTTTTTCAATATTATTTTTCCTATCCAGGGTCCTTTATAATTTCATATGAATTTTAGTATCAGGTTTTTCATTTCTACAAAAAAAGTTGTTGGGATTTTCATAGGGATTGCATTGAGTCTATAGATCAACATCTTACCAATATTAAGTCTTCCAATCCATGAACTACAAATGTCTTTCCATTTAATTTATGTTTTTCTTTAATTTATTTCAGCAGTGGTTTGTAATTTTCAGTGTACAAGTCATACCTCCTTGGTTAGATGCATTCCTAAGTATTTTACTATTTTTGATGTTATTGTAAATGGCATTGTTTTCTTAGTTTCCTTTTCAGATTGTTCCTTGCTAGTGTATAGAAATATAACTGAGTTGTGTGTTGCTTTTGTAGCCTGCAACTTTGCTGAATTCATTTCTTAGCTCTAATATATTTTTGTTAATTCTTTAGGATTTTATATATATAGGATCATGTCATCTGCTAATAGAGGTGTAGTTTTATTTGTCCCTTCTAATTTGGATGCTTTTCTTTTCTTGCCTAATTGCTATGACTAGGGCTTTCAAATGTTGGATAGAAGTGGCAAAAGCAGGCATCCTTGTCTTGTTTCTGATCTTAGGGGGAATGCTGTCAGTTGTTCATCACTGAATATGATGTTAGCTGTGGGTGTTCCGTAAATACCTTTTATCATGTTGAGGAGTTCCCCTCGATTCCTAGTTTTCTGAGTGTTTTTATCATTAAAGAATATTGGATTTTGTCAAATACTTTGCATCAACTGAGATAGATGATCATGTGACTTTTATCCTTCATTTTATTATGGTGATGTATTACGTTGGTTGGTTTTTTCTTTTGTTGAACCACCCCCTTGCATTCCTACTTGGTTATGGTTTATAGTTCTTTTAATTTGAGGCTTGATTTGGTTTGCTATTATTTTGTTGAGAGTTTTTTGCATCTGTATTTCTAAAGGATATTGGTATGTAGTTTTCTTGTGGTGTCTTTGTCTAGTTTTGGTGTCTGGGTTGTTGATCTCAGAATGAGTTAGGAAGCGTTCCCTCTTCTTTTTTTGGAAGAGTTTGAAAAAGATTGGTGTTAATTCTTTAAAGGTTTGGTATAATTCACTAGTGAAGCCATCTGGTTCAGGACATTTCTTTATTGGGAGGTTTTTGATTACTAAGTCAACCTCTTGTTACAGATGTATTTAGATTTTCTGTTTCTCTTGAGTTTGTTTTGGTAGTTTGTGTGTTTCTAGGAATTTGTCTGTTTCATCTGCATTATCTAATTTGTCTGCATATAATTGTTCATAGTATTCTCTTGTACTCATTTTTATTTCTGTACATTCAGTAGTAATGTCTGTACTTTCATTCTTACTTAGTAATTTGAGTCTTCTTTTTTGTTTTAGTCAGTCTAGTTAAAAGATTTGTCAGTTGTTTTTTTAATCTGTTTTTTTAAGGAACCAACTTTTGGTTCTCTAATCTTTATGTACTTTCTTTTGCTAGCTTTAGCTTTAGTTGGCTCTTCTTTTTCTAATTCCAAGAGGTGTAAAGTGATGGTATTGAAAAGAGGGGGAGAAAATGATGGTATTGATTTGAGATCTTTATTCTGTCTTAGTGTAAACATAGTTATAAGTTTCCGTCCAATCACTGCTTTCACTGTATCCCATATGTTTTGGTATGCTGTGTCTTCATCTTCATTTATATCAAAGTATATCTAATTTCCCTTGGGTTTTCTTCTTCAACCCATTGGTTATTTAAGAGTGTTTTGTTTAATTTCCATGTGTTTGTGAATTTTCCAGTTTTCTTTCTGTTATTGATTTCTAGTTTCATCCCATTGTGGTCAGAGAAGATACTTTTACAATCTCAGTCTTTTAAAATTTATTGAGACTTGTTTTGTGGGCTAACATATGGTCTGTGTGAGAGAATGTTTCGTGTACTTGAGAAGAATGTGTATTCTGCTGTTTTGGGGTGGATTGTTCTACATGTGCCTGTTAGATCTAATTGGTTTATAGTGTTTTTCTTTGTTGATCTTCTGTATAGATACTCTACCAATTACTGAAAGTGGGATATTGAATCTCTATTATTGTAGAACTGTCTATTTCTTCCTTTAATTCCAGCAGCGTTTGCTTCATATATTTTGGGGCTCTGATATTAGGTGTATATATACTTATAATTGTTATATCTTCCTGATGGATTGACCTTTTTATCATTATGTAATGCTTTTCTTTGTCTTTTGACTTAAAATTCTATTTTATTTGATATCAGTATAGCTACCTTGGTTGTCTTGATTAGTGTTTGAATGGATTATCTTTGTCCATGCTTTCACTTTCAACCTGTTTGTGTCTTTGGATCTAAAGTTAGATCATGTTTGATTTTATCTATTCTGCCGATCTCTGCCTTTTGATTGGAGAAATTGATCTATTTACATTTAAAGGAGTTACTGATGAGAAAGGACTTCTGCCATTTGGTATTTGTTTTCTGTATATCTTGTTTGTTTTTCCATCCCTCCATTACAGCCGCCTTTTGTGTTTATTGGTTTGTGTGTGTGTGTAACATTTCGATTCCCTTCTTGTTTCTTTTTCTTTATGTCTTATATTTTCTTAGTGGTTACCCTGGGGATTACAATTAACTTCTTAAATTTAAAACAAACTAGACTGAATTAATACCTCTTCAGCTTCAGTATACAAAAACTTCCCCTATGCAGCTCTGTTCCTCCCCCTTTATTTAGTTATTGTCACATCTTACATTTTTATATATTGTGTGCCCATTAACACAGAGATAAAATGTTTTTATGTTTTCTAATCAATATGAAATAGGCAATGAGGTATTCTTAAGTTGGGAAGTAATATAAATATCAAAGAGTAGGTTGATTCGAGGCATTAAACTATTTTGTGTTGCATAAAAGTCCTTGCTGTGCATAAAAGCATTTTTCTTGTCTATTACTGTATGTCAGAATTTTTTTTAAACATTTGACAAACAGTAAGAAAATTATTAAGTACAAAGATACCTGTTCCTTTGTTTGTTGCTTTCTTTAAATCATTGGTGTGTTACTATCTTCTGCAAACTTTAAAAGAAGAATTTTTTAATGTACTTTAGATGAAGGTTTACAGAACAAATAGTTTCTCATTAAACAGTTAGTACGCATATTGTTTTATGACATTGGTTAACAACCCCATGACATGTCAGTACTCTCTCTTCTTGACCTTGGGTTCCCTATTACCAGCTTTCCTGTCCCCTCCTGCTTTCTAGTCCTTGTCCTTGGGCTGTTGTGCCCCATTAGTCTCGTTTTGTTTTATAGGCCTGTCTGATCTTTGGCTGAAGGGTGAACCTCGGGAGTGCCTTCATTACTGAGCTAAAAGGGTGTCCGGGGGCCATACTCTCGGGGTTTCTCCAATCTCTGTCAGGCCGGTAAGTCTGGTCTTCTTGTGTGTGTGTGTAAATTTTTTTTAAATTTTTTTTATTGTACTTTAGATGAACGTTTACAGAACAAATAGTTTCTGATTAAACAGTACATATATTGTTTTATGACATTGGTTAACAACCCCATGATATGTCAACACTCTCCCTTCTCGACCTTGGAGGACTTTTTTTTTTTTTTTAAATATACATAGCCAAAGTTACACCATTTCAAAAGTTTTTACATGTGCAATTCAGTGACATTGATTACATTCTGCCAGTTGTGCTGCTATTCTCACTATCCTTTTCCAGATTATTCCATCACCATTATCTTCAACTCATTGCCCCCTAGGCTTCTCATCAAACCTTTTGAGTTGCTGTTGTCAATTTGATCTCACAGAGATAATTCTTGTTTTTTTTTGTACCTTAGATGAAGGTTTGCAGAACAAATAGTTTCTCATTAAACAGTTAGTACACATATTGCCCTGTGACAATGGTCAGCAGACCCATGACATGTCAGCACTGTCTTTTCTCAACCTTGGGTTCCCTATCACCAGCTTTCCTGTCCCCTCCTGCTTTCTAGTCCTTGTCCCTGGACTGCTGTGACTCATAAGTCACGTTTTGTTTTATGGGGCTGTCCAGTCCCTGGCTGAATGGTGAACCTCGGGAGTGACTGCATTACTGAGCTAAAAGTGTGTCCAGGGGCCATACTGTCGGGGTTTCTCCAGTCTGTCAAGCCAGTAAATCTGGTCTTTTTTTATGAGTTAGAATTTTGTTCTACGTTTTTCTCCAGCTCTGTCCGGGACCCTCTGTTGTGATCCTTGTCAGAGCAGTCAGTGGTGGTAGCTGGACTCCATCTAGTTGTACTGGACTCAGTCTAGTGGAGGCCCTGGTAGTTGTGGTCTGTTTAGTCTTTTGGACTGATTTTTCCCTTGTATCTTGATTCCTCATTCTCCCTTGCTTCCGAAGGGGTGGGACCAGTGGAGTGTCTTAGATGGCTACTCACAGGCTTTTAAGACCCCAGATGCTACTCACCAAGGTAGAATGTAGAACATTTTCTTTATAAACTGTGTTATGCCAATTGAGCTAGATGTTCCCCAATACCATGGTCCCTACAGCCCTCCGCCCAGCAATTCAGTCCCTCAGGGAGTTTCGGATGTGTCTATGGAGCTTCCATGACCTTTCCTTGTCCCAGTTGTGCTGGCTTCCCCAGTATTGTGTACTGTCTTACCCTTCACCGAAGTTACCACTTAGCTATTATCTGTTTAGTAAAAAGATAATTAGTAGTCTGAAATTATTGAAGGTGATTATACCTTAAAGGGCAGTATGGAATTTGCTGGATTTTTAAAAGACATCACAACAGAGAAGCCAAGGCAAGTTTTCCTAAACTCAGACCTGCCTGGTTAATGAGTCTTCTGTCCTAGCACACCAGCTGCAATTCAGACCATGGAGTTGGCATCTTTCAAAGATGTGTTTTTAATTCCTCTTTTGAGTTAAGAGCCCAGATTATGAGGCAGAAAGTTACTGCACAAACTTCTTTTCATTTAACTTTGAAAAATATTAAATTGTTAATATTATTGATAATTTGTAGAATGTTTAAAAGTCTCAACTATCCAATTACATCAACATGGTTTTACATTTGATTGTTTTAAAAGAGGAAATTAAATATAAACACACCAAGTGTTTTAACCAAAGACAAGAATAGCATGAAAGCCTCAAGGCTGTTTAAATGCATGGGGCCTATGTTAGCTTTCATTTCTTACCCATATATAAGCAGTAATAAACAGACCTTTGTAATTGAAGTGGACTAGAAAATGACTTTGAGATAGGTCATTAGGTTTGGGAAAGGGAATATTTGAGTCCTAGGGTCGCTATGAGTTGGAATTGACTCAGTAGCAACGGGTTCGGTTTTTGGTTCTCATTCAAGAGTGGGTATTTGTGGAATATCAAGTCCCATTATAATAGTAGGATATTCTGTTAATTTAATTTCTAATTTTTTGTTCCAAAGCAGACCATTAAAATGTACTTTTACAAAGAAAGGAGTGGGATCCAACAAGCAATGATGATGAAAGCAATTGAAACATGTTGATATATCTAAATAGGCATCGACTAAAAATAATACCTAATTTTGTTGGGGAAGGTATAAATAAGATTGGAATTTAAATATTAGACAACCTAACATGGAAGATGGAAGGGGAGTTTGGAGTTAAGATGTATTAAGGTAAGGAGGATAAAAGATACTAACTTCAGACTCTTAAGTAAGCATATTAAAATTTAATGCTCCGTAGAAATCCCACTCCTAGGTATTTACTCAGAGAAATGAAAACTAATGTTCACACAAAAACTTGTATGTAAATGTTTATAGCAGCTTTATTCATAATCTCTAAAAACCTGAAACAACCCAAATACCCTTCAGCTGGTGAATGGATAAATAAAACTATGGTACATCTATACAATGGAATAATACTGTTCAGCAATAAAAGAGGAATGAACTGTTGATACATGCAACATGAATAAATCTCCAGTGCATTATGTTTAGTGAAAGAAGTCAGAATCAAAAGGCATGGTATAATTACATTTACATTATATTCTGTAAAAGACAAAACTAAGAATGGAAAACAGATGAGTGATTAGCAAATTTTGGGGTGGGGAGAGGGATTGACTACAAAGGGATAGCAAGAGCAGATTTTGGGGATGATGGAACTGCTCTGCGACTTGATTGCAGTGGTGGTTATACAACTATGTATTTGTCAAAAATCAGAACTGGACACCAAAAAAGTTTTACTGTATGTATCTTCCTTATCTAGTGCTGCTATAACAAATATCATAGGTGGGTGGCTTTAACAAACAGAATTTTTATTTTCTCAGTTTGTTGTTGTTAGGTGCCATTGAGTCGGTTCCGAATCATAGCAACCCTGTGTACAACAGAATGAAACATTGCCTGTTCTGTGCCATCCTCACAATCGTTATGCTTGACCTCATTGTTGCAGCCACTGTGTCAGTCCATCTTGTTGAAGGTCTTCCTCTTTTTCGCTGGCCCTCTACTTTACCAAGCACAATGTCCTTCTCCAGGGACTGATCTCTCCTGATAAGATGTCCAAAGTATGTGAGAAGTAGTCTCACCATCCTTGCTTTCAAGGAGCATTCTGGTTGTACTTCTTCCAAGAGAGATTTTTTCATTCTTTTGGCAGTCCATGGTATATTCAGTATTCTTTGCCAACACCACAATTTGAAGGCACCAGTTCTTCAGTCTTCCTTATTCATTGTCCAGCTTTCACATGCATATGAGGCGATTGAAGACACCATGGCTTGGGTCAGGCCAAGATGTCCTCAGAGTGACATCTTTGCTTTTGAACACTTTGAAGAGGTCCTTTGCAGCAGATTATCCCAATGCAGTGCATCTTTGGATCTTGACTGCTGCTTCCATGGGCATTGATTGTTGATGCAAGTAAAATGAAATCCTTGACAACTTCAGTCTTTTCTCCGTTTATCATGATGTTGCTTATTGGTCCAGTTGTGAGGATTTTTGTTTTCTTTATGTTGAGGTGTAATCCATACTGAAGGCTGTAGTCTTTGATATTCATCAGTAAGTGCTTCAAGTCCTTTTCACTTTCAGCAAGCAAGGTTGTGTCATCTGCATATTGGAAGTTGTTAATGAGTCTTCCTCCAATCCTGATGCAACATCCTTCTTCATATAGTCCAGCTTCTGGGATTTTTTGCTCAGCATACAGATTGAATAGGTATGGTGACAGGATACAACCCTGATGCACACCTTTCCTGACTTTAAACCATGAAGTATCCCCTTGTTCTGTTTGAACCACTGCCTCTTTGCAATGTTATCCATAATTTGTTATGATCTACACAGTCAAATGCCATTGCACAGTTAATGAAACACATTAGGAAGTTAGAAGGCCAAATTCAGGGTGCTAGCTCTAGGGGAAGGCTATCTGTCTGTTGCCTCTGGAGGAAGGCCCTTGTCTCTTTTGAGCTTCTGTTCCTGGGCAATCTACATATAACTTGGTATTTCTCTTCCCTTATCCCTGATTGCCTGCTTGCTTGTTTAATCTCTTTTATATATCAAAAGAGATTGACTTAAAACACACCCTACACTAATAGTATCTCATTAACAAAACAAGAAAACCCTATTCCCAAATGGGATTATAATCACAGTTATAGTAAGATTTACAGCACATATTTTGGGGGGACACAATTCAATGCATAACAATATGTAGCTTAGAAAATAAATTTTAAGATATACTAAGAGTAATCCTTTAAAACAAAGTAGAATGTGTAACATCTAAACCAGTGTGTGTGTGGGGGGGGAGGGAGCATGATCAATCCATTACAGACGAAGAAGGAGAAAAAAAGCTTAGAAAAAACAAAGTTAACATAAAGCACAAAAAATGATCATAGAGATGGTTCCAAATATAACTAATCTGAAGACCCCATAAAAAATTGAAAAGACAATCAATCCACAGACTGGGAGAAGATATTCACAGTGCATATGATCAACATAGGATTAATACTCAGAAAACATAAGATTTACGAATCAATAAGAAAAACAGATAATTCAAAATGGAGGAAAGTATATGAATAGGCAATTCACAGAAGAGGAAACCCAGATGACCAATAAATTTATAAGATGAGTTTTCACTGGCAATCAGGGAAATGCAAAATAAAACGGCAAGGTACAATTTTGCATGTATCAGATTGGCAGAAATCAAAGTGTCTCACAATACTAAATGATGGTAGTGGTGAGGAGCAGTGTAAACTCATCCACAGCTGGTAGGAATATAAATTGGCACAACTACATTGAAAAGCAACATACTGATATTTAAGGCAAAGATGCACACATTTTATGGCTGAATAATTCCAATCTTAGGTATATATCAGAGAAATTCTTACACTTATGTACCACGAGAAATGCACAAGAATGTCTTTCTGCATATGTAATTAGTAAATAAAAGTTGAACTATGTGTTGGATGGCAGCATGGATAAATTGTGCTACATTCATAAAACAGAACATTATACAATTACAGTGAATGAACAAATACTATATGTATCAATAGAAATCTCAACAATGGTGAGCAAAAAAAAGGCAAGATGCACGAAGACGCATCCAGTATAATATCGTTTATTTAAAATTTTTAAAACGTACTGAAAGTGAATATTTAAATTCATTTATTTAAAATTTGAGAACATTAACCATACTTCATCATGTTTAAGGATGTGTGCGTGTGCGTGCACATATGCATTTGAAATACTAAAATAAAAAATGCCTGAAAATGATAAACAGCACAGCTAGGATAGTGGTAATTTCTAGGGGAGGAGGGAAAAAAATAAGACCAGGAGAGGAGGGGCACAAATATGGCAACTTTTTCACATGTATAAGTTCTGGTGGTGAGTATATGAGGGGTTGTTACGTCGACCTCCGCACTTTTCTATATATTTAATAATTTTTAAGAACTGTTTTGAAAAATAAAAGTTGAGTAATATCTTTAAATCTCAAAGTGAGGTGCTTTTCAACTCATTTAAAATTGCCTCAGAATCTCTGAATTGTAGCTTTTTTCCGTCTTAACTATTTTTATTTCACAAATTAAAGAACATCACAGTTTTTTTTGAGAATCCAACAAAGTTATAATTTATATAAGTTATTCGCACTGTCTCATACATTCATTTTAAGTTTCTAATACAAACCCAAACCAAATCTGTTGCTGCCGAGTAGATTCTGACTCATGGTGACCTAGATGTCTCCCAAGAGCATGGTCCCCACCCGTCAGCCCCAGTAACTCGGTCCCTCAAGGTGTTTGGTTGTGTCTAGGAAGCTTGTGACTTTCCCTATATTGTCTGTTTTCTTTCCTTTCACCAAAGTTAACACTTACCTACTATCTACTTAGTGGTTTTCCCTCCCTACCTCTCCCATCCCTCATAACCATCAAAGATTGTTTTTTTCTGTGTGTAAACCTTTTCTTGAGTTTTTACCATAGTGGTCTCATACAATATTTGTCCTTTTGTGACTGATTTATTTCACTTAGCATAATGCCCTCCAGATTCATCCATGTTATGAGATGCTTCACAGATTGATTCATCATTGTTCTTTATTGTTGCATGTGTATGTACCATGGACACTTAGGTTGTTTCCATCTTTTTGCTGTTGTGAACAGTGCTGCAGTGAACATGGGTGTACATATATCTGTTCGTGTGATGGCTCTTATTTCTCTAGGATACATTCCAAGGAGTAGGATTGCTGGATCATACGGTTGTACCATTTTACATTCCCACCAACAGTGTATACGTGTTCCAGTCTCTCCACAACCTCTCCAACATTTATTATTTTGTGTTTTTTGGATTAATGCTAGCCTTGTTGGGGTGCGATGGTATCTCATTGTAATTTTGATCTGCATTTCTCTAATGGCTAATGATCATGAGCATTTCCTCATGTGTCTGTTAGCCAGCGGAGTGTCTTCTTTGGTGAAGTGTCTGTTGGTATCTTTTGCCCTTCTTTAAGTTGGATTATTTGTCTTTTTGTTATTGAGGTGTTGAAGTACTCTATAGATTTGAGAGATTAGACGCTGATCAGATATGTCATAGCCAAAAATTTTTTCCCAGTCTGTAGGTTGTCTTTTTTACTCTTTTGGTGAACTCTTTTGATGAGCATAAGTGTTTAATTTCTGGAACTCTCAGTTATCTAGTTTATCTTCTGGTGTTTGTGCATTGTTAGTTATGGTTTGTATTGAATTTATGCCATTTATTAGGGCCCCTAGCATTGTTCCTATTTTTTCTTCCATGATCTTCATCGCTTTTAGGTTTTATATTTAGGTCTTGATCCATTTTGAGTTAATTTTTTGATTGGTGTGAGGTATGGGTCCTGTTTCATTTTTTTACAGATGGACATCCAGTTTTGCCAGTACCATTTGTTAAAAACACTGTCTTTTCCCCAGTTAATAGACTTTGGTCCTTTGTCAAAGATCAGCTGACCATAGGTGGATGGATTTACGTCTGGGTTCTCAATTCTGTTCTGTCAGTCTGTGTGTCTGTCATTGTACCAGTACCCGGCTGTTTTGACTACCATGGCTGTATAGTAGGTAGTGCGAGTCCTCCTACTTTATTCTTCGTCTTCAATAGTGCTTTGCTTCTCCGGGGCTGCTTTTTTCCTTTCCATATAAAGTTAATGATTAGTTTTTCCATCTCGTTAAACGTCACAATATTTTTATAACAAAATTCATTTGTATATCACCTGATTCTTCAGCTGGTTAAATGTTTGTCTCAAATGTTCTGTTGTTTGATTACTTAAAAAAAATCAGCTACTGCTGTATTCAGAATTATTTTATAATCATCTTTGTTTATATCTTGTAGACAGGGAAGGTGTTGCAGACAGGCACCATAATTTCCAGCTGTGAAAGCTTGAAAAGCCGTTTGACAACTCCTTCTCTTGATCAGTGATCCCAGAGGTGTTTCCTGTCCTTTCATGTTTCTCTGCTTCCTGATCTGCAGCCTTGTCCGCAGCCTTCCCCGCAGCCTTCCCCGCAGGTTCTTCCCCGTAGGTGATGTGGCTCCATCTCCTGCCTCAGGTCTAGCCACTGTCCCAGACCTTGGAGGACGACTGTCTCTCAAGTCTGTTTTGGTTAATCTTGTCTCTCCTTGGTAAGAACTTTGAACCATGGTGTGATGGTTAAGATTGTGTGTCAACTTGGCTGGGCCATGATTCTCCGTGTTTTAATGTAATCACTCCCATGATTGAATATACTGTGAGTAGCCAATCAGATGAAAGGGAGTCTCCTTGGGGGTGTGGCCCGCATCTGTATATAAGCAGATGTTTTTGCTTTTTGCGCTCTCTGGATCCTGTGGCTGCTTCCTGTCGTCTCATCTCCCGTTCTTGGGACTTGAGCTGTCAGCTTATCTGCTGAACCTGGGATTCGTCGATCTGCATAGCCTGTGAGTGGGAGCCCTGCTCTCTGACCTTCCGATCTTGGGCTTGCCAGCTTCTGCGGCTGTGTGACTTGGGAGAGGCCTCTACCCTGATCCACGGACTTGGGACGTTCAAGCCTCTACAATCGCGTGAGCTGTTTCCTTGATACAGTCTCTCTATATATATATATTTATACACTTTACTGGTTTTGCTTCTCTAGAGAACCCAGCCTAAGACACATGGCTTTGGTCTGTTTGTGATAACAGACAATCTCATTTTCTTAGGTGGAGATGACGTCAGGATCATCTAGTCTAATAAGTCCCTCATTTTACAGAAACAGGATTAGAGAACTTGTGAGTTTTTCAAGGTTTCACAACAATGATTGGCTTAGGAGTTAAGACTGGACTCCAGTCTCCTGACTCAAGTTCATTAGTTTTTCCAGAAAACTAATCTTAGAAGAAAAAGGGAAAACTAAGGGAAGTTTCTTGTAGAATCCCTTGCAGTCCATCTAAATGTAAGGCCTTACATTTGTGTGGTACTTAATGCGTTTTATAGCACAGGTGTCAATACTAGTTTGGGGTGTATTTCATCTCCTGGGAGAATCTGTCTTGCTTCCTGGTTTATGAAGACAGCAGGAACATGCTGATCACTAATTTTGTTTTGTACATTTTGATCCATTTAAGTCATTTAATGTGGCCACCTGTCCTGTTGGAATAATTTACCAAAAAAAAGTTACCATGTAGTACACTAAATCCATCTCCTTGTAGCCAACAGTTTGGCACTGCTTCAGTGAAAGGAGTCCTTGGGTGATGCAAATGGTTAAGCACTTGAGTACTAACTGAAAGGTTGGCAGTTCAAGTCCACCCAGAGGTGCCTCAGAAGAAAGGCCTGGTGAACTGCTTCTGAAAGATCACAGCCTTGCAAACCCTGTGGAGCCCAGCTCTACTCTACAACACATGGGGTCACCAAGAGTCAGAATCAACTAAACGGCAACTGGTTTAGTATAGTGAAAATGTGCAAATCCTATGATAAGCAATTCCCCCTACCCTGGAGAAACTGTTGCTCCTTGGCACGAATGTTCATAGAAGCAACATTCAACCAAGTTTGTTAATTAGATTCTTCACATTTTCTATATTGTTACTAATTTTTTGTCTGTTTTCCCTATCAATAATTGAGGAAGGTGCATTACAGTTTCCTACTTCTTACAATGTAGTGATTGTCTTAATCCCTAACAATGCATTTGAAAGTCTGTTTTGTCTTATATTAATATAAACACCATGGCTTTGTTTTGTTTGGTATTTTCTTGGTATATCTTTTTTCATTCCTGAAACTGTCAACCTTTCTATGTTCTTATATTTTAGGTGTATCTCTTCCATATTAGTTGGATTTTCTTTTCTTTTCCTTTTTTTCCCCCCTAATCTGATAATCTCAGTCTTTTAACTGGCAGGTTGAGTCTATTTACATTTATTGTGGTTACATTTGTTTTTAACACCTTACTATTCTGTTCTACTTTTTATTTGCTTCCTTTTTCTCCTTTCTCAGCCTTTAAAGAAATTTATCAAATTTTATTTTGTTTTCTTATTCCATTCTCCCCACTATTTATTTTGAAGTTATATATTTCTATTCTTTTAGTGGTCTCTTCTTGGTATGTTAGCATGCATACCTGGAAAAATCTAAAGTTAATACCTAAATTCTCCTCCCAAATAATACAAAGATCTTATAACAGTTTATTCCTGATCACCCTCTCCCAACTTGATATACTATTGTTGTCCAGTATTATTTTATTTTGTTGTTGAGAATAGACACAGTAAAACATACACCAATTCAACAGTTTCTACATGTACAATTCAGTGACATGGATTACATTCTTCGAGTTGTGCAACCATTCTCACCCTCCTTTTCTGTTGTTCCTCCCCCATTAACATAGACTCGCTACCCTTTAAGGTTCCTATCAAGTTGCTGTTGTCACTTTGATCCCATATAGATTGTTGTCTAGTATTTTAGTTTTGTCTTTTAAAAAAAATAATGAACACCACAGATTAAAACATTATTGATCTTTGCTCAGATAGCACCTTCTCGAAGAGGTTTACCATAGAACTTGTATTAGTTTCTTGTGGCTGCTGTAACAAATTATCACCAATTTAGTGCCTTAAAACAACAGAAATTTATTCTCTCAGGTCTAGAGGCCAGAAGTCTGAAATCAGTTTCACTGAGTGTGTCCTCTGACCACAGTAGGATCAAACTAGAAATCAAGAACAGAAAGACACTTGGAAATTAAACACACTTTTAAATAATCTATGGATCAAAGAGAAAGTCTCAAAGGAAATTAAAAATTTCATAAAACTGAATGAAAATGAAAAGACAACATATCAAAATATTTGGGATACAGCTAAGGCAGAGGGAAGTTGATAGCACAAAATACTTCCATTAAAAAAGAGGAAAGGTCCGAAATCAATAAGTACCTACCTCAAGAAAATAGAAAAAGAAAAGCAAAATAAACCCAAATTAAGCAGGAGAGAGAATAATAAAATGAGAGAAATCAATGAACTTGAAAATAGGAAAACAATGAAATAAGTCAATTCTTAAAAAAAATTAATAAAATCAACAAACCTCTATCAAGACTGACAAAAATAAATAGAAGACACAGATTACCAATATTAGAAATAAAATTAAGTGATAACACTATATATCCTGCAGCCTTTTATAGAATGAGGGAATACATACAACTTTATGCTCATAAAGTGGACAACATAGAAGAAATGGACCAATTCCTCAAAAACTATACTTTACCAAAATTCAACCAAGATGAAATACTCTGAATATTCCTATAACCATTAAATAAAATGAATTCATAATTATAAAGCTCCCAAGAAAGAAATCTCCAGGCCCATATGGTTTATCTGGAAAATTCTACCAACCGTTTAAGAAGAGTTTACATCAATTTTTCACAATCTCTTCAAGAACTTCTCAAGTAATTTTAAGAGCTCAGTTTAACCTGATACCAAAACCAGACAAAGACACTACAAAGAAGAAAACAACAGACCAATATCTCATTAAATTAGGCACAAGAATATTCAACAAAATATTAGCAACTAAAATCTACCAACTTATAAAAATAATTATACACAATGACCAAGTGAGATTTATTCCAGGAATACACGACTGGTTCAACTTTTAAAAATCAATTAATCCACCATATCAATAGACTCAAGAAGAAAAATTATATGACCATATTAATTGACAAAGAGAAAGCATTTGACAAAATCCAACACCCATTCATGATAAAAACTCTCAGCAAATTAGGAATCCACAGAGATAGACATATACATAGAAGGAGCATCCAATCATATTAGAAATCTGAACATAAAAGTCTCAATGAAATCATTTCAGGAAATTTGACCTTATTATCCAGAATCCATCCTCAGACTTTAATACTAACCCTTAGTGCCCTGGCATCTTCCCCAGACAATTTTGGGTTCCAGGTTAACATATTAAGAGTTAGTCCTCAAATTACTCACTCTGTTAAACTTCGCTAAAGACACAAGCTGGCAATTAATTATACAAGAACCATTTGTCACCAAACCAAGTGTCCAAAAGGCCTCCTGATCTAGAACATGGTGTTTTGAAAGGACATTCAAATCTATTGTGCCCCACATAGTCTGGCCAGGACTGCATTTGAAGGGCAAAGGTCAGCAATGGGTAATTTCCACTGAACAGATTAGGATATCACCAAAAGGCCAGGGCAGTGGACAGTGTGCCTAACAGATGGGAGACAAAATCCAAGGGCTGGGGCCACTGCTCCCTCTTCCCTTCCTCATCCCACCAACAGAGCGAGCCATCTCTTCCCCTAATTCTCTCCAGGAACCTATTCCATGGCCATTATGAAGTCCCAACCCTTGTGAAGACACCAACCATCTGCCTTTAATCAATGAAGAAGTAAAAGTATGGTGACCTGAAAAGAGCACTGGACATAGATTTGAGTTTACTCCTATCTCTAGCACAGCTAGTAAGTGGGACCTTAAGCATTTCTGGCTTCACTTTTTTCATCTGAAAAATACGGGAAATATATATATATTTTTTTACTATGATACAAATACAACAAAATGTGCCATTTCAACATTCTTCACATGTACAATTTGGTGACATTAATTATATTTATCATGTTGTTCAACTATCGCCATTATCTGTTTCCAAATGTTTTCATCACTCTTAATAGAAACTCAGTGTCCCGTAAGCAGTGAATCCCCTTTTTCCCTCCCTCTTGCCTGCCCCTGGTAACCACTAATACACTTTGGTCTCAGATGAAATAACTGGGAATAATTTTCTTACCAGCATTCACAGGATTGTCACAAGGATGAAGTAAGATAATAGAGGACACAGGCTGGTGTACCGTAAAGAGCATATTGGATCCAGCAAAATGCTTCCAATTCCAACATAAACAGTTCCTAGTTGTGTGACGTTATGGAAGTTACTTAACCTTTTAAAGCCCTAGTTTCCGAATCTGTAGAACGGGATAAAGATATCGATCTCACAGGAACGTTGTGAGGATTAAATGAGATAATGTTCAGAAGTGCCTGACCTGTAATAGGCACTCAAGAAATAGTAATACAGTATAAAATTTAGATGATAATAAAATCCTATACAAATGGGGCAAGGCGATACACAATTAGAGGAATTTGCTTTTTATTTTTTTGTTAGGATGCAACCCTCCTTCCTAAAGATTGGTTATCTGGCTCTTTGCCATAGCATTTTTCTTTCTTTTTTTATTTTGGTGAAAATATATAGAGTTGGCGCTCCTATCCAGGTTCCCAATCCGCGGATTCAACCAACCACGGATTGAAAATAGGGGGTAAAAAAAAGTTTTTTCCTTGTCATTGTTCCCTAAACGATACAGTATATCAACTATTTACATAGCATTTACATTGTATTAGGTATTGTAAGTAATCTAGAGATGATTTAAATTATACAGGAAGATGTGCCTAGGTTATATGCAAATACTACACCATTTTATATGACACTGGAGCATCCTTGGATTTTGGTTATCTACGGAGAGTCTTGAAACCAGTCCCCCGCGGATACTGAGGGACGATTGTACAACCAAATATTTATCAGCACAACTTCCACATTTACATTGATTACATTTGTCATATTATGCCACCATTACCACTATCCTTCTCCAGAATTGCCATAGTATTTTAAAGTTCACGATTTCAGAGAAACATTGGTCAGTAGTATGTAGTACCAAATAGAAAAAAAAAAAAGACTTCTGGGAAGTGGGCAGAGCCCTCTAGGTCCCCCCAAATAAAGTGCCCTAGGAATTAGCCTAGGACGCTCATTTCCTCAGCCAAAATAAAAATCAGTTGCCATTAAGTTACGGTGACCCAAGTCATCTGGTAATTCTCTTGTTTTACATTTTGAGGAACCACCAAATTATTTTTCCATAGTAGCTGTACCATTTTACATTCCTGCCAGCACACACAAGGGTTCCAGTTTCTCCACATCCTTGCCAACACCTGTTACTTATTTTGTCTAATAATAACCAACCTAGTGGGAGTGAAGTGGTATCTCATTGTGATATTGATTTGCATTTCCCTAAATGACTGATGACATTGAACACTTTTTCATGTGCTTATTGGACATTTGTATATCTTCTTTGGAGAAATGTCCATTCAAGTCCTTTGCTTGTTTTTCTTTTCTTTTTTTTTAAATTGAGTCGTTTCTCTTTGTTGTAAGAGTTCCTTATATATTCTGGATATTAAACCCTTATCAGATACATGGTTTCCTAACTGTTAACTTTTTATCATTCCTGTGTATTGGAAGTTTTTTTTTTTTCACTTAATTTTTTATTTGTCTTAGTTTTGATTACAAAACAGAAGTTGTATATATTGATATAGTCCTACTTGGCCTCCCTTTCTTTTATAATTTGTTTTCTGTGGCTTTAATATCTTAAAAATCATCAAGCCTCCACAGTGACTGTCTTCTGCCTTGCCCAGTCTGCTTGAAACTTACTGCTTCTCTGCCATCCTGCTTTTTCGAATCTGAATTGATATGCTTAGGAAAGCACACCCTCTGCTGTTCATCTCATGTCAGTTCAGGAGAGAGTGTTCCATTACTGTGGTTTATGGTCCCTACCTAATGCCTATAAGCAGAAACCCTCAACCTCAGAGAGCGCAGAGGCTGCTAAAGCTGCTGCAGGTTTCACAATACAAAACCTCTGGCTATCATAAAATATCTTTGTCCTTGAACTTTCAAAAGCATCATACAGCAAATGAAGTCTTGATACATGCTACAGTATGGATGGAGCTTGAAGACATTATACTGAGTGAAATACGCCAATCACAAAAGGACAAATATTGTATGACCTCACTTACATAAAAAAGACAGGAAAGTGCAAATGTATAGAGACTAAAGATTATTAGTGGCTACTGGGGGCAGAATGGAGGGGAGGAAAGGGGGGCTAATGGTGATGGAAAAATTGCATTGAGTAAGGGTGGAGCTACACAACTGATAATTGTAATTGCTGTCAGTAAGTTGTAAACCTGTAAAAAGTTGAATTGGCAAAAATTATGTGATAGATATATTTACAACAATGACATAAAAAAAAGCAGCTGCTGAGGCTGCTTATGTACAACCCGACACCTCATGGGATTTAGTTCCTTGGTTTGGAGTTTAAGCATGGTTTCCTGGGACATCCCAATTGATTGGCCTAATAATGCATTTAGTACTTCTGTTCTACCTCCTAGTTTGTTGCATAGTGCTTGGGGTCTTAAAAGCTTGCAAGCAGCCATCCAAGGCACAACAATTGGTCTCTATTCACCTAGAGCAACAGAGGAAGAAGGAGAGTCAGGAGCAGGAGGAGTATATGGAATGCATGGCTAATTGCCTCCATTGCTCCTTTGCCAGCAGACCAGAAGAACTGGATGGTGCCTGGATACCATTACTGAACATTTTGATCAAAGATTCTATAGAAGAATCCCGATCAAAAGGGGGAAAATGCAGAACAGAATTACAAATTCTTATGGACTCTAGACTTTCTGCAGCCATGGAGGGTGGATGAACCCCTGAAACTATTGCCCTGAGATAACCTTTAAACCTTAAACCAAAAATATCCCTGAAGGCATCTTAAAACCGAGCAATAGTTCAGCTTAACTAGTAAAACATGTCTTCCTTGAGCATTATGCTCTTTTAAGAACTATCTATATGGGATCAAATTGACAACAGCAATTGGAAAGATTAGATAGGAACCTTAGCTGACAGTGAGTTTATGTTAGTGGGGGAGGAACAACTCAGAAAAGGAGGGTGAGAATGGTTGCACAACTCGAAGAATGTAATCAATGTCACTAAATGGTACACGAAGAAACTGTTGAATTGGTGTATGTTTTGCTGTGTATATTCTCAACAACAACAAAATAAATAAAATTTAGGAAAAAAATGAGAAAAAGAAAAGTTAAAATAAGAAAATAAGTATGTAAATAAAGGTAAATAACTGAGAAATAAGTAAAATGGGAAAAGAAAATAAAGAAAAAAATAATGCAACAGAACAAGTAAAAACAAGAAAAAGATAATGCAAAAAAAAAGAAAAACAAAATTTAAAAGAATAAAAAGGGAAAAAGGAAAAAAAGTAAATACAAGCAGGAGAGAAATAATAAACTAAGAAATTAATCAAAGAATCCAAAATGTCAATAGAAAAGAAACTAAGTTCAGTCACAGTTCCTCAGATCACTGAAAACCAACTTCCTGAGCTAGAAGGACCACCAAACCTGGGCAGCAAGGGACTAACATGGGGCTTGGAATGACAAAACAATGGCTCCTTATAAAGTCATGGCAAGAGATGGACCAGTCAAGACTGGGAATAATTCACAGTTGTTTTCTCAATTTCTGGTCTCCAAAACCCTTTACTTATTAAAGAAAAAGTATTGAAAGCCCCCCCTTGAGACAAAACAAAACAAAAGTATTACACAGCTACTTATTAATAAACACATTAATGTATTTGTGCACATGCGTATTACATACAAAGAATGTGCCTTTAGTAGAAAGGTAACAGAGATTTGAAGACCTGGAATCTAGACCTAGGTATCCACTATGAACTGTGTGGCCTTGGGAAAGTCCTTCTCCCAATTGGGCCTCCTTTTTTTTTTTTTTTTTAATTGTGCTTTAAGTGAAAGTTTACAGTTCAAGTTATATTCTCATACAAAAATTTATACACACACTGTTATGGTGACCCTAGTTGCTCTCCCTATACTGTGACAACACACTCCTCCTTTCCACTCTGGATGTCCCGTGTCCAATCAACCAGCTCCTGACCCTTTCTGTCTTCTCATCTCACCTCCAGACAGGAGTTGCCCATTTAGTCTCATGTATCTACTTGAGCTAAGAAGCACACTCTTCATGAGTATCATTTTATGTCCCATAGTCCAGTCTAATCTTTGTCTGAAGAGTTGGCCTCGGGAATGGTTTTTGTTGGGGCTGAGAGTCTGGGGGCCATGTCTTCCGGGGTCCTTCCAGTCTCAGTCAAACCATTAAGTCTGGTCTTTTTACTAGAATTTGAGTTTTGCACCCCACTTTTCTCCTGCTCCGTCAGGGACTCTGTGTTGTGTTCCCTGTCAGGGTGGTCATTGGTGGTAGCTGGGCACCATCTAGTTCTTCTGGTCTCGGGCTGATGAAGTCTCTGGTTTATGTGGCCCTTTCTGTCTCTTGGGCTAATGCTTTCATTGTGTCTATGGTGTTCTTCATTCTCCTTTACCCCAGGTGGTTGGGACCAATTGATGCATCTTAGATGGTTGCTTGCAAGCTTTTAAGACCCCAGACGCCACTCACCAAAATGGGATGCAGAACATTTTCTTAATAAACTTTGTTATGCCAATTGACCTAGATGTCCCCTGAAACCATGGTCCCCAGACCCCTGCCCTGCTACTCTGTCCCTTGAAGTGTTTGGTTGTACTCAGGAAACTTCTAAGCTTTTGGTTTAGTCCAGTTGTGCTGACTTCCCCTGTAGTGTGTGTGTTGTCCTTCCCTTCACTAAGATGTTCACCTGGGAGTCCATTGGCTTGTGCCCTGGGAACGTTTAGGCTGTTGAAATCTTGGTTTATGGTGACCTCATGTGTGTCAGAATAGAACTGTGCTTCATAGGGTTTTCAAGGCTGTGACCTTTCTGAAGCAGATCTCCAGACCTTTCTTCAGAAACACCTCTGGGTGGGTTCAAACCACCAACCTTTGTGGTTAGTAGTCAAGTGCTTAACCATTTGCACCACCCAGGGACTAATGAGTCAGTGAGAGAGAAAATCTGACAATAATCATGAAAGTAGCCTCTTAATAACAACAATAATAAATGTTTATTGAGTCCTATATGCCAAGGCACTGTGCTATACATACTATCTTATTTCATCCTCTCAACAACCCAATGAGAGACATTATGACATCCCTATTTTAAAGATGAGGAAACTGGGTATGAAAGAAGTCGAATCACTTACCTAAGGTCACAAAGCTACTAAGTGGCAGAGCTGGGATTCCAGCCCAGACCATCTGCTTCCAGAGTTAATGTGTTAAGTATGCCATATTTAGGGTCATCATATAACTTCTTGTCCAAACTGAGGCACTTTTAAGCGTGAAGGGGATGCTAAAAATAATTGTATACTTTTTGAAAAGTTTTTTTGACCAACAAATTAATTTTATTATATTGGTATACCTATAAAATATTGCTATGTAAAAACCATTTTCAAAAGTAAAATCCTATATAAAATGAAAATAATATCTGTGTATACTAAGCAAAATATGAAAGTTATTTATATTAATTATCTGAGCATTAAAAATAGCATAAGCAGAGTAATTATTCTTGGTACATATTCACATAGGAGCCCTGGTGGCGCAGTGGTTAAGCGTTCGGCTGCTAACCAAAAGGTCGGCAGTTCGAATCCACCAGTTCTTGGAAAAACCCTATGGGGACAGTTCTACTCTGTCCTATAGGGTCGCTATGAGTTGGAATCGACTAAATGGCAATGGATTATGCACATAATAGTATTTTTTTCAACATGGTTTTATTTTTTGCAAAATTGCCTGCAATCTTCTTTAAAGTTGCATTTTATGGTTAAGAAATTTGAAATTGTTTGCACCTTAATTGGCTCTTCTCTGTAGAACATACTATTTTTAATTGAGAAAATACTATGTCTGCAAGTGCTGAAGTACCTGGAAACTCAGCAAATTCTACTAAATGGAGGATAGTCACAATTACATTAAAAAAATGTTGAAATGTGTAAATATTTAATCTCAAATATTCTCACAGGAACTGTCTATTCCAAGTACCATTCTTCAAGAACTATTTTCACAAGACAAAACTCATTTAAAAAGTTGTCTCTTTTTTTTTGAAAGTTCACCAAATTTGGATGCTGAAAATTATAGGCCTTTTCAATTTCATTTCATTCAAGTACAGAATATAAGTCTATCCAATTAAAAAACGGGAGCTCTATCAAAAGTATCTCCCCACAGTTAACCAATGTCGTAAAATAATGTGTACTGACTGTTTAATGAGAAAATGTTTGTTCTGAAAACCTTCACCTAAAGTACAATTAAAAAAAAAGTGTCTCCCCACAGGTCAGTATATCCCAAAGCACAATTACAGAATTTCACAATTAAATCCTGTTAATGGTTCACTATTCCAAAACCCAAACCGATTCCGACTCTTAGCAACCCTATAGGACCGAGTAGAACCGCCTCATAGGATTTCCAAGGCTGTAATCTTTACGGAAGCAGACATCATTCTGCCGTGGAGCGGCTGGTGGGTTTGAACCACCAAACTTCCGGTTAGCAGCTGAGCACTTAACCACGGAACCACCAGGTCTCCTTTTTTATTCGAGCTTTCATTTAATTTGTTTCAATCCTTTTGTGGGGATACATTTCAATGCTTTCATTTTCATGCTTTGTTTTCAATAACTGAAATTTGTTAAAAGCTTCAAAAACTGAAGGTTTTTTTTTTAAAGCACCTCACTGGTTGAATATTTTGATTAAATATTTCCAACTAATGTTGAACAAAATAACCCAAAATTTAGAACACTCTTTGTCAAAAGTTCAGTACCATTTGTAGGACAATTAGGTGGATTAACAAACTTGTTCTTCAAAATCTCAAGCATTTCTAAAATCTGTTGACAGGCTGCAAAAAGAGAAAGCATTTGCTGCCACACAGAGAGGTATTTTTTATATTCTGTTTGTGTGTGTGTGTCTGTGTTTAGTATTCAACATTAGCTTTGTCACATAGAAAAAAATGTAGTTCAGATATTCTGTGTTTATACAAAAAATTGTAAATGTTGACACTACAGTTTCTTTTTCAATTGGCATCGAAGCCTGTTTGGATTGGTTGTCAATTATATGAGCACTGTAACCAATCCCAAGGATGTTTCTGCTCCATAGGTTTCTTAATTTAGTAAGAACATTGTTTTTACCATGACATTGTCCTCTGCTAAAATTTGTGTTCATATTATCACTGAAAGCATCAAATACATTTATCTTTAGCATTAAACTTTGTTGCTGAACTTGAATTGCTTTTACAATGATGTCAGATGTTTCACCTTTGTCAGAATAATCTTTCAAAATTGTTATTTTGATTCCATCCATTGGATGAAACAACTGAACCATTATTAAACTTCTTTTCTACTTGAAGTATCTGAAGACATTGATATAAAATTGGCCTAATTGAACTGTTTGTTTGGCTAATGCAGGCAATGCCTTAACAGCTACTGCTTCACTTTTTGTACATGCATAAGGATATTTGGAATAAAAAATGAGCAAAATGAATTTAGAAGACCAATCATTTGATCTACATGACAAGTCACGCTTCACAGAGTTATATGTAAACCTTCTGCATCTGCATGTGTGATCCTTGGGTAGTTTTCTTAAAATAACCACTGACTTCTGAGGTAGATGCTGATGCTTCTTCAGCAGGCATGTGTCTTCTGGTTTTTGTGTGGTCAGTGATATCATTGTGGCTCCCATGAGTGGTAAACATCAGCGAACATTTTGTGTGAGTTACACGTACGTCACCAAATTCAGTACCTAATGACCTTATGTATAACAAGGAAATGTTGCCTGGTCTCTCAACATCTTCATGATTGTTGGTGTGTTTGAGTCCATTGTTGTGGCTATTGTGTCAGTCCATCTCATTGAGGGTTTCCTTTGTTTTTGCTGACTCTCTACTTTGTTTAATTAAACCTACCAAAAAAAAAAAAAAAATTCAGTACCTCATTAAGGAGCTCTGCTGGCGCAGTGGTTAAAGCGATGGGCTGCTAACCGAAAGGTCAGCAGTTTGAAACCACCATGACTCCACAGGAGAAAGATGTGGCAGTCTGCTTCCGTAGAGATTTACAGCCCTGGAAATCCTATGGAGTTGCTGTGCGTTAGAATCGACTCAATGGCAGTAGATTTTTTTGTTGTTGTTCTGGTTTAATTTTTCAGTAAACATGTACTTCCATTTATTTGAGCCCATTATTGCTAAAAGAATTTATTGCAAAATAAGACAGCATTGTTGTGTTAGGTGCCATCAAGTTGGTTCCAACTCATAGCGACCCTATGTGCAACAGAACAAAACACTGCTCAGTCCTGTGTCATTCTCATGATTGTTGTTATGCTTGAGCCCATTGTTGTAGACACCCTGTCAATCCATCTGGTTGAGGGTCTTCCTCTTTTTTGCTGATCCTCTACTTTACCAAGCATGTCATTCTCCAGGGACTGGTCCTTCCTGATAACATGTCCAAAGTCTCACCATCCTTGCTTCTAAGGAGCATTCTGGCCGACTTCTTCCAAGACAGATTTGTTCGTTCTTCTGGCTGTCCATGGTATATTCAATATTCCTTGGCAACACCATAATTCAAAGCCATCAATTCTTCTTTCGTCTTCCTTACTCACTGTCCAACTTTCACATGCATATGAGGAAATTGAAAACACCATGGGGGCACATCTTAGTCCTCAAGGTGATATCTTTGCTTTTAACACTTTAAAGAAGTCTTTTGCAGCAGATTTGCCCAATGCAATGCGTCTTTTGATTTCTTGACTGCTGCTTCCATGGGCATTGATTGTGGATCCAAGTAAAATGAAATCCTTGACAACTTCAATCTTTTCTCCGTTTATCATGATGTTGCTTATAGGTCCAGTTGTGAGATTTTTGTTTTCTTCCTGTTGAGGTATAATCCATACTGAAGGCTGTAGTCTCTGATCTTCATCAGTAAGTGCTTCAGGCCTCTTCACTTTTAGCAAGCAAGGTTGTGTCATCTACATAACGCACGTTGTTAATGAGTCTTCCTCCAATCCTGATGCCGAATTCTTCTGCATATAGTCCAGCTTCTCAGATTATTTTCTCAGCATACAGATTGAGTAAGTATGGTGAAAAGATACAACCCTGATGCACACCTTTCCTGACTTTAAACCACGCGGTATCCCCTTGTTCTTTTCAAACGACTGCCTCTTGATCTATGTACAGGTTCCTGATGAGCACAATTAAGTGTTCTGGAATTCCCATCTGTCTTAGTCATCCAGTGCTGCTATAATAGAAATACCACGAGTGGATGGCTTTTAACAAAGATAAATTTATTCTCTCACAGTCTAGTAGGCTACAAGTCCAAATTCAAGGCATCAGCTCCAGATGAAGGCTTTCTCTGTGTTGGCTCTGGAGAAAGGTCTTTGTGATGCATCAGTCTTCCCTTGGTCTGGGAGCATCTCAGCACAGGAACCTCAGGTACAAAGAACACGCTCTGCTCCCGGCACTGCTTTCTTGGTGGCATGAGGTCCCCATGTCTCTCTGATCGCTTCTCTCTTTTATATCTGAAAAGAGATTGGCTTAAGGCACTACCTAATCTTGTAGACCTCATCAATATAACTGCTGCTAATCCGTCTTATTACGTCATAGTGATAGCACTTACAACACATAGGGAGATCACATCAGATGATGAAATGGTAGACAATCACAATACTGGGAATCATGACCTAGCCAAATTGATACACACATTTTTTGGGGAACATAATTCAATCCATAACAGTTATCCATCTTTTTTTTATTGAACTTTAGATGCAGGTTTACAGAACAAACTAGCTTCTCATTAAACAGTACATATATTGTTTTATGGCATTGGTTAACAATCCCATGACATGTCAGTACTCTCTCTTCTCAACCTTGGGTTCCCTATTACCAGCCTTCCTGTCCCCTCCTGCCTTCTAGTCCTTGCCCCTGGGCTGGTGTGCCCCTTTAGTCTTGTTTTGTCCTATGGGTCTGTCTCATCTTTGGCTAAAAGGTGAACCTCCAGAGTGACTTCATTACTGCGCTAAAAGGTTGTCCAGGGACCATACTCTCGAGGTTTTTTCCAGTCTCTGTCAGACCAGTAAATCTGGTCTTTTTTTTTTTGTGAGTTAGAATTTTGTTCTACATCCTTCTCCAGCTCTGTCCAGAACCCTCTGTTGTGATCCTGGTCAGAGCAGTCAGTAGTTGTAGCCAGGCACCATCTAGTTGTACTGGACTCAGTCTGGTGGAGGCCATGGTAGTTGTGGTCCATTAGTCCTTTGGACTGATCTTTCCCTTGTATCTTGTTTTGTTCATCCTCCCGTGCTCTCGAATGGGTGAGACCAGTGGAGTATCTTAGATGGCTGCTCACAGGCTTTGAAGACCCCAGACGCTACTCACCAAGGTAGAATGTAGAACATTGTCTTTATAAACTGTGTTATGCCAATTGAGCTAGATGTTCCCTGAGACCATGGTCCCCACAGCCCTCAGCCCAACAATTCAGTCCCTCAGGGAGTTTGGATTTGTCCATGGAGCTTCCATGACCTTAAGGGTATCCAACTTTATGTATTTCATTTTTGACGATTTCCAATTTTCCTAGATTCATACTTCATACATTCGACGTTCTGATTATTAATGGATGTTTACAGCTGTTTCTTCTAATTTTGAGTAGTGCCACATCCGCAAATGAAGATCTTGAAAGCTTGACTCTATTCACGTCATTAAGGCCGACTCTACTTTGAGGAGGCAGCTTTTCCCCAGTCGTATTTTCAGTGCCTTCCCACCTCAGGGGTTCATCTTCCGGCAGTATATCAGACAATGTTCTGCTGCTGTTTATAAGGTTTTCACTGGCTAAGTTTTTCAGAAGTAGACTTCCAGGTCCTTCTTCCTAGTCTGTCTTAGTCTGGAAGCTCTACTAAAACTGTCCACCAAGGGTGACCCTGCTGGTATTTGAAATACTGCTGGCAAAGCTTCCAGTATCACAGCAACACACAAGGCACCACAGGATGACAAACTGTCAGACACAGTTGTCTAGCACACTGATATTTCATCTCGCTTTTCCTACTATTCTGTGTCAAGAGATGGCTGCCAATCCTCTTCCTTAACCTGTTGAGATATGGCTGGAATTCACTGTTCCAAACAATCAACAGATTGATGTGTGCTACTACATTGTTGGGTTTCCCCTAGTGTGGACTTGCTGCCCAGCTGTGGGGAATGTGGGTCAATGCCAGCTGTCAGCTCCTTCAGGGTCTGCCTCCAGATCACCAGGTCATGCTCTCCCTGGGGCAGCCTGCATCCAGTGACTGAGAAGTATAATGGCTGGCCATATCAGCTCAATGCAGGACACTCTGATGGGCTGAAAGCTTGCTCCAGAGCTTACTCCAGAGCTTGCTCCAGAGCTCCCTGTGGAGTTAGCTGAGGCTTGCTCCAGAGCTGAGGCTTTGCTGGGCTGGCATTGCTGTTCGAATTTTCCCTCTGTTGAATCCTGCTTCCTGCCCCTTCCTTTCACAAGTATTGACCTCCAAATAGCATCTTGCACTCCAAACTTGATCTCAGCATCTGCTTCTGGAGAGCTCAACCTGTGACACCCAGCTTCCTGCCCTTATAGCAGCTACAATTAAAATGCACGAAGTCCAGTTTGCAAAACATCAGTGCAAACTTAGATGCTTCCTTGCAGCTCAGTGGCAGGTAACCCAACCCAGGTCTCCCACACTTGCTTGCGCTCAGTAATGATGCTTCCCCATATCTTGCACCATAACGATAGAAAAGGCCACATGTGTTGAATTGGGGGACATGAAGCAGGGAAAGTTTCATGGAGGAGGCTGAGCATTTCAAAGTAAAGGAGAGAGAAGGGGGAAGATAACTAATACTGACTGAGCACCTCTTATGTCTCAGGCTCTCTGCCAGGAGCTTTCCTTGCTTTAGTTCATCAACGCTCTGCTTACAATAATACTATGGGATAGGTGGTTCCACTATCAATAATAACAAAATAATAATAGATACCATTGATTGAGTGCAGTAATTACTATGTATCAGGGGCTTCTCTGAGCCTTCACATTTGTTATTGTCTCATTTTATCCTTAAAGGTCCTCAAGGCCTGGAAAACTTTCAGATTTTGAGGATGCTCACCAACCTTTCATCCTGTAGTACCAGGATTCGATGGATTGCATTTAGGATGAACTTTTGTGCTAACTCTTCTCCAAACAATCTCGCACAAAGTGGCCTTAAATATAGGCTGCTGCCTGGTAGTAAATTTGTGCAAGATTGCTTGGAGAAGAAAAAATAAGGGACTCAGTTCAACTCAAATGGCTAGTAAGTGGCAGATTCCAGTTCAGACCCAGGCCAGTCTGACTCCTTAGCCAGGGTTTCTGACCCCTGTTGCTGGGTAGCCTCCTCCTGGGTTGCTTTTCTTTTCTTTTTTTTTTTTTTTTAGGCATGCTGGCTTTGTATTTTCTTCGGTGTCACAGCAATAGTAAACAAAGTATTAATGATATCCTTAATTTAGGGAAAAAACTTTGGAAGTAAAACCATGGGCAAGGAGTAAAACCATTTACACAAGCAGCTCTGGTGGCGCAAAAAGTTAAGCACCAGGCTGCTAACCAAGAGGATGGCAGTTTGAACCTGAACCCAACCCACCCAACGGCTCTGCAGTTCTCCTCTGCCACATGGGGTTACTATGAGTTGAAATCAACTTGAGGGCACCAAATAACATTTTTACACTCAGAAATTTAAAGCTTTAAAATAAATAGCAGTTAACTCACAAAAAAGGCAGTAGATGTGATTTTTTTTCACTACTCGGTGACATAAATACAGTGAAACCTGTGAAAGCCGGAACTTGACAAGGCTGCCTTGTTTTTCCAGGTCTTGCAAGTTTTCTGTCTTTGACAGGGTGCAGTCTTACATTTTTCTATCACTCGTTTTAGTGTAAAATATTTGAGTTTTCTTTCTGACAGATTTCTGCCATACAGTTTCCAGCTTTTGCAAATTTTGCTGTAAAAGAAAAATATTTTTGCATTTTATCAGGTCGTCATGAGTCTGAATCAGCTCCACAGCAATTGTTTTGTGTGTGTCAGTTGCTTAATCTTGGTTACCATTTACTTAATTCTCTGAATGTGTTTTCCTAAAATAGCTTTATGGAGGTATAATTAAGATACAAGAAACTGTATATATTTAAAGTATGCAATTTGATAAGCTTTGACGTATGTATATAGGAAGCAATTCTGGTGTCTCTGTCGAAGTCATTTACAGCCACAGCAGCACTTGCAGCCCAACGACCTGCCACTCCAGTGATTAGTGACCATAAGGTACTAGGCTTTGATGCCAGTTCATGGCGCCCGTAAAGGGTACCAAGTGAGTAAGTATGGCTGAGAAAGACTTGAAAGCAACTACTACCGTCAAAGCAACGACTGAGGTATGGCAAGTGCCCTATGCGAGCTTAAGGAGGGGCGCTAACGAGCAGTTTCTGTTGGCCCTGGCACTTTACATCGCCAGCTGTGAGAGATCTTTCAGCAATTTAAAACTAATTGCCATAGGCGCTATTTTCCCTAGGTTGGCCCCTGACTGTTGGCGAAGTCAGAAGTACCAATTTTAGACATAAAGGACAGCATTTTATTGTTTTTTTCTCAAAGGGTCCATAATTAACCGGTAAGGATTTGCATGCTACTCTTGGCGCCAAAGCCAAGAAAAAAGCAGCATCACACGGCAAAAACAAAAACAAAACTGCATTTCAAGCCTAGGCCTCCAGGGGGAGAAAGTCGCAAAGCCTCGGAGTTACTTGCATAAAGTACAACAGTCGCTTTGCTAAACTAGGTCGCCTTCACCGCCAAGGCCGGTGCTGGCAGCAAGCGCGGCCTGCCATAGCTGCGGCTCCAAAGGTGCCAAACGCAGGAGACACAAAAGGCCAATGTTTCGCCCAGATCGGTGTGTTCCTGTCCCCGCAGGCCTGACCCCCAAGTCCAAAGGCTCGCCAGCCCGGCCAGCTGGCGACCGTGGGGCTCGGCACCGGAGCCGCTGGAAGTCAGGGCGCAGTCGAGGATTGCAGCCCAGATCCCCTTCCTGCCTCCACCCCTGCCCTCCGTCTGCCCAGGGTTCCGCCCAGTCGGGAAACCAAAGACTTAAAACCAACGGTCCTCTCTGATCTCAATTTTAGCAATCCCAAGAGGGGCTGGAGAGGGTTGGGAAAGCTAACCACATATAAGTTTCGTTTTTATTAAAATCTTCACGTGATTACCAGACTCTTGACTCAGCGATTTCGCCAACCCGCCTCCTTTAATTTATTGGTTTGTCGTCCCCGCCTTCACCTTTTCTTGTACCATCCTGTCTACCATTTTTGAACATTTAAACGCAAGTCTCCCGTTCGATATAAAGAACAAATAAATCAACTGTTAAATTCATTTAGCCAATTCATTTCAAGTCCGAAAAATGATCTGTTGGGAGTTTTAATCACTTGACACAGTCTCCTCCCTCGTTTTCCACTGAGGCAACTACCACATTTTTCTTAAAAAAGATCATCTGTTTTTCTCACTCTACTACTATAGTGGCATTAACACTTTCATGGGGGAAGACAAACTGAACAACAAATATACTAATAAATTATATTTTATGTTAGAAGGAGATAAGTGCTATGAAAATGAAGGGCAGAGAAAGGGGATTTGGAATTACTCGGGTGGGGAGGGGCGCAGTGGTTAAGAGCTCGGCTATTAACCAAAAGGTCAGCAGTTCGAATCCAGCAGCTGCTCCTTGGAAACCCTATGGTGCGGTTCTACTCTGTCCTATAGTGTCACTATGAGTTGGAATCAATTAGATAGATGGCAATGGGTTTGGTTTTTGGTTTCATGGTGGTGGTGGGGCTCTGAATTTCACTATTAAATAGGGTAGTCAGGGCAGGCCTCATTGAGAAAGTGACAGTTAAGCAAATGCTTGTGAGAGTTAGCCATGTGGATATCTGAAGGAAGAAAGTTCTAGGCAGAGAAAGCAGCCAGTGTAAAGGCCCTGGGATGGGAGTATACCTGAAGAACAGCAAGGAGGCTAACATGGATGGAGAGGCACAACACTTACTTACTGCTTAAATGAATGGATGCTGTATTAAATTCCTAGGCCTGTCATAACAAATTACCACAAACCGGGAGGCTTAAGACAACAGAAATTATTCTCTCACAGTTCTGGAGACTACCCATACCAATACCCATACCCATTGCCATTGAGTCGATTCCGACTCATAGTCAACTCATAGTCTCATAGTGACCCTGTAGGACAGAGTAGAACTGCCCCATAGGGTTTCTGAGAAGTGGCTGGTGGATTCGAACTGCCAACCTTTTAGTTAGCAGCTGAGCTCTTAACCACTGCACCACCAGGGCTCCTTCTGGAGACCAGAAGTCCAAAGTCAATGCGTCAGCAGGGCCAAATCCTTCCTTGCCTCTTCCAGCTTCCAGTGGCCTCAGGCATTGCTTGGCTGTGGCAGCATAATTCCAATTCGGTAGAGAAGAAGACATAACTTTCTTGTCTACCAGACTTTCTTCTCTGTGTCTCTGTGTGTCCTTTCCTGTCTCTTATAAGAATAGTTTCATTGGATTTAGGCCCTACCCTAATCCAGCAGGATCTCATCTCTATCCTCATAAAATTACATCTGCCAAGACCTATTTTCAAAAAAGGTTACATTCACAAGTACCAGGACTTAGAACTTGGACATATCTTTTGGGGGGCATAATACAATCCCCTACAGATGGTGAAATAGGTGATTACAAAGCAAGATGTTAGCAAGTATGAAAAAAAAAAACCACCCATACTGCAAATTGAAGATAAGAGTGCTTGAGGAGCTGCTGACTTGTAAAGAAGATGGTTCTATGTAGGCTTCCTGAAACTTGAGTCGTGGACGGTAGGGGAGATGAAATGGAGCCAGAGCCTCAAACAGCCCCCCAAATCATTGTCCAGACTTGCAGGTCTCTGGAGGGCTAGGAGAGAAACCTAAGTCTTGAGACCGTTGAAAACTGGCATGTACTCTTATTCTGGGACGTTTGTTAAGTGGCAAAGGAAAAAACCAACCAACCAACACAAAACCTAGATTTTCCATCAAAATCTCTGAAAAGCCAATTTCAGGGAAAGAAGGCCCAGAGAACCCTCATTTCTCCTCTAAGACCATCCAGTCTTTCACACAGGGGTGTATTCATTTTCTGTTGCTGCTTTAACAAATCATCACAAACCTTATGGCTTAAAACAATACAAATATATCATCTTAACAGTTCTGTAGGTCCAAAGTTTGGAATGGGTTTCAGTGGGCTAAAATCAAGGTATTGGTGGGGCCATGTTCCTTCTGAAGGCTCTAGGGGAGTATACATTTCCTTGACTTTTCTAGTTTTTTTGTTTTGTTTTGTTTTCTCCAAAATTTAATTTACTTTGTTATTGTTGAGAATATACACAGCAAAACATACACCAATTCAACAGTTTCTACATGTACAATTTAGTGACACCGATTACATTCTTTGAGTTGCACAACCATTCTTACCTTCCTTTTCTGAGTTGTTCTCCCCTCATTAACATAAACTCACTGCCCCTAAAGTTCCTATCTAATCTTTCAAGTTGCTGTTGTCAATTTGATCCTGTATAGGATCAAGGCAGACCTTTGTTACTAGTTAAGCTAAACTATTGTTCCCTTTTAAGAAGACTTCAGGGGATAGTTTTGGTTTAAGGTTATATCAGAGCAATAGCAATAGATTATATCAGAGCAATAGTTGCAGGGGTTCATCTACCCTCCATGGCTCCAGAAAGTCTAGAGTCTATGAGAATTTGAAATTCTTTTCTGCATTTTCCCCCTTTTGATCAGGATTCTTCTATGGAATCTTTGCTCAAAATGTTTAGTAATGGTATCTGGGCACCATCCAGTTCTGGTCTCATGGCAAAGGAGGCAGTTGTTTATGGAGGCAATTAGCCACACATTCCATATCCTCCTCCTATTCCTGACTCTCCTTCTTCCTCTGTTGCTCCAGGTGAATAGAGACCAATTGTTGTGCCTTGGATGGCCGCTGACTTTTCTACTTTTTGTAGGCTGCCTACATTCCTTGGCTCATAGCTCCCTCCTTCCATCATCAAAGTTAGCAAAGGTCAGTTCAGTCTTTCTCACATCAAATCACTCAGACCTCTGCTTCTGTTGTTACTTCTTCTCTGACCTTGACTCTGCTACTCCTTCTTTCACTTATAAGGACCTTGTTATTACACTGGGCCCACCGAGATAATCAGAAAAATTTCCTCTTTTTAAAGTCAGCTGATTAGCAACCATAATTCCATCTGATGCCTTAATTCCCTCTTGTTTTGGGGATTAGGACGTGGACATCTTTGAGAAAATCACTACCCTGCCTGCCAGGCTAAGGAATTCCAGGATAAAAACCAAAAACCAAACCTGTTACCATTGAGTCAATTCCAACTCATAGCAACCCTATAGGATGGGGGAGGGAATCCATCTCCACTAATTGTTTTGTAATTAACAAAAGATCAGAGACTTTCTGAAATATTTGTCAAGATGTTTTTGGTGGCACTAAATGTGCCCTTCCTTTTATAATGCTGTCGAATGTCCTTTGTATTTTCTTTCACTATAAACTCCCTCCTCCAACAACTACTGAGGCACAGAGGTGGATTAGCCAGTAAGCAAGGTATGCGTGGGCTTACTTGTGTTTACTTACTAATCTGTAGTGAACAGTTTCACATTGGTTTCACCACGTCGTTGATCTGGTGAAAAACAGGTGAAATTGTTCACTACATATTCGTAAGTACACATAAGTAAGCCCGTGCATACCTTGTTTACTGGATAATCTGGCCCTGGGAGCACAAGGAATTTCAGGAAACTGTGGAATTCAAGAAGAGCACTTAGAGGGCCATCTTATCTAATTTTCCTTCCTATGCTAAAATTGATTCTACATTTTTCTGGACAAACACTCATTCAGCTTCTCTTTAAGCACTCCCAGTGACACAGAACAGTTCACTGTAAGGTATTACTTTTCAAGGTATCATTGTTAAACACTTTTTCTTCCTACTGAGCTCCTTGTAACCTCAAACTAATTTTCCTACTTTTCTCTCTGGAACTCTCTAGAATTTCTTCTTCCCTCTTCCCTGTGATCAGGTCCCTGGGTGCACCGCAGAAGAAAGGCCTGGAGATTTGCTTCCATAAAGACTATAGCAAAAAAAAAAAAAAAAAACCCTATGGAGCACAGTCCTACTCTGTAACACATGGAGTCATCATGATTTGGAATCCACTCAAGGAAATGGGTTTGAGTTTTGTTGTTGTTGTTCTTCCCTGTGATCAGCATTTAGGTATCTGAAGGCCACTACCTCACTAAGAGTCAGAATTGACTCGACGGCAACAGATTTACTCTACTAAGAAGGAGCCCTGGTGGCACAATGGTTAAAACACTTGGCTGCTAACCAAAAAGTTTGGCAGTTTGAACCCACTAGCCACTCCGCGAGAAAAAGACCTGGTGATCTGCTCCCGTAAAGATTAAAAAAAAAAACACAACACACTGCCGTGGAATTGATTCTGACTCATAGCGACCCCATAGGGCTTCCAAGGCTATAAATCTCTATGGAAGCCACTGCTACATCTTTCTCCTGTGGAGACGCTGACGGTTTCAAACTGCTGACTTTTCAGTTAGCAGTCGATCACTTTAACCACTGCACCACCAGGGCTCCTTCCTGTAAAGATTACAGCCTAGAAAACCCTATGGGGTAGTTCTACTCTGTCATATAGGGTCCCTATGAGTCAGAATTGACTTGACAGCACACAACAACATCCCACTGGAATATCGCCTCCTTTGCCTTGAGCTCTCTACCAAAGTGACCAAGGTTACACTTTGCACTTTTGTTTTTAAGAAGTCACATTGTTGACTCATATTGAGTTGTCAGTAATGAAACCCGCAGATCTTTTTCACATGAGCGAGTTTTTGCAATGCATGTTCTCTTCCATCTTGTATTTGTGAAATAGATAAAAAACAAAACAAACAAAAAACAATAACTAGAACCAGACCTTACATTTATCTCTGTTCAGTTTGACTAAGCAAATCTTAAAACTGGGACTGCTTGGCATGAATGAAATGGTTAATCCCAGACATAAATTGAAATTCTATTTTAAATTAAAGCTGCAACCAGGTTTGAAGCCTGCCTCTGCCTTCTACAAAGGACAAGTTGACTTCCTGTGAAAGTTTTAATTGCTTGTGACACAAAGAGTGTAGAGATCTGGGCTTTAGCTTATGTAAATAATCTTGCTATCTTAACTGCTTTCAGGCAATTCACCCAATGCGTCCCTAGGCCCTCACTCCTTCCTAGCCAGATAGGCAATGTTTACATTTCAAAAGGTTTCAAGTTAGAGCTGATATAATCTTCTTCTTAACCAAATAGGCAATTTACATTTCAAGGGCTCCAACTAGGGTTGAATTGGCCTACAATCAATCACTAAACCCCCACATTAGGAATGTTTACATGGCTTGCTTTACAAATATTGCTTTAGTCAATTCCTATTGGGAAATAGGTTATGTTAGAAACTGATGTTAGGAAAGTTTGTAGTTTGACAACTCCTTGTAAATTTTTCCTTCCTTCCCCTGCATCCCTTTGATGTGAAACCATTTTGCCTTTGTTTGCTCTGCCTAATACCTCACTGCTTTCCGTGCAAACCAGAACACACTCTGCCTCTTGTTTGAGTGCCTCTGTGAGTCTCCATTTCACAAAATGATCTTATTTTTTTTTCTACAATAAAATTCTTTGTTATAATTTCTAGTAGCGCATCAGTCTAGTGTTTTCACTAGGACAAGTGTAATGTCACTGGTTTGGACCCACTGTTCCAATCTGTTCCACAGAATTGGAAATCTTAATGCATTTGAATCTGAATCATCAGACTGCTCACCCTGCTAGGTGGGGGGCATTTGCAAAGCTGACATTTACTGAGTTTTCAGGAAAATAGTCCTGTTATTTAAAACATAATTTTCGTTTTCTTTTCTGTAGTTATACTCACTTCTAACGCATTGGAAATTAGCATTGTCTTTCAGCTTTAATCATGAATTTGATGCTGAGCAAATCTTGTTTTTTTCTTTCTTTAAAAGAGCGAATCATATTTTCTTTCCCTGTATCTGACTATGGTAACAACTGCAGATTAATTTTCTGCAAAAAGTATATTTTTAAGCAATTAAAAAAATAGAGCACAGAATTTTCTAGATATAAATTCATTTAGAACAGAGTTTCTCTAAGTGTAGCCCACAGACCATATACATCTTAATCACCTGGTTGTTTTCTAAAATTGCAAATTCCTGAGGCCAACACAGACCTTTAGATTCTCTTGTAGTGGGGCTCGGAAATCCTCACTTTAATAAAAAACATACGTGATTCTTATGGACACTAGAGTTTAAGAACTCGGCTTTAGAATTTCAACACAGTCATCTATAGCAGTGAGTCTCAACCCTGGCTGTACTTAGATTCACTGGAGACCTCTTAAAAACTCTGATGCCCAGACTACACCCAATATTAATTAAGTCAGACTCTCTGGGGGTGGGACCCTAGCATCAGTACATTTGCAAAAGTTTCCCAGGTGATTCTAATGTGCAGCTGGCATTGAGATGATTTGTATGTTCCATAGTATAGATTTGAGGGTTGTTGTTGTTAGGTACCATCCAGTCAGTTCTGACTAACAGCGACCTTACGCACAAAAGAATGAAACACTGCCTGCTCCTGAGCCATCCCCACAGTCTTTGCTATGTTTGAGCCCATTTTGCAGCCACTGTGTCAGTCCATCTTGTTGACGATCTTCCTCTTTTTTACTGACCCTCTACTTTACCACACATGATGTCCTTCTCCAGAGACTGATCCCTCCTGATAGCATGTCCAAAGTATGTGAGACGTAGTCTCACCATCCTTGTTTCTAAGGAGTATTCTGGCTGTACTTCTTCCAAGACAGATTTGTTCTTTCTTCCGCCAGTTCATAGTATATTCAATATTTTTCAGCAACACCATAATTTAAAGGCATCAATTCTTCCTAGGTCTTCCTTATTCATCGTCCAGCTTTCATATGCATATGAGGCGATTGAAAATACCATGGCTTGGGTCAGGCACATCTTAGTCCTCAACGTGACACCTTTGCTTTTTAACACTTTAAAGAGGCCTTTTGCAGAAGATTTGCCCAATGCAGTATGATGTTTGATTTTCTTGACTGCTGGTTCCACGGACATTGATTGTGGATCCAAGCAAAATGAAATCCTTGACAACTTCAGTCTTTTCTCCATTTATCATGATGTTGTTTATCGGTCCATTTGTGAGGGTTTTGTTTTCTTTATGTGGAGGTGTAATCCATACTGATGGCTGTGGTCTTTAATCTTTATCAATAAGTGCTTAAAGTCCTATTCACTTTCAACAAGCAAGGTTGTGTCATCTGCATATCGCAAGTCGTTAATAAATCTTCCTCCAATCCTGATACCGTGTTCTTCTTCACGTAGTCCACCTTCTTGGATTATTTGCTCAGTATACAGATTGAATAAGTATGGTGAAAGGATACAACTATGACGTATACCTTTCCTGATTTTAAACCATGCAGTATCCTCTTGTTCTGTTTGAATGACTGCCTCTTGGTCTATGTACAGGTTTCTCATGCGCACAATTAAGTGTTCTGAAATTCCCATTCTTCGCAATGTTATCCATAATTTGTTGTGATCCACACAGTTGAATGTCTTTGCATAGTCAGTAGAACACAGGTAAACATCTTTCTGGTATTCTTTGCTTTCAGCCAAGATCCATCTGACATCAGCAATGATATCTCTCCTTCCATGTCCTCTTCTGCATCCAGCCTGAATTTCCAGCAGTTCCTTGTCGATGTACTGCTGCAACTGGTTTTCAATGATCTTCAGCATAATTTTACTTGCATGTGATATTAATGATATTGTTCGATAATTTCCACATTCTGTTGGATCGCCTTTCTTTGGAGTGGGCACAAATATGGATCTTTTCCAGTTCGTTGGCTCTTTTCCAAATTTCTTGGCATAGATGAGTGAGCACTTCCAGCGTTGCATCCATTTGTTGAAACATCTCAATTGGCATTCCATCAATTCCTGGAGTCTTGTTTTTCGCCAATGCCTTCAGTGCATTCAATATTTTGCCCATAGACTCCTTCGATATTGCAACTTGAGGCTTGAATTTTTTCATCAGTTCTTTCAGCTTGAGAAATGCCGAGCATGTTCTTTCCTTTTGGTTTTCTAACTCCAGGTCTTTGCACATTTCATTATAATACTTTACTTTGTCTTCTCAAGTCACCCTTTGAAATCTTCTGTTCAACTTTTTTACTTCATCATTTCTTCCTTTCGTTTTAGCCACTCTACGTTCAAGAGCAAGATTCAGAGTCTCTTCTGACATTCATTTTGGTCTTTTCTTTCTTGTCTTTTTAATGACCTCTTGCTTTCTTCATGTATGATGTCCTTGATGTCATTCCACAACTTGTCTGGTCTTTGGTCGTTAGTGTTCAATCCATCAAATCTATTCTTGAGATGGTCTCTAAATTCAGGTGGGATATACTTGAGGTTGTACTTTGGCTCTTGTGGACTTGTTTTAATTTTCTTCAGCTTCAACTTGAACTTGCATATGAGCAATTGATGGTCTGTTCCACAGTTAG
>NW_004444002.1:331122-342861 GCF_000243295.1 Trichechus manatus latirostris | reverse complement strand
AGCAATTGATGGTCTGTTCCACAGTTAGCCCCTGGCCTTGTTCTGACTGATGATATTGAGCTTCTCCATCGTCTCTTTCCACAGATGTAGTTTATTTGATCCCCGTGTATTCCATCTGGCGAGGTCCACGTGTATAGTCACCATTTATGTTGGTGAAAAAAAGGTATTTGCAATGAAGAAATCATTTGTCTTGCAAAATTCTATCATTCCAGAGTCTTTCTATCACCAAGGCCATATTTTCCAACTACCAATCCTTCTTCGTTGTTTCCAAGTTTCACATTCCAATCACCAGTAATTATCAATGCATCTTGATTGCATGTTTGATCAATTTCAGACTGCAGAAGTTGGTAAAAGTCTTCAATTTCTTCATCTTTGGCCTTAGTGGTTGGTGAGGAGTTTTGAATAATAGTCGTATTAACTGGTCTTCCTTGTAGGCATATGGATATTATCCTATCACTGACTGCATCATATTTCAGGATAGATCTTGAAATGTTCTTTTTGACGATGACTGTGATGCCATTCCTCTTCACTTTGTAATTCTTGGCATAGTAGACCGTATGATTGTCTGATTCAAAATGGCCAAAACTAGCTCATTTCAGCTCACTAATGCCTAAGATATTGATCTTCAAGCATTCCATTTCATTTTTGACAACTTTCAATTCTCCTTGATTCATACTTCGTGCATTCTGAGTTCCAGTTATTAATGGATGTTTGCAGCTGTTTCTTCTCATTTTGAGTTGTGCCACATCAGCACATGAAGATTCCAAAAGCTTTACTCCATCTACGTCATTAAGGTTGACTCTACTTTGTGGAGGCAGCTTTTCTTCCCCAGTGCCTTCCAACCTGAGGGGCTCATCTTTTGGCACTATATCAAACAATGTTCTTTTGCTATCCATAATGTTTACACTGGCCAATGTTTTCAGAAGTAGAGTGCCGGGTCCTTTTTCCTAGTCTGTAAGCTCTGCTGAAACCTGTCCACCATGGGTGACCCTGCTGGTATTTGAAATACCGGTGGCATATTTTCCAGCATCACAGCAACATGCAAGCCACCATAGTACGATAAACTGACAGACAAGTGGTGGATTTAAGGGTTAAATAATATCAATTTACATAATAGTAACAAGTTAATTCTGGCATAATGTCAAAAATAAATCTTCAAATAAGTTACATTTTAAAACCAGGCAGCAGTATTTAGAAGGAAAATAAATATGAATAAACTGAAGCTAATAAAATTAGCATTCACTTAAGCAATATGATTGTTCCAGTGCCTTCTTTCTGATAAGGCTAAAGGAAAAATGTTTGTAACAACTTGTCAAATCTCATAAAACCCTTTGAGCCCATAAATGTCACCTGTTTACCTTGGACTTTGAGTCACTTGTCCTAGAGTAAAAATGAATTTATCACTATGAGGGGAGAGAAGAGGTGCCTCTTGCTGAGCACTAAAAATTTTCAATAGTAACTGCTGTCATTATATTTCAGACAAGGAGGGTTGAGGGACCACTGTATCTGCGTCACAGTGTTAAGCACTTCTGGCAGCAATGGGAATAAATAAGCTAGTAGATGGCATGGTCCTGGAGAAACAGTCTAGTTAGAGAGGCAAAGCAAACATGGGAGAAGCCAGAGTGAAAGTTTATACAAGACTGCATTATAATAGAGGAGACCTGGTGGCACAGTGGTTAAGCGCTTGGCTGCTAACCGAAAGGTTGGCAGTTTGAACCCACCAGCCGCTCCACAGGAGAAAGATGTAGCAGTCTGCTTCAGTAAAGACTGCAGCCTTGAAAGCCCTATGGGGCATTTCTACTCTGTCCTATAGGATCACTATGAGTCAGAATTGACTCGACGGCCATGGGTGTTATAATGAGGTACTAAACTGTGGGATACATGTTAAATGCTAGTTCAGAAGTTCAGCAGAAAAGGTCAGTGAAGTCTGCAGTGGTCGGGGAAAGGTTTGCAGGTGGAGTTTGAGCTGTATCATGAAAACATTTCAGGATTTGAATTTATGGTAGAACAAATGAGCAGCTTCCTGGATGAAGGGTATTATATTAGTTCAGATGACTTCAGATACAAGTAACAAATTACCTGAACTAACAGTGGCTTAAATTTTATACAGACATTTATTATCCCACTTAACAAGCAGTTGGGATGTGGGAAGTTTCAGAGTTTGTACAGGAACTCAACAATATCATCATGGACCTAGCATCTTTGTCTTTTTGCTCTGGCATCTTCAGTGTAACAATAACATCTTCCCTCATGGTTCCAAAATGGCTGCCGCAACACCAAGCATCACATCCTTACTCTTTTATCTCAAGCAAGAGGTTGTAGGAGAGCTTTTTCATGTGTATCTCTTTTTCAGAGAGGAAATTTTTTTCCATGAAGCTCCCTCAGAGTGCTCTTCATGTCTCATCAGCCAGAAGTAGGTCATCTGGTGTGATGTAGTCCAAACTCTTACAGCAGAGGAAAATGTACTCCAAAGAGATTAAGTGTCCCAAACAAGCCACAGAGTGTGTAGTGTCCAAACTGTGATTAGAAACCAGCTATCCTGATTTCTCTGCTGAGGGGCATGAGTGGCTGTTAGGTGTGAGCACTCTGCTAGAGGTGGCATTATGCAGAGGTCTTAGCAGGTCCCTGTGAGAGCCATCACTTAGGATTTATCTGGATCATTGGTTTCTCCATCCTGGTTTACAAGTCTTCAGGTGGGTGTGTCTGCCTCTGGAAGCTACCTTGGCTCTCAGAAATTGCTGTGTCTGGGGAGAAAGGATTGAAAATATGGACTGGAAAGGGATAGAATCAAGTGAGCAGTACTTATTTTTCTTGACTTCTATTAAATTCCTAATGATTGTTAACCATTGTCATAGGGCAACATTTGTAGTAACTGTTAAATGGGAGACTATTTTGTCCTGTAAGCCTTCATCTTAAGTGAGAATAACAGCACAATTAGAAGAGCGTAGTCAATGTCACTTAGATGTGTATGTAAAAGAATTTTTGAAATGGCGTATCTTTGGCTATGTGTATTTTCACAAAAAAAAAAAAAAAAAGTTGAGAATTTAGAGGGTTAAAATGTTGTGGGGTTGTTAACCAATGTCATAAAACAGCATGTGTGTTACTGTTACATGAGAAACTATCTGTTCTGTAAGCCTTCACCTGAAGTACAATAAAATATTAAAAAAAAAAAAGGTCCTCCAAGGTTGAGAAGGGAGAGTGTTGACATGTCGTGGGGTTGTTAACCAATGTCATAAAACAATATGTGTACTGACTGTTGAATGAGAAACTGTTTGTTCTGTAAATCTTCATCTAAAGTACAATAAAAAAATTTTTTTAATTAAAAAAAAAATTCCTAATGAATGGGTTGGCTGGATGGACCATCCTCCTTAAAATCCATTATAAGGCCAGCAAATACTTATGTGAACAGTCAGCTGGAGATGGGTATAAATAACATCTGGAAGAGTGAAGTTGCTAGGAAACTCACACATTTCAATTCATAAGAGTTCTAAGGTCTCCATCTAATGTATTCTGTACCAGAACTGAACAGCGTTCTCAGTGTTTTTCTGGCCTGTCTCACTGACATGAAATTTTAATGAGAGTTGGCTCAGGGTTTGAGCCAACTAAGAATAGAGCAGTAGACAAGGAATACAGAAATAAGAGTTCTATTTCCAACTCTGCTGCCTACTTGGGCAAGTAACTTGACCTCCCTGGGCAAGATGAGGAGACAGATGAGGGTCCTTCGGGTTTTGAAATATCTATTATTCCACATCAAGAGTCTGCAACAAGTGGCTGTCATATGCTGAAGAGCTGGCTGCAGCCTTTCAGTCACACTTGCAGAGTCAGGTTGTTGTCATTATCATTGAGTCATAAAGGGAGAGAGAATTTCTGGATCTGGGCCACACCCTCTCGTCCAAACTCCCTCTACAAAGGAAGAAAACAATAGGACATTACTTCATAAGCAATACATCATCTCAGTTTGGCAGGTCATAGTGTCCTGAGGTCACTCTCTTTCATGACATATTGAGTTGGATGAGAGGGTGTAGATCACAGTGGAGAGATAAGTAAGGAAGGTTGGTAAGCAAGTGTGTGTGTGTGTGTGTGCGCGCGTGCGCGCGCGCGACACAGAGAGAGAGACTCAAAGAAAGACAGAGAAATAAAGAGAGACACAGAAATAGAGATATAAAGACAGGGAGAAAGTGGTCGAGGCGGAAGTCAGAAGTTTGTCAACAGTTAGCTGACTAGTCTAGTGGAAAAAAGACATATATCCTTTCACTTTCCCTTATGTGACACAGATGGAAGAAACCTGGGAAATAGTATGCTGGGGAGCCCACGCCACTAGCTCAGCACTTAGGTTATACGGTCTCCAAAAACTAAAGCCTATTTTTGTATCTTCCATTCACTCATTAATTCAATAAACGTTTACTGAACACTTACTATGAGAATAGATGGGTGAAAAAGATGGCCATGTTCTCTAAAAAAGAGCCCCAAAGAAGCTCATAGGCTACTATGGGGTCTGGGTCAGTGAACAGACAATTACAGTGTGATGAATGGCATGACAAGGGAAGTCTGGGGTCTTAGGGGTCTTCACAGTTTTGGAGGCTAAAAGTCCAAATCAGGGTCTGAGCAGTGTCAATTCCTTCTGTGAGCCTGTCTCCTTTCCTCATATGTCATCTGTCTTCCCCTGTGTGTGTTGGTGTCTAGTATGGTGCTTTTATAACTCAGAAGTGAATTGGTGTAGGATCTACCCTACACTGACAGACCTTGACTGATTGATTGATTGTATTACATTAGATTGCATTATGGACGGTGATTACATTGCAATACTTTGTTATTGTTAGCTGTCCTCGAATCAGCCCCCAACTCATGGAGACTCCATGTACAATGAGATTGGACCATTGTGATCCATAAGGTTTTCATCAGCTGATTTTGGAAATAGATCGCCAGACCTTTCTTCCTAGTCAGTTTTAGTCTGGAAGCTCTGCTGAAGGCCTATTCAGCATCATAGCAACACAAAAGCCTCCACTGACAGGTGGTGGCTGCACTTGAGTTGCATTGGCCAGGAATTAAACCCAGGTCTTGAGCACGGAAAGTGAAATTTCTACCATTGAACCACCACTGCCCTCTACATTATATTAAATGTAAAGTCATTACATTATAGTATATTACATTATGGAAGGTAATCTGCCGTACCCAAGGCCAATTGATTTAATCACATGTGACTACTCCATGAGAGCAACTAGACTAGTGTTTGGCCAAACCACTGGGAACCATAACCTAGCCAAGTTGATACATAAAATTAACCATCACAGGTTCCAAAGATCCAGTGCAGGATCACAACTGTGGGATCCAACTTTGCTCTGGCCACACCAGCAATGCTTATCTTGTGGCTAGTTTTCCAATTTTCAAAATGATTTATCCTGCCACTTTTATGGTGTTGTTACATTAATGGTTTTGTTCTGTGATGCAGTTTCTATATTAACCACATGGTGATGTTGCAGACAGATCTAGCGATTTGTTTGGGGAGGAGGAGGTTTTAAGAACATTTTAATTTTTTAATAAATTATGGTACAGTTACACAATTAAAAGTTATGCAGCCACTGACAGAATGAGTTAAAGCTATATGACTTATAAGAAACATCTTCAAGATATACTACTAAATGATAAAAGCAAGTTACTAAACAATATGTAGAGCCTGCTCTCCTTTGTCTAATTTTTTTAAAAACAGAATATAAATATATAGGTTGGTACATGCATAACTTTTTTTTTCCCTGGGAATACAAAAAAAGAAACCGTTAACAGCAAAAAAGAGGAAGACGCTCAACGAGATGGATTGACACAGTGGCTGCAACAATGGGCTCCAACATAGCGACGATTGTGAGGATGGTGCAGGACCAGGCAGTGTTTCGTTCTGTTGTACACAGGGTCGCAACGAGTAGGAACTGACTTGATGGCGCCTAACAACAACAATTACCACCACCACAACAACAGTGGTTACTTTAGTGAGCTGGACTGGGGATCAGGGAAGGGAAGAGGGTATTTCCTTTTGAGTTTATACCTTTTAAAATTATTTGAATATTTATGATCTTGCATTAATTAAAAATTAATGAAAAATCATTATTACAAAAGCAATCAACTTGTTTTAAAATTTAAATACTGCAGAAGTTAATAAAAGTCTCTTCTCCCTTACCGCTTAATCGCATTCCCCAAAGGAGAGGTAACCACTGGCAGTAGTCTGGAACCTCCATACTCAGATTGTGGTCTCCAGACCAGCAGCATCAGGATCATGAAGAAGTTGTTAGAAATGTAGAATTTTATGCCTCACCCCAGACCTACTCAATCAAACTCAGTGGTGGGGCTCAGCAAGCTGCGAGTTTTTTGTCTTTTAAAATTTTATTGTGGTGAAAATATACATAACAAAGCATACATTACCCAACAATTTCTACATGTACAATTCTGTGTGGCTCATTACAAATTATGGATAACATTGCACAGGATGGGAATTCCAGAACACTTAATTGTGCTCCTGAGGAACCTGTACATAGACCAAGAGGCAGTTGTTTGAACAGAACAAGGGGATACTGCATGGTTTAAAGTCAGGGAAGGTGTATGTCAGGGTTGTATCCTTTCACCATACTTATTCAATCTGTATGCTGCGCAAATAATCCGAGAAGCTGGACTTTATGAAGAAGAATTCGGCATCAGGATTGGAGAAAGACTCATCAACAACCTGCGATATGCAGAAGACCCAACGTTGCTTGCTGAAAGTGAAGAGGACTTGAAGCACTTCCTGATGAACATCAAGGACTACAGCCTTGAGTATGGATTAAACCTCAACATAAAGAAAACAAAAATCCTCACAACTGAACCAGTAAGCAACATCATGATAAATGGAGAAATGATTGAAGTTGTCAAGGATTTCATTTTGCTTGGATCCACAATCAATGCCCATGGAAGCAGCAGTCAAGAAATCAAAAGATGCGTTACATTGGGCCAATGTGCTGCAAAAGACCTCTTTCAAGTGTCAAAAAGCAAAAATGTCACTTTAAGGACTAAGGTGCGCCTGACCCAAGCCGTAATGTTTTCAATCGCCTCATATGCATGTGAAAGCTGGACAATGAATGAGGAAGACTGAAGAAGAATTGACGCCTTTGAATTATGGTGTTGGCGAAGAATATTGAATATAGCATGGACTGCCAAAAGAACAAACAAATCTGTCTTGGAAGAAGTACAGCCAGAATGTTCCCTAGAGGCAAGGATAGCGAGACTTCGTCTCACATATTTTGAACATGTCCCTGGAGAAGGACATCATGTTTGATAAAGTAGAGGGTGAGGGAAAAAGAAGAAGACACTCAACAAGATGGACTGACACAGTGGCTGCAACAATGGGCTCAAACATAGCAACAATTGTGAGGATGGCAAAGGACCCAGCAGTGTTTCATTCTGTTGTACATAGGGGCGCTGTGAGTCGGAACCGACTCGATGGCACCTAACAACACAAACAAGGTCACATTCATAAATACAGGGGTTAGGACTTCAACATATCTTTTTGGGGGAAACAATTCAATCCATAACAATAACCATCTCAAAATGTCACTTCTTATTGATGGTGGGGCATTAAAGGAACTTCTTCTAAAGGCAGTGCCTAAAATTGTTGTGCATATTAGTCCTGTGTTGGGCAAGTCATTTACTCATGACTCAGTTTCTTCTATGATAGAAGACATACATTGCCAAGTGTTCTCACTTTCAGGAATTAATTACATTAAAAAAACGATAGTGAAGGTAGATCAAAAACAAACAAACAAACAAACAAACAAACAAACACCGTTGCCATCAAGTTGATTCAACTCATAGCAACCCTATAGGACAGAGTAGAACTGCCCCATAGGGTTTCCAAGGAGCACCTGGTGGATTTGAACTGCTGACTTTTTGGTTAGCAGTTGAACCCTTAACCACTGTGCCACCAAGGCTCCAAGAAGGTAGATTAGTGGTTCTTAATATTTGAGCGTGGGGGAGGCAGAGAGTCACAGGTCCCATTTGAGAACTAATGAAAGCTATAAACCTCCCCCAGAAAAATGCACATACATGAATGTTGCATGTAACTTCTGGGGAGTCAGAGACCCTCCTCCCAAGCTCATTCACAGAGGCGATTAAGATCTCCTGGACAAGATAATTTTGAAGCTCTATCTTAGTGTCTCTCAAAGTGTGGTCCATGGATGATCGGAATCAGAATCCCTTGGGATGTTTGTTTGAAAATAGATTCCTAGGACTACTGCATAACTACTGTTTCAGAATATCTGGGGGATGACACCAAGGCATCTGTCTGACTTTAAAAATCCCCAAGTGATTCTTTTGGAAACTAACATTTGAGGGTCAGTACTTTATTCCAACCTGAGGTTTTTGAATGCTTTCATCTGTTGAATATTTTAGGTTTCATCTGTTTACCTGTCAAGCATACCAAACAGTAAGTTCAGTATGATGTTATTAAAAATTTACGTGTGTGTATATATAGGAAAAACATTTGGAAGGAAACATATGTATGTTTTTCCTATGTATTTTGATATATATATATCTTAAGATGTTAAGAGTGTTTCTCTCCGGATAGTGGGATTATGGAATATCTTAATTTTTTCCCCTTTATCCTTCTATTTTATTTTTCTTTCTCATTTTCTTTCTTTCTGTATTTAAAAAAAGGCTCTTCCTCTTTCTGAGTTCAATTCTCCCATCTGAAACACAAGGGTGTTGCAACTAGATGAATTTCAAGGTCACATCCTGCTCCAGTGGTCAGTGACTCAATACTACCCCCTAGCTTAGTTGTCCATTAATAGCATGAACTGCATAGGTACTAAGTGTGTAGCAAATAAAATAAAAAACCCACTGCCATCGAGTCAATTTCGACTTACACGTATTACGTTGAGATGCCTAGCAACCGTTTTTACTCTAGCAAAATTATTCTCTTCTTTCTCAAGGAGCCGGAACTGAAATAACTTCTACTATTTACAGCCCGCCCCCTCCCGCAAAAAAAAAAAAAAAAGTTCATCCTCTCGCTACCGTTTTAGGAAAGGCCGTCCGCACGCATCTCTTAGGAACTTAAGCATGGTTGTGAACCAAAAAGCCGGGCGTGATCGCCCCGCCCCTCGGCCCCTACACCACCACCCCTTCTCGCCGCTTTCAAGCGCGGACATTGGCTGAAGACAAGAAAGAGCCCCGCCCTGAGTCTTATGACTCGCGCTTAAGCGCTGATTCTTGGTTCTTGCAACGCTGTGGTCAGTGGTGACCGGCGCTGTTACCCCAGTCCGGGCGAGCCGCTTCTCTGGTGTTGCTGCTTTTGTCGCCGCCGCCTCTTGCTTTGCGGGATCATGGTGTACCGAGGCCTCGGCTTCTTCCCGGTTCCGGGCTTGGGGCTCGTTCTGCTTTGCGTCGTCCTGGGTGAGTTGTCGGGCCCGCCGGCTTAGGCTCCCAGCCTAGGCCCGGGGCGTCACTTCAAAGGCTACAAGTTGAAAGACTGGTCGGCGGGGAGGGGTGGAGGGGCTGACTAGCTGACACTGGGCGGCGGCGGCTGGCCCGGGGAGGCGAGCAGTGACCTAGAGCAGGCCTGACTGAGGGATGGTGGGGAAGATGGGCCCGGGAGAGTAGGATGGGGCAATAAGGAGGTGGGGGTGGGGTGGACGCCGAGGGAGTGGGTAGAGAGGAGTGAGGAGGGGAGGAGGTCGGGGTAGAAAGAGTAACTTGGAAAGATATTAAGGAGTGTGCGTAGGAGGGCGGTTCCTGCAGATTAGGGAGCGGCAGGGACAATTTTGAGAGGAGAATCCTGGTTTACCAGGAGCAGGGGAGAGTTTGGGAGATGGTGGGGAAACTATGGGGTGGGTGAGAAAATTGGGTAGGGAAGAGACTGAGCCTGCATGGAGAAGTTTAGGGGAAAAGCTTGGGTGGGGGACAGATAGGAGGATTCAGTCTCAGGAGTACTGATGGGGGTGGAAGGGTATTTGTAGGTAGGAATTTGAGGCCTTGAAGGAAGAGTGATTAAAGAGCCGAGGAATGATGCTGGACTTAAAAGTTTGGTAGTCAGAGGGTTTTTTTTTTTTTTTTGGGTCATATCAAATTTTTTAATTTGTTTTTGAACAGCTGATTCATACATATTGTACAGAATATTCAGGAGGTGAAAATTTAACAGGAAAAATATTATAAAAGTTACAAAAAGATATACAGTGAAAATTGTCTTTTTTCTCCTTCAGTTCTCCAGCAACCCAGAGGCAACCATTGTTACTAGTTGCTTGTTATTACTTCAGAGGTATTCTATGCATATGTATAACCAAAAAACCAAACCAAACCCGTTGCCATCGAGTTGATTACCACTCATAGCCACCCTGTAGGACAGAGAACTGCCCCATAGGGTTTCCAAGGAGCGGCTCATGGATTGAAACTGCTGACCTTTTGGTTAGCAGCTTGAGCTCTTAACCATTGGGCCACCAGGGCTCCTGAATAGGTATATTAGTTTAAAAAAAAGAAATAATAGCTAACTACATGCACAGTTCTGCACTTTGATTTTTTTTTAGTTAAAAATCTATATCGTGGAAATTGTACCCTATCATTATATGAAACTTTTTTCATTTGTGTTTTATGTTTTTTTCTTTTTTTTCCTAAATTTTATTTTGTTGTTGAGAATATATCCAGTAAAACATACACCAATTCAGCAGTTTCTACATGTACCATTTAGTGACACTGAGGACATTCTTGAAGTTGTGCAGCCGTTCTCACCCTCCTTTTCTGAGTTCTTCCTCCCTCATCAACATAAATTCACTGCTTCATAAGGTTTCTATGTAATCTTTTGAGTTCCTGTGGTCAATTTGATTCTGTATAATTCTTAAAAGAGCATATTGCTCAAGGCTCACCTTTTTACTAGTTAAGTTAAACTGTAAACTATTGTTCAGTTTTAAGAAGACTTCAGGGGGTATTTTTGGTTTAAGGTTTAAAAATTACGTCAGGGCAATAGTTTCAGGGGTTCATCCATCCTCCATGGCTTCAGAAGTCTAGAGTCCATGAGAATTTTCAATTCTGTTCTGCCTTTCCCCCCTTTTGATCAGGATTCTTCTGTAGAATCTTGGATCAAAATATTCAGTAGTGGTAGCTGGGCACCATCCAGTTCTTCTGGTCTCCTGGCAAAGGAGGCAGTTGTTTATGGAGGCAATTAGCCACACATTCCATATCCTACTCGTATTCCTGACTCTCCTTCCTCTGTTGCTCCAGGTGAATGGAGACCAGTTGTTGTGCCTTGGATGGCACTTGCAAGCTTTTAAGACCCCAGACACTATGCAGCAAACTAGGAGGTAGAACAGAAGCACTAAACACATTATTAGGCCAATTAACTGGGATGTCCCCTGAAACCGTGACCCTAAACCTCTAAACCAAGGAACCAAATCTCATGAGGTATTTGGTTCTACATAGGTAGTCAGAGTTTTGAGGGTGAAGGGACCTAAGTTGGCTGGGGTGATTTTGAGGCAAGAAAACTTAAACCTAGCTTCAGGAGACTAAAGGAAAAAGTGGGCATTTTGGTGGGGAGTGAGTATCTGATTTGGATGTGTTGAGGATGTTGTCTTTCTACCAGTTTTGCTCCTTCCTCTCAGCCAGACTCTGACAAAGAAATCCCCAGATGCTTCACTTGGGGAGGACCTCCCAAATGTGAGGTTTTGAGGGTGGTATGTTTGCATCTAGTATACGATCTCCTTGCTTTCAGAGTCTCTCTTTTTTTTTTTTTTTTTT
>NW_004444002.1:320759-322882 GCF_000243295.1 Trichechus manatus latirostris | reverse complement strand
GGGTTTCAGGATTGTTGATTCTCTGTTTGGCTTAGTTTTTCGGATCTTTGTTGTGGAGGGACGGCGTGGTGCTTCTGCCTAGACCGCCATCTTGCCGGAGACCCCAGAGTCTCTTTTTTTCTTCTCCCTGAACATATAATTAGCCTATTACTCTGGTTTGTTTGTTTTTTGTTTTTTTGGGTGAGGATAGGTAACGTCCTAAGGACTGAATTGTTACAGGTCCTAAGAAGGACTGGATGAATGTTGGCTGATTGTGCTGTGCCCCTAAGTGGTGCCCTAAAAGCTCTAAGGCCTGAAAAAGTGAACTTTGATCAGAAGTCTCTTCCTGACCTGATCATCCCATGCTGGTTGCTCCCCACTAGCTCTTGCTATCTGTGAAATAATGAAAGAACAGAAGGAACAGACCCAGATGGGGGTGGGAAAGAAACAGACATATTAGGGGTTTGAGAAGGCAGTGAGAGGTATACATTTTGTAATTCACAGTTCAGTAGGATCAAATCAACACCCTAGAACAGTGGTTCTCAACCAGGGGACAGTTGGCAGTATCTGGAGGCGTTTTGTGTTGTCATAACTGGGGTAGTGATGGCTTCTGGCATCTGATAGGTAGAGGCAGGGAATACTGCTAGACATCCTACATGTATAGAACAGCCCCCCCGCAACAAAGAATTATCCCACTCAAAATGAGAAACCCTGCCCTAGAACCATAGCATTGGAAGGGTTCTTGATTATCTAATCACATGATTCTCAGAGACCTTTATATGCGGTCTGCGAGATCAAAACTATTTTCAGAATAAAACTTTAAGAAGTTATTTTTTTCACTGTCACCCGTGTACAGTGGAGTTTTCCAGAGGCTACCTAATGTGTGATGACATCACCACTCTGATGGCTTTGATGTTCTTGTGTTTTATAAATTGCTTGGTTTTAATTTCTGATGTGGTAAATATCAGTAGATATAACTCACACAAACCACAGCTCTTTGAGGCCCTCATTGGATAAGAGTGTAAAGGGGTCTTGACATCAAAACGTTTAAGAACCCTGATCTAATCCAGCTGTCCACACAGTGCAGGAAATTTCTGTAGCATGTCTCCAAGAGGGCCAGGGAGGCTTTGATTGAATGCTTAATTCAAAGTCTTAACTCTACTGTGAAGCACTTACTGAGGCCTGAGTGACCCTAAGAAAGGATTGTTTACAACAGAGAGTAGCTTATCAGTGACAAGAACACATCTGACGAAGGCATTTGTTAATTAGTAGTTCACTGCCAGTTGGATCTGTGCACAAATACAACACTGCTATTGTTTAGGGAAAGTGAAAAAAAAAGTCCTATTTGTTTGCCTTTATGCCATTAACCTTTTTTAAAAATTATTATTATTGTGGTAAACATATATGTGACAAAGCATTTGCCATTTCAACATTTTTTGCATGTACAATTCAGTGACATAATTTTTTTAGTGTCCATTATTCTTTTTTTTTGTTTGTGTTTGTTGTGGTTTAAGTGAAAGTTTATATTTCAAGTTAGTCTCTTATACAAAAATTTATACATACATTGGTATGTGACCCTAATTGCTCTGCCTATACTGTGACAGCACACTCCTCCTTTCCACTCCTGATTTCCCATGTCCATCCAACCAGCTCCTGACCCTCTCTGCCTTCTCATCTCACCTCCAGACAGAACCTGCCCATTTAGTCTCATGTATCTACTTGAGCTAAGAAGCACACTCTTCACGAGTATCATTTTATCAGTGACATAATTTTTTTTTCAGAAGAAGTTACTCTTTTTATTAGTGGTCAATAAAATGATCAAAGAATTTCTCTCAGAATTCTTGATGAGAAGAAAATGTGCAAGTGTTTCAAAACTGAGGTGCTTGGCATGCCTAGAGTGGCTGGCTCAGGTGTAGGCCTGACTCCATTTTGTGACTTCTGCTTCTGCATTCCTGAGAATGTATCTTTGACTTCTTTTTTTTTTAATTAAAAAATTTTTTCATTGTACTTTAGATGATTTACAGAACAAATAGTTTCTTATTAAACAGTCAGTACACGTATTGTATTATGACATTGGTTAAAAAGCCCATGACAATCCATCTACCTACAGTCACCGGATCTTCGACAAGGGCCCAAAGTCCATC
>NW_004444002.1:311902-318049 GCF_000243295.1 Trichechus manatus latirostris | reverse complement strand
GTACTGGACTCAGTCTGGTGGAGGCTGTGGTAGCTGTGGTCCATTCGTCCTTCGGACTAATCTTTTCCTTGTATCCTGTTCTCTTCATTCTCCCTTGCTCCCGAAGGGTTGAGAGCAGTGAAGTATCTTAGATGGCTGCTCACAGGCTTTTAAGAGCCCAGACGCTACTCACCAAGGTAGAATGTAGAACATTGTCGTTATAAACTGTGTTATGCATATTGAGCTTGATGTTCCCCGAGACCGTGGTCCCCACAGCCCTCTGCCCAGCAATTCAGTCCCTCAGGGAATTTGGAAGTGTCTGTGGAGCTTATATGACCTTTTCTTGTACAAAGTGATACAATTTTTTAATGAAAGCTTTTTTTGTTTTGTTTTAGAAAATCTGTGCCAGATCATGAAGAAAATAAAGAGGCAAAAAGTACATAAAAGAACCCATCAGCTCATCTACTAGTTTGCCGTTTATTGATTGGGACTAACTAGATTTAGCCTCTTGGAATATTTGCAAGACTGATTCATTCCACCTCCAAGTTCAGAACAGGATTTGGAGAAGTGAAAGTTCATATTGTATCTAGATCAGATTTTTAAAAGGTTCCAGGAGAAAATAGACCATTAGTGTGGACCTCAGAGCCGTCTTATGTGGCTTTTTAGAATTCAGCAGGTCTTCAGTTGCTTCGTGGGTTTTGCACGTAACTTTCATATATCAGAATGGATACCAAGGATAGGTTTTTGAAAATTCAGTACATGTTTGTAAAGTACCTGCTCTGTACCTAACGGGTACTGTAGAGGTTACCAGTGAGCAGGATCTGTCCTGAATTTATACTCTCATTAGCAACTTGTGCTGTGTGTGTGCCAGTTTCACTTTGAAACTCTATCCCAGCTCCGTTGGTAACTTTTTAAAAATAGCTGCTGTAGAGTTAAGTATAGAAAGTAAATCTTAGAGTCTGTGTATTGGCCTGCTTCACAGAAATTAAATAATGCCGACACATTTATTTGATTGAATTATAACTGACCAGAGGATTTTCTGAAGTAAAGCTATATGATTTAGAGGGATTATAAAGAATGTAGTGGATAAAAATCCTTCCCTAACATTGTTGCTTAAATTACGTTCCCTATGTGACATCTAGGAGTCCTCGTGGTGCAGTGGTTTAGAGCTCAGCTGCTAACCACAAGGTCAGCAGTTCGAATCCACCAGCCACTCCTTGGAAACCCTATGGAGCAGTTCTTCTTTGTCCTATAGGGCCTCTATGAGTTGGATTCAACTCCATAGCAACAGGTTTCAGGTTTGGTTGTGATATGAGAGATGTCAGAATTTTTCTCTGGTTACTGATTCTTATAATTAGTTTGAGTTCTGGTCTTTTTAGAGTTGAAACTTTATTATTTTTTTTAAATTGAGGCTCTTCTGGGTGGGAAAAACCTCATTTAAATATCCTTCCTGTGCACTTTACTGGCCCCTCTCTCCCACAAATGTTTATGGAATCCCTAAGGAGCCCTGGTGGTACAGTGGTTGTAAGCTTGGCTTCTAAGCAAAAGGTTGGCAGTTCGAATCCACTAGCTGCTCCTTGGAAACCCTATGGGACAGTTCTACTCTCTGCCCTATAGGATCACTATGAGTTGGAATTGACTCGACGGCAACGGGTTTTTTTTTTTCATCATGCTGGAGTCCATCCAGAGGCACCTTAGAAGAAACGCCTGGTGATTTACTTCCAAAAGATCAGCACTGAAAACCCTGTGGAGCACAGTTCTATTCTGACACACGTAAGGGTTGCTGTGAGTTGGAATCGAGTTGACAGCAGCTGTTTCGGTTTTTGGCTGTTGTGTACTAGCTACTCTAATAAGTGATAGAGATAGAGCAATGGACAAGGCAGATGAGATGTCTGCTCTCATGGTGCTTACATTTTAGTGAGGGAAGATAGCCCAACAAGTAAATAATATCATCTCAGATAGTGATAAGCATTGTAAAGAAAATGATGCAGGTAATGAGGAAGGAGAATGACCAGATAGAAGGGGGTAGGTGATGGGGAATGACCCTCCTTTACCTTATGTGGTTAGAGGCCTTCCTTTGTGAGTGGTATTTGAGCAGAGACCTGAGTGTCAGAAGGAGGCCAGCCATGTGAACCACCTGGGGAAGAGGAATAAATCTTGTCTTGCCCAATCTCCTAGGTTAACACGTTAGCGTATTTTCTACTCTTTTTTTTCTTCTAGTACTGCTCAAGTCTCCCCCATAATACTAATCTCTGAGAGCAGAGACTGTCTTATGTACTATTTCTCATTGTCTGCCTAGCACAGGGCCTGGTACATGGTTACCTACCCACTGCCCTTGAGTCAATTCCGATTCATAGTGCCACTGTAGAACAGAGTAGAACTGCCCCACAGGGTTTCCAAGGCTGTAATCTTTACAGAAGCAGACTGCCACATCTTTCTCCCACGGAGCAGCTGGTGGGTTCGAGGTTCTGCCAAAATTATTCTAGCTGTAATAGAGATATTTGAAAGGACAGGTTTATCATTAGCCCATTAGTCATTGGTTCTCACATCAGGTAGGACTATACATATATAGATATATCCCATGAATATAGCTTTATTCCCCTATATCTTTGAGTGGGTTTTGTCTGTAATCAAGGATTCTTTCACAGCGCTATGGCTGGCTTAAGTGACCCTTGGTGCAAGAGGGCTGTTCTTCTCCAGTAGTGACAAAAGCATTTTGATCATAATTTCATATTAATGTGATCAGAGATCCCTTCAGATCCCAAAGTGTACTTTATAAGTACTTGTTGGTATCATGCTGTGCATTGCAAAAGAATTCTGGAGGTCTGCCAACACCGCTCAGCAATAAGCTCTTTCCATTAGGTGAATAGTGTTCAATGATATTTCCTTACCCACTCTGTGACTTTAAAAAAATTATTTTGTAGCCCAAAATCAGATTATTACTTTTCTATTTTAAGAGACTTACCAAAAAGCCAGAATATAAGCAGCTGAATACAGTGATTTTACCTATATTACCCGTTGCCGTAGAGTCGATTCCGACTCATAGTGACCCTATAGAACAGAGCAGAACTGCCCCATAGGGTTTCCAAGGAGTGGCTGGTGGATTCAAACTGCCCACCTTTTGGTTAGCAGCCAAGCTGTTAACCACTGCACCACCAGGTGAATTAACCTGCCTGGTTTGAATTCTAGCTCTTCAACTCCAGGGATGGGGTGCTTAATCACTTCATTATATTGCCTTTTAGATCATTCCAAATTCAGGGTGCCAGTTCCAGGGGAAGGCTTTCTCTCTCTGTCAGCTCTGGGGGAAGGTCATTGTCATCAATATTCCCCTGGTCTAGGAGCTTCTCAGTGCAGGGACCCTGGGTCCAAAGGACTCGCTCCACTCCTGGCTCTTTCTTGATGGTACTGAGATCCCTCCTCCTCCTGCTTGCTTTTATATCTCAAAAAGGGTTGACTCAAGACTCAGCCTAATCTGGTAAATTGAGTTTTGCCTCATTAACATAACTGCCTCTAATCCTGCCTCATTAACTCTTAGAGGTTAGGATTTATAACACATGGATAATTACATCAGGTCACAAAATGGAGGACAACCACACAATACTGGGAATCACGACCTAGCCAAGTTGACACATATTTTGAGGGGACACATGTCAATCCATAACAATACCGTAAGCCTTTTTAACAAAATAGTTTAGGTATTCTAAAATCAAACAGAGCAATAAAGATGGAAGTCTCTTGTTAGAGACTCCTTACTGAAGTGTAAATATTGCCATTGTAAACTTTATGGGAAAAGCATTATTCCTAGCTTGAGATCCATGTCCAAAATTTATTGAGGAGAAAGATAGCATGGAGTTTGAGTATCCAGAAAACTGATAGGTCTGTGATTGGGAAGGGCTAAAGGCTTGGCCTTCCTGTAATTAGGTTAAACTATATTTCAAGTCCTTATTGCAAGGTATTCTTACCTTGATATAGTCAGTCAGTATGTATTGAGACTCTTCTGTGTATTCAGCACTGCTAGGAATGATAGGAGATACAGGAAAAGTAATAGATAAGATCTCCACCATGACATCCATGATGGATGGTATTCATATAAAAGATACACTCCTGGGGTCTGTGGCATCGATAAGCTCAGCTGCTTTAGGGAGCATATTGGAATTCAGATGAATGAGAGAGACATTATCAAAAGGGAATCTTGAATCTGTCCATTTGTAGCATTCATTCACAGTCTTTGGTACTTTTTTATTAGTAACAAATTACTTTCTGTACACTATAATTTACCCTGGCACACCAGTTTGTTGTGAGGTGACAACTGAAAACTGCTGTTTTGGAGCTTATGACATAGGGGAGGCAGGATTTACAGGCATAAAATAACCTTGAATAATTTAGGATAGTATAAAATGTACTGAAGTATGGGGGTTTGCACTGTGACTCCTCCTCAGGGGCTTTTATAGTCAAGGAAAACTTTGCGGAGAAAATGGGTCCTGAAAAATGGGTAGTGGATCAGCCCGGATTCTTAATTGTAAGCAACAAAAATAAAGTCTGCTTGATTTTAAGCAGAAAAGAAAATTATTAAAAATATATTAGAACATATCATACCTCTTGACCCCACAATTTCATTCCTAGATGTGTTCCCAGCTGATACACGTACACATGTATTCACCAGCATGTGCAAGAATGTTTACAGCAGCATTACAATATTTGTAATAGAACCAAACTGGAAACTGTCCAACTGCCCATCGACAGGAACATAGTAGCAATAGATAAGTAGTGGCATATTCACCCAGTAATAGAAAGCTGTTCAGCAGTGAGAATGAACACACTACAGTTACACTCAGCAACATGGATGAAGCTCACAAACATAATGAGTGAAGAAGCCAGACACAGAAGAGAGCATAGTGAATGATTCCATTTATATCAAGTTGAAAAAGAGGCAGAACTAGTCTACACAGAAGTCAGGATAGTGGTCACTTGTTGGAAAGGAACATAAAAGGGGCTTTGGGAGTACTTGTAATGTTCTGTTTCTTGATCTGAGAGCAGATTACACATGTGGATTCAGTTTGTGAAATAATTTTGAGCTGTATCCTTAATGGAGCCTTGGTGGTGCAGTGGTTAAGAGCTTTAGCTGCTAACCAAAAGGTTGGCAGTTCGAATCCACTAGCTGCCCCTTGGAAACCCTATGGGACGGTTCTACTCTGTCCTTTAGGGTTGCTATGAGCTGGTATCTTGTCAACAGCAATGGGTTTGGGTTTTTTTTTTGGTTTATAGTTAATGTTATGTGCGTTTTTCTCTACATGTGTTATACTGTGTATTTTTCTGTATGTAATATATCAACAAAATGTTTATTTCTTAAAAAAGGTATATTGGGTAACTCAGAATTACTGGAGATCCTGGCTGTATATTCCCAAGCCTGATTCAATACCCCAAATCATGGCACTGAACTGCACTACCACTGCTGAGCACTAAACTGTACCTTGCGCCACTGGCCACTGCCACTAGGTCTGCTGGCCTTGTTGCCTAGGAGTTTGATCCTGCTGTAGCTCCTTCCACCCGTGGTAGCTTGTCCATTCCTGACTCCACTGGCTTCTTTGAGTTACTGCCTTCCTATTCAAAGTCGGGGGGTGGGGCAGGGGGTGATGCCTTTGTTAGGCGGAGCCTAGCGCAAGTGCCCATCCTTGCTGCAAGGGAAGCTGGGAAAGCAAGTACCTGACGTTTTCAGATTTTATAGTGGGTGGTGATGTCTGCCAGAAATTCTCCTAACAAAGGGAGGACGTATTTTGGGCAGTCAACAAGAGAGGGAAATCCTTCCTGAGGTGAACATTTAGGTCAGTAGAAGAAAGTAGACTTCAAGTGTTAGGAACAGTAGAAGCCAAGGGGTAGAGATTGAATAGAGTATGCCATCTGGGTCCAGTGGAAACAAGTTTAACTGGATTACAGGGTGTGTTCTGGGAAAGTGGTTTGAGAGAAGTTTAAGGAATAGGGTGGAACAAGGTGAAGTATTACCTTGAAAGTCAGACAGAGGAATTTAAATTTAATATGAGAACTTTGGAGCCAATGAAAGTCTTTTAACAAGAAGATGCCCTTGAGAGGAGGTAGTATTTTTTTTTTATATTTTATTGTGCTTAACGTGAAGGCTTGCAGAACAAATAGTTTCTCATGAAACAGTAGTAC
>NW_004444002.1:280375-310377 GCF_000243295.1 Trichechus manatus latirostris | reverse complement strand
TTGTATCCTGTTAATGCCATGTATTAAGGCCTGTAGTGTTGGTCCTATTTTTTCTTCTATGAACTTTATAGTTTCAGGCTTTATATTCAGGTCTTTGATCCGCTTTGAAGTAGTTTTTGTATACGGTGTGAGGTATGAGAGGAAGTAGTATTTAAGATCAGTTAATCTGGCAGCACTTGTAGGGGCAGCTAGGAGACATCTGTAGTAATTTAAGGGTGGAGTGGTGGATTGGGAACAGAAACAAAAGGGAGAGGTTGATTTAAGAGAAAATTTGAAGGGAAAATAATTAATAGAATTTTGTGAAGAGAATGAAGTAGAAGTTGCTTCCAAACCTTTTGAGCCTGAGTCACGGTACGTGGTCTTGCCTTTCATTTGGAGCCAGAGGCTGAGATGGGGACAGGTTTACAGGAGGTAGAAGAATGAGTTTTCGTTTTGAATTGTTAACTTTGAGGTGATAGGCATTTGAGTAAAAGTGGTACCCGTGCAGTTGGAGACTGAGAAGTGAAGCAAGTTCTGTGAAAGGAATAGCTGTCTCATGGAGAAAGGCTGTGAAGGGAATGGAACACAGTGTGCCAGAGCTTTCACTGTGTTTCATTTGTAGGCATCTAGTGTTGATAAATTTGAACTATGAACTGGGCTTTCTGCTTCATAAAGTTTCAGTTCTATTACCTCAGGACACATTGATAAACCATAAAAAAAAAAAGACCCAAGCCAGTTGCCAACTCATGGCGACCCCATGTGTGTCAGAGTAGAATTGTGCCCCATTGGGTTTTCAACGGCTGATCTTTCAGAAGTAGTTTGCCAGGCCTTTCTTCCAGGGCACCTGTGGGTAGACTTGAACCTCCAGCCTTACGATTAGTAGCCGAGCTCAATAACCCTTTGCATCACCCAAGGACTCCTCACATTGACACATTGATACTGTAGCTATTTTTTTTACACTCTTTTGTTCCTGTTACCCTACTACCTTTAAAAAAAAAACATGATTTATAAACGTGAGACTTTTTTGGTTAGTTCTACAGTAAAACTTGGAAAAGCCAGAACCTTTGTGTCTCAGTCATCTAGTGCTGCTGTAACAGAAATAGCACAAGTGGATGGCTTTAACAAAGAGAAATTTATTCTCTCACAGTCTAGTAGGCTACAAGTCCAAATTCATGGTGTCAGCTCCAGGGGAGGGCTTTCTCTCTGTCGGCTCTGGAGGAAGGGCCTTGTCATCAATCTTCCCCTGGTCTAGGAGCTTCTCTGTGCAGGGACCTCAAGTCCAAAGGATGCGCTTTGCTCACAGCACTGCTTTCTTGGTGGTATGAGGTCCCCATGTCTCTCTGCGTGCTTCTCTCTTTTATATCTCAAAAGAGATTGGCTCAAAACGCAATCAAATCTTATAGATTGAGTCTTGCCTCATTAACATAATTGCCACTAATCTCACCTCATTAACACCATAGAGGTAGGATTTACAGCACATAGGAAAATCACATCAGATGACACAATGGTGGACAACCACACAATACTGGGAATCCTGGCCTAGCCAAATTAATACACGTTTTTGGGGGACACAATTCAATCCATGACACTGTGTAAAGTGGAAACCTGTCAGAGAAGGAAAAGTCAAATATTTCCTATTAAAGTGAGCCTTAGAAAAGTGGTAAGACTGTGCCTTGTTAAAGGTGAAAAACTTGGGAGACTCAGAAAAACAAGACAGTTCCATCAAGATCCTCTCACAGGTTTCTCTTTAATAGTTTGTGGATACGAAGAGAAGAGTATGCTAACGCTAGGGACTTTAAACAAGACCGAGAGAGCCAGGATATAAAAGCAGACTTCTCAGTTGATTAGAAAAATTATAAACTGGAGTTCTCAGCCCTGCTACAGGGTGGCCTTGGATCAGTGATGACAGCTCCATTCCTTATTGTACTTAGTAAAACCTACTTATGCCTCATAAGGTCTTTTTGAGTCTTAGCCAATACATTTAGTCACTGTCAGTATCCACAAGCTTTTAGCATAATATTATTGCTTGGTAAGGCAGCCAGGTCTCCAGAGCATGACGCTAGGCTTTTGTGTACCACTTGAAAGCTGTTGCTGAGGCACATCTTCTTGGTATTTCTCTTAGGACTTTGTTCTCCACAGTCTGTAGCATGTCCCTACCTGTAGATAACGGGATTGCGCAGATATCATAAAAGTGTATGTAGCTGTCTTAACAGGAAACAACTCATCCCTTGGGTGATGTGTGGGACAGTGAAAAATCCTTTGATGGTTTCCCATTATTTATGGTGCTGGTATGTTGGCTGACACATTTTCCCCCTGTGAATTGTGTTTTGAGTCCTTGGGTTCTTCAGTTTAATAGATAATGTCTCTATGTTTACCCCAGTGTAGAAGATGAGAGTCAAGTTAGCTGAAAAGTCCCAACGCTTTTCTGTCTCCATAAGGTTTCTCTGCCTATCGAGATAGCCAGGTTGAGAACTTAGGAAATGACTTTGAGTCCCGTTCAAAAGATTCATCAGCCCCTCTAATCAGTTGGATTTTAATGTGGAACAAAGTGATGAACTTTGCATTTATAAAAATTAACCCTTTGTTTATGGATCTAACAATGGTTTGGAACTCTGCTTCTTTGGTCACATGGTATGCATGCTTTAAAAGAGCTAGCCCACATCTGATCACATCAGAATAAAATAGTTGGGAAGACATCCACATATCATAGGTCATGTAGCTTGTGACAAGATTTAAAGCAGCAAGACCATAGGACACCAGATTATCGTTATTTTTGCAGAGAATGTTCCACTAGCTGGTTTGAAAGAAGCAAGAGTTAAATCCCTGTTCAAAGCTTCCCCTTACCTCATTTACCTTAAACAAAAGTCCTAACAGGCAAACTATAATTGCCTGAAACAAAATTAGCAAGGCACAAATGAATGTGGAAATGAGACAGTTGTCACCAGTCAGTGCCATTACCTAAGCATCCTAGGTCTGGTAACTATTCTTTTGGGATGGAATAATAAGCTAACTTTATCTATAGGATCTCCTTCAAATAGGTCTTTGAATGAGTGCTGAGAATTTGCATTTCTAACAAGTTCCCAATTATACAGAAGAATCACCTGGGGGTCTTGTTAAACTGGAATTCTGATTCAGTATATCTGGGGTGGAAATGCAGATTCTCAGCAGGGAACTTGTTAGAAATGCACATTCTCAGCAGGGGTTTGAACTGGCTCAGACCGGTTTGAAGCCCTGCTTCAAAATACAAAGAAAAACAGTCCAGGATACCGTAGGGATACCAGATATATTAAAAATACTTTCTTACATTTTTAGAGCTGGTTGAATTTCACTAGTGGATAGAACTTGTTTTTATTATATATATATTTGTTATTTTTGTAGTACAATTTTAAAATCTTATTTTTTAAAAATATATTCAGGAGCTATCCGGTCTTATGCATTGGAACTTAACTTGACGGATTCAGAAAAAGCTACCTGCCTTTATGCAAAATGGCAGATGAATTTCAAAATACGCTATGAAACTACAAGCAATTATTATGTAAGTAAACATTTCTCTTTGGGTTTTATAGTAGGAATTTAATTCTGACTCTTTTTTTTATAATCTTTTAAACACATTTATACAAATAAGATTTCATCTGTTGACTAACTTAGCACTTAAAATCTGTTTTTTTAAAACATATACACTTGAAGATATTCTGTTTAGTGCTGAAATGAATATTTCTTCTAATTCATGGGTTCTTTGGAGTTTTTCTTGGAGTTGGTTAAAGGCAAATGATCTGAAGACCATATAGTGTTCAAGTCTAACTACTTATGTGATGTTTTTAAAACATACTAACATCAAAGCTTGCCCTTTTTTAATAGCTGATTATTAAAATCCCCTTTATTTTGTTCTCCTCAGTCCTTTTTTAAAATAATTTGTTATTTTGTTGTTGTTGTTGAGAACATACACACAAAACGTACACCAATTCAGCCGTTTCTACGTGTATAATTCAGTGACACTGATTACATTCTTTGAGTTGTGCAGCCATTCTCACCCTCCTTTTCTGAGTTGTTCCTTCCTCATTAACATAAACTCACTGTCCCTTAAGGTTCCTATCTAATCTTTCAAGTTGCTGCTGTCAATTTGATCATATACACATAGATCTTAAGAGAGCATATGCTCAAGGCAGACCTTTTTTACTAGTTAAGCTAAACCATTGTTTGGTTTTAAGAAGACTTCAGGGGATATTTTTGGTTTAAGGTTTAAAGATTATCTCAGGGCACCTCAGACCTTTTGCCTTCTTATTTTCTTTTCGTTAAGGTCCTGTCGACTTACAACCTAATTTTTAAAAAATCAGTTTAAGAACAGCAGTTCAGGCCAGTCCCGTTTCCCTTGATGTCATATGTAAATTTGTCTCAAGGACTGGTTTGTAGCTGAAGAATCTGAGACTGGTTTGTAGAGCAAACCAAGCAAAGGGTAACCTGGCTATGGGGGTTGTATGATTTAAACGGAAGTGTCCCAGCCTGCATACATGTGTGGTACTCATTGCTGTCTTTTTGTTCCCTGCCTCCAAACTTCTTGTTTTTTTAGAAAACCGTAACCATTGCAGACAATGGCACCGCAGCATATAACGGAAGCATTTGTGGTGATGACCACAGTGGTCCCAAAATAGCAGTACAATTTGGATCCAGTTTTTCTTGGAGTGTGAATTTTACGAAGGAGATGACTACTTATTCAATTGATAGCATCTTGTTTTCCTACAACACTAATGACAGCACAACATTTCCTGAAGCTAAAGATAAAGGTAACCTTTAGAATTGGATTCATGTTATGTTCTTTTGCTTTCTATTAATAATACAAATGTAAATAATTTAAAAATCATCGTTATGCATGCCTGTCTTCCTAACAAGATAAGAAACATCACGTCTTCCCCGACAGCCTATGCACGGTACAGTGTTCAAGGTAGTGATGATATTTGCTGTCATTGCTTGAGTGCTTTATTGTGTACCAGGTATTACCCTAGGTGTATTACCTGCAGCATCTCACTTAATCCTTAATGGTAATCCTGTGAAGCAGATATTATCTCAGTTTTACAGGTAAAGGGCTGAGGCTTGATGAGATTCAATGACTTTCCCAAAGGTCACACAATCTAGTAAGTGAATGAGATGGTGTTTGAACCAAAGTCTGTTGAGCTACAGCGTTCATGTACTTGCCCATCATTATTTATTTATTATTCACTAGTGGGCATTCAATAAATGTTAACTGAATGAGAAAATCCTTTAGTAAAAACAAAATGTATACAAATTCAGGAACCGGAGACCAGCAGAAATGCTTAATCTTCAAGTCTTTTTACCATTTAGATAGGATCTTAACTGAAAAGTAAATGATGGTTAATTAAAGGTAAAATGACAGAAGTCAGCATTTGCTATTTTGAGACAGATTCAGGTCAAAATCAACTTGGAAAGGCATTGGCAATTAGGCCATTCTTGTAATTCCCAGAACTGAAATGTGTATTAAGACATTTTGAAGGCATGGATGGTGGAGATTATAATTTTACTAGGGATGTAATTCTTTCCTTTCTTCCCCCTCATCAAGATTGGGTTAACATGGTGTTTGTAGTAGCTTAGCTCTTCTCACAGATAGCATTTCACTTTGACCCCAGAAACACAGGTGGATGGGCTTCAGCTGCTCAGGCCTCAAGATGAGCGGCTCATTAGGATATCAAAGGATCACATTTTAAAGACCCAGAAGTGAATGAGTGCATGTAAAACTTGGGAGGTGTCGAAGGCTGAGACTTAGAAAGCAATCCTAGTTTTCTTTTTACTGATCTGTTAATTTGAGAGGATAACTAAGACAAGTGGTTATTGGTTGTCTTATGTATTTGGCTTTGTGCCCTGCATTGTCATTCAGAAGTAGCATAGTATTCACCCTTCACTCTCCAGAAGCATAAAAACTAATTGGAGAGACAAAGCTAAATTATTTTCCCAAGTTATGGAAAAAGATGGTAAAACATTAAGGTCAGTGTGATTTTTGTGTGTGTGTTTTTGTTTGGGAGTAGAGGGTTCGTAAATCTTTTCTGAAAATCCGAGGAAAGCTATACCAAACCCAAGACTGAAGCCACTGCCATCGAGTCGATTCCAACTCATAGCAACCCTACAGGACAGAGTGGAACTGCCCTGTAGGGTTTCCAAGGAGCAGCTGGTGAATTCGAACTGCCGACCTTTATTGGTTAGCAGCCAAGCTCTTAACCACTGTGCCGCCAGGGCTCCAGGAAAGCTGTAGACTCTCCCAAAAAAGAAGAAGTGCATAGTAAACTTTGCCTATGGTTCCGTAGTCCCTGATTAACCACTGTGCCACCAGGGCTCCAGGAAAGCTGTAGACCCTCTAAAAAAAGAAAAAGTGCATGGTAAACTTTGCCTGTGGTTCGTAGTCCCTGAGCCCATCTACGACTCCATCTGATTGGGAGTCCCTGATTTATATGTGTTCTAACAAGTGGTTCTGATTAGGAGCAGAAAGACAAGAGAGGTCAGTGTGTTGAAGGAGTCAGAAAGCTTGGTAGGATAAGTAGGACCTGAGCTGAAACTCGGCTAATGGTCAAATTTGAGTAAGCAGAGAATTTTGCAGCAGGCTACTTCCAGCAGGGGGAAGCATGGTATGAGCAGCAGTAGCTGGAGCTGCCTGATTAAAATAGAGGCTGTGTGTATGTGGGAGGAGGAAAATAAAGTTGGCTAGGTGCAGTGGGCCTAAATTACCAAGGGCCTTGAAGGCCAAAGAAAGGCATTTAGCTTGATGGAGTAGGCACTGGGGAACCATTTTACGTTTTTAAGCAGGAAAGCGATATAACAAAAGCAGAGGCAGTAGTTCATAAAAAAAATTCTGCAGGATTAATTTGGAAGTGAGGAGAGTGCAGGCAGGGATGCCAGCTTAAGAGGCTGTTATAGCGATCAAGGGATGATGTAATAAGTGCCTGGGCCAAGAAGGTAGCTGTAAAAATGGAGGAGGGGGTTAATCTGACGCCTGGTTGGAGGAAACTGTGGACTCTAAAATGTTAACACCTATCCCTCCCCCCTTTTATCTTAAAGAAGGGGAAGATAACAATATTTTATTACTAGTTTCTATGTAATAAATTATTTTAAACTATTTGGGATTTAAAATGACTTCCTAAATGGACTTGATGATTGTTTTTGAAATAAACCACTATTTTATTTTTAGGCATCTGATTATTGAAGTGTAACTCCGAAGCGCCTGTTTTTTTTTTTTTTTTTCCCCAACTTTTCATGATTAAAATACAGAAAGGTACAGGAGGGTACTACAGTAAACCCAGATGAACCCATTACCCAGAATTAGTAATCATTTTTTAGTATTTGTTTTATCTTTTTATTTATTTAAATAAACACAGATGCACTTAAGGTTTCCTGCATACTCACTCCCCAGTTCCATTGTTCCCCTCCCCTCCCTGGAGGTAAGCACTGTCATGAATTTGTTGAGTATTCTTCCTGTCAGTGTGTTTATATTTTACTACATATGTATATATCTGTAAAGGAGCCCTGGTGGCGCAGTGGTTAAAGCACTCAGCTGCGAACCAAAAGGTTCGTGGTTGGGACCCACCAGCCGCTCTGTGGGAGAAAGACGTGGCAGTCTGCTTCCATAAAGATTACAGCTTGGAAACCCTATGGGGCAGTTCTACTCTGACGTATAGGGTCGCTATGAGTCAGAACCGAGTCAACAGCAGTGAGTTTGGTGTTTGGTTTTGGTATACGTCTGTAAAGGATGCATAATTTAAAAAGAAAACTTTTATAGTTACATAGTGTAACTCTATTATAGCTACAAATTGTTTTTTTTACTGAATTTGTTTTTGAGATCTATCTGTATACAGTAAGTTCATTTATGTTTACTTACGTGAACTGTCAAAAACAGTTTTAGGAAAAATGTTCTAGTTCATTAGTTAAAAAAAATCCTCTTAGCCATCGTGGGGTGGGGGTGGGGCAAGGTAGCATTAATTGGCTGCCTTGCTACATGATGGAGAAGTACAGAAAGCAGCCTGTGTTAAGGACCTTGAATACCTTCCTTGCTGCTTCTCCAAAAGAGACTAAGCCACTTGTGTGAATAAGTGTGATCATAGTCATTTGAGGTACACGTGTGTGCGATTTTTCCCAAGTTTCGCTGTCGGCATTATAATAAAAAGTCTGAATCTGTACAGAATTGCTGTTACTTACTGGTTTCGTATTCTGAAGATTTCCTGAAATGGAATAGTCTTTAAATTATGTTAAGAGAGAGCTTCTATAAGCTCATTATGGCTGTTATAACTAATTTGAGGAAATTGACAGAAAAAAAAGGATATACTATAAAACCTTTGATTAATCCACCTATATTCTTCCTTGTTTAATCACCAGGTCCTGTTGATTCTACCTTAGATATGCATCTTTCATTTGGCTTCTGTGCTGTCTCCCTGTGGCCCCTTATCGTCTTAGTTTAGGTAACCCCTCGCCTTTCACCTTAACTAGGTCATCAGCCTTCTAACTGGTTTTCCTCTTAAATAGCTTCCCTTAAAAAGTTTTTTCCCATGCCTGTCTGCTACAATTTTGTTATCTTCCTTAAAATAAGTGTTCTTTATTTCCTGCTTTAAAAGCTGAAGCTAGACCTCCATTGCTAACAAAATAAAGCCCAAACTCTCCTTAGATAATAGAAAGTGCTTCAAAGTGTGACCACCCACTTGCAACTTGTCTTTTTCTTTTCATTCCTCTTAACTTCCTCCCCCTTAAACTCCCTGCATTCCAGTGTTCCAGTTGCCGTAGTAAATTTGGCATTCCCTGAACATGGGATGCCTTTTGTCATTTGGGGGATGAGGTGGAGCAGACAGAGAGAAGGAGAAGGAAGTCTATATAAATATATTTATATTGACAGCTTTTTCCTACCTGCTTGGAAACAACTATTGTCAATCTTGTTTTATAGGAATTGTTACTGTTTATGAACCTGTGGCAATTAAAATTCCATTGAATAACGCCTTTAGATGCAAGAGTTTATCAGCTTTAAAAAAGAATGATGTTGTTCAGCAGTACTGGGATATTCTTGTACAAGCTTTTGTCCAAAATGGCACAGTAAGCACAAAAGGTGAGTACTTTAAGTTTATATTTCTATACTTGAGTCCTAATTTAAGATTAGAGTGTACCTTACAGCTTTAGTCGAAGTCGTTATCTGAGAGCCTTTATATATTAAGACTTATTTGTAGCTTGCAGACTGTGAAGTTTGTTTTGTTGTTATTGACTGTAAAGTTTTTTTTTTTTTTTTTTTGTAAATAATAGCAATTCTTATTCTTGTGGAACTTGCAATTCTAAGTTTATGGTGTACATGTCGTGGAATGGTCTTTCAGAACCTCTACCTTTAGTATTTCAGCTGATGAAACATAATCTTTAAAAGCAGATCTCAAATAGCTTGTTCATCAGGTCTTTAACAGTTCTAAGGCCAAAGTTTAGAAAGTAGATTTCTGTGTTCTAATCTTTAATTTTGTAACTTTCGTATGAGTTTATGGAATCCCTGGGTGGTGTGAACAGTTAAGCACTCGGCTACTGACTGAAAGGTTGGCAGTTCGGATCCACCTAGAGCCACCTTGGAGGAAAGTCCTGGCGATCTGCTTCTGAAAGATCCCAGCCATTGAAAACTCTATGGAGCACAGTTCTACTTTGACACACATGGGGTCGCTGTGAGTCGGAACTGACTTGATGGCAGCTGATTTGTTTTGTTTTGGTTTATATGACTTTATGGAAATGTAATAATTTCTCATTCACCAGTTCTGGAAAACTACCAACACTTCCTAAGAAGAGGTTGAAATACCTGTTATCTGTTGTAAAAAAAAAAAAAAAATTGCTGTCGAGCCGATTCCGACTCATAGCGACTCTATAGGACAGAGTAGAACTGCCCCATAGGGTTTCCAAGGAGTACCTGGTGGATTCAAACTGCCAACCTTTTGGTTAGCAGCCTAACTCTTATCCGCTATGCCATAAATAAACATAAATAAAAGGTTCATTTGTATTTAAATTCTTTGTGTGATTTCTAAAGTTTTTTCTGGTGGATAGTATCCTTCCTTATAGTGGTTGTACATAGGGAGGGACAAAATATTTTCAAACCTAAATCTCTGAATTTCACTCAGAAGCAGGTGAAGTGCTTTGGGAATAAGGGATTTAAGGGTGTGAAAAGACAGGCGCGCAGCCAGATGTGAGTAGATAAAGCATTTCTGTGTGTCCTGAGCTTGTCTGCTGTATCTTACTCTTAGAATTGGTCTGCTTATAAAGCAACAGTTTGAGCACTTCTGTCTCATTTAGTTTAAAATATGTGAACAAAATATTCCCTTCCTCTAATATAATCCTCTTGGACTTCTATTGTGAGAAATATTTTGTTCCTGCTTGGCCTTAGGATTTGAGAAAAAAGTCTATTTTGTCCTTTTTTTTTTTTTTTTGCTTGTTTTAGAGTTTCTGTGTGATAAAGATAAAACGTCAACAACAGTGGCACCCGTCATTCACACCACTGTGCCATCTCCTACTGTAACACCCACTCCAAAGGGAAAACCAGAGGTTGGAACCTATTCGGTTAATAACGGCAATGGCACTTGTCTTCTGGCTACCATGGGGCTGCAGCTGAACATCACTCAGGATAAGGTATAGTTGTCTGTTTTTATCGATGCATTCTTGGTGTATTTCCTTTCAAATATATTCTACCTTCAGCCCAAGAGTAGTCATTATTAGAATTATTCCGTTTTAAATGGATATCTGATATTGGCTTGTTGAGTTTGATCAGTTTGGAGTTCCTCTAACCATGAAGAGTTATTGTAGCTTTAAAAATGTCTTGGCCAGCAGAAAACCTAGCAGTTTAAAGAACTCTTTGGGATTTAGATTCTATTTAGTATCAGTAGATCAGAATACAAATGCCTGCCCTTGAGGTCACCTTTAGTGAAATAACAGATTGGCACACAAAATAAAGGATATATATTACCCATGAGTACGGGGTCCCATTAAAAAGCAATCTGTATGAGACCAAAAGGTCAACGATTAAGGCAGAGATGAGAAGACAAGGGGTAGAGGGCAAGGAAACTAGAGTTCTGGAAATGGAACAACAAGAACGCAATTAGTGAGAATGTTGACACATTGTGAAAAACGTAACTAATACAACTAAACAACTTGTGTATAACCTAATTTGCTGTGTAAACTTTCATCAAAAACACAATAAAATATTATTGAAAATAAAGAATACAAATACCCGATCTTTAGTTTAGTCCATTGAAAATCTAACTCCTTCACACTTTTATCTGAAATGCCCTGTAGGTTGATGTATGGGAACAGTGCAGCCATCTGTTGCGCCAACTCGGATTGTATAGAAATGCTCAAGTGCATAACGGCACTTCTAGCTGCATTGTTCCACTGAGGCTACAGCGGGAGAACCAACCAACAAATCCCGTGGCCAGGGTGCTGTGATTTAAACAAGCTAGACAGATAGCTCTTGTGTTTTCATTTGGCTCATTACTGAGGAAGCTTCCCTCTTTCTTTTTTAACAGTCTTCTGAGTCATAGCTTGAGGGTCTGTGCCAACTTTGTTTGAAAGTAAAACACCATAAATTTAAGTATCCAGACAGAGGATTTTTTGTTCTACACTGACCTTGATATTATTAGAGTATAAGGCTTGCTGCAGGCTTTTATTATAATCTGTATTTTTCCCCTCTTTTCTTCCCCTGAAGGCTGTTTCAGTTATTAACATCAACCCTAATACAACTGACTTCACTGGCAGCTGCCATCCTCAAACTGCTCTACTGAAGCTGAATAGCAGCAACATCAACTATCTTGACTTTGGCTTTGCTGTGGTGAGTAACATAATTTTCTAAAGTTTAGTTCATTCTCTTAGAAACACATCTGAAAGTCTGAGTAGTTGTCTGTGGGGGAGTATTTAGCTTTATTTTCCATTTCAGCACTACTTAATTATAAACATTGATCCATTGATCCCTGTTAATCCGTCAGGATCTCCTCAGAGGTCTGTGGGCTGGACTCTTGTATTAATATTCATCAAGAGTGGCCATGCTCCATCCAAGGCACAGCAATTGGTCTATTTGCCTGGAGTAACAGAGGAAGGAGGAGAGTCAGGAGTAGAAGGGAGGATATGTTACCCTCTGGGTAACACTACTGAATATTTTGATCAAAGATTCCATAGAAGAATCCTGATCAAAAGGGAGGAAATGCAGAATAGAATTTCAAATTCTCATGGACTCCAAACTTTCTGGAGCCATAGAGGGTAGATGAACCCCTGAAACTATTGCCCTGAGGTAATCTTTGAACCTTAAAACAGAAATATCCCTTGAAGTCGTCTTAAAACCAAACAATAGTTTAGCTCAACTAGAAAAAAAGGTCTGCCTTGAGCATTATGCTCTGTTAAGAACTATCTTTATGGGATCAAAGTGACAACAGCAACTTGAAAGATTAGAGACCTTATAGGGCAATGAGTTTATGTTAATGAGGGAGGAACAACTCAGAAAAGGAAGGTGAGAATGGTTGCACAACTCAAAAAATGTAATCTGTGTCCTTAAATGGTATATGTAGAAACTGTTGAATTGGTGTATGTTCTGCTGTATATATTCTCAACAACAACAACAAAATAAATTAAAAAAAGAGTGGCTGGGCTGCTATTATATAGACTCTAAAATAGGAGCAAAAATGAACCCACATCAAAAAAGCTATATATCTCATCTAGATATGTGCAAATAATTCCATGATGATAGTTTTCTCTGTTATTGGTTAGAAGAATTCATGTTTGTCTACTCTAATACTTTAGGCATTTTGGAGGATATACTGTTTATAATCAGAGTTATCGGTAATACTACTAGCTAACTTTGAGTACTTATTATGTACAAGGCTCTGTCTAAGTACATTGCATGCATTAATTCATTAAACCAGGATAGTTGGTAATGGCAACATGCAGGTTTTTGTGGTGGTTCCTGCTTATATCCAGGGCTGAACCTAAACAGAAGGTTTCAGGTTAAGCATACCTGTTCTCCCTCTTACTAGCAAAAAGTAATTATCAGAGACCTTTATTTCTACCTTCTGAGAAGCAATTATTATCCCCATAATTTTTGTGAGGTCTGTATGTGTATACGGAGCCCTGGTGGTTCAGTGGTTAAGAGCTCGGCTGCTAACCGAAAGGTCAGCAGTTTGAATCCCCCAGCCGCTCCTTGGAAACCCTATGGGACAGTTCTACTCTGTCTTATAGGGTTGCTATGAGTCGGAATTGATTCGATGGCAATGGGTTTGGGGTATGAGTATACATGTTAATGGCAAATGGGAGTAGGGGAATAAGTAGTGCAGAGATTGGCTCTTCAGCTGTATGTGGGGGGAAAATGTTGAGAATCACCAGTGTAAAGCACAGTTTCTCAAACTCGGAGTTTTTGTATAAGTGGAGAAAAAGAAGTTCTGCTTTTAAATCAGATTGCTTTATCTAGGAACGGAGAAGTAATCTCAACATTTGGTATATAAAAAGTAGATATGTTGTTTAGTTGTTTGTTTCATATCTGAACTTGGTATCTTGCATCTAAAGCATTTTTCTCTATAGAGTGTATGCCGAGTAATTGAGAATGATATTAGGCAATTATATTTGAGAAAGGTTTACAAAATTCTGTTTTCCTACCATTCAAATCAGTTCTCTGTTATAGTACAAATACAACCAGTGAGTTACTATTAGAAACATCTAATTAAGCTTGTCCTCTCCAATATGGTAAGAAAGAGGAGGTCTCCTCAGACAGATTCTCTTTTAAAGTTATCTCATCGAGATTATAGTCAATAAGAATGAGGAAAGTAATACTTTGAAGTTCATTCCCTTTTGAGTTCTTTATAGCTATGGATAGGATCTTGAAAAGAACATGGTTTCTTCTGAATTTCATGGGGAAATATTTAATATTTAACAATTCCACTATTTAATTTACATGGCAGACTGTTTTAAAATGTGATCCAAAATAGTGACATCTTAACCATAGTACAAGCATTTTGAAAAGTCAAGAAACACCTGCAGTGTCACCAGAGTTCAGTGGGTCCCCTATCACCTTCAATCCTGGTATGGTAGATGCTTCTAAGGATTGTTTATAGAATTTGAGTGTCTTACGTGCAGGATGCTGTAGTGGGATACAAAGAAGAAGGCCTGTGTTCTTAAGGTGCCCACAGTTTAGTGTAAAGATAGAAATGTACAACTTTTTCAGCCTTGTTTTGTGGAAGGCCTTCAATGCCATGCTAAAGCTTTTGAACTTGATTCTGTGGGCAGTAGAGTATATGGTGGATGGTGCATCCTCAGTGGGATGAATGTTGTACCAGAGGTAAAAACAAATGCTGTGGGAGAATCGAGGAGGGAGAGGTTCATTTTGGCTGGAGGAGAGTCAGGAATGTTTGATGGAAGGGGTAGCATTTGAGCTGGACCTTCAAGGATGGATAAGATTTATACATGTGGAAATAAACAGAGGACTGTAAAAGTACAGGTTATCCTTGGATAAAGGCACGCAGTCCAGTACAGCTGGGAGAATGAGGCATGTGGCATGCTTTGTGAAAGGTTAGTATGGAAAAATAGTTGGGACAAACTGTGGAGAGCCTTGAATGCCAAGCTGAGACATAGCGTAAGCAGAGGAGGGACATAAGGTTGACAAATCCTCCTTTATGCTTCCTCCTGAAATTTCTTCTGAGTCTGTCCTTTTGTTTTCATTCCTCACTGCTTGTGCCCTGGTGATAGCTCATATTACCTCTTGCCTAGACTATTCAAACAGCCTTCTAACTAGCTTCTTTTTCCCTCCCCTTCCCTAACCTTCTTTTGCATCACCTTAATCTTCCTAAAGCACAGTGATTCTGTGTTGCTCATGGGTAACATCTAAACTCCATAGCAGGGTAGTTCAAACCCACTCCCACCATACAGTGTAATCTGCATTTCCAGCCTTTGTTTTCTTTGCTTCCTCTTCCTGAATTTTATGCTTCCCTCCCACTGTCCTCTGTACACATCCTGTGAGGCAGGAGAGCATAGTGGTAACCAGTACTTAGGCTCTGCAGCCAGAGTTCCTGGGCTCAAATCCCAGCTCACTAACTGTATATCCTTAGGGAAAATTACTTAACTCAGTGCTTCCATTACCCAGTCTCAAAATGGAGATCATAACAGCACCTACTGCATAGGGGTGTTGCGTTTGATGATGCTTCATATGTAAAACTTTAAGAATAGTGCTTGGCACTTAGTAAGTTCTCAATAAATGCTGTCATCCTTGTGAGTATGGTTATTTTCTAACTGCCTTTGCTCATGCTGTTGCCTTCTGGAATGCCCGTTTTCCACTGGTTTCCTAACTAAACTGAATCCTGCGCAGGTCAGGTGCCCCATCCCTAAGCTTTCATTACTTTTACTCCTCCCCTGCGTAGAAGTAATATCTCTCCTATTAATTTTCATAACTTATCACTTTCTGTTTTGCAATATGGTTATTTATGTATTTATTTTCTCTTCCCTGGCAGATTACCAACATGGTGAGGGCAGGGTCCAAGTCTGATTCATTTTGCCAGCTCCCTGGAGCACTGAAACATGTTACTTTAAACATAGCAAGCGCTCAAATTAAAATGACTGGCTGAAAAGATTAGGAGCCCTGGTGGTGCAGTGGTTAAAGCGCTTGGCTGCTAACTGAAAGGTCGGTGGTTCAAACCCACCAGCCGCTCTGCAGGAGAAAAGATGTGGCTGTCTGCTTCCTTAAAGATTACAGCCTTGGAAATGCTGTGGGGAAGTTCTACTCTGTTCTTTAGGGTCACTATGAGTTGGAGTCGACTCGACAGCAGTGATTTTTTTTGGGGGGGGGGAGCTGATCAGATGAGTGTTTCAGAAAGATACCTCATAGCAATGAGAAGGAAAGATGAGAGTTGGAGAGGCTAAAATGCAGTGAGACCAGTAAAGAGGCTGTTGTGATCTGGGCTAGAGGTAAGTGGTAGGAGGAATACAATTGAAGGAGTGAATTGCAGAGTGTCCAAGAACCACGTGATTATAGCTGGGGTCCAAAACTTAGAAACTAATGCAGAAGCAAAGGGTTGCAGTCAAATTTTAAGTTCTCCTTTATTTATTTGCAGTTTATTCTGCTGACCCAGGTCTAATCCATGGTTTCATCTTCTGTGTAATAATAGTATTAGCTTGCTTTTTTCCGTAGATATTAGCTGTACCTGTAGACAACTGGGCTATATTAACTGGAAGCTCTTTTTCCAACAGAAAAATGAAAACCGGTTCTATCTGAAGGAAGTGAATGTCAGCGTGAACTTGGGAAATGGCTCTGGTAAGCATTGGCCTGGGGCAGAAGAATGTGGGTTAAACTGAAGGAACAGAAACCATAATTGTCTTGTTACCAAATAGTGCCTTATTTAATGGGACAGATGATTCTATGTAAAAATTGTACCCTAACCACAATTTAAAATTAATAACTTAGAACTAAGGTGTTCAACCTTTTGCAGTATCCCATATTTTCAAAGTATGGAGGATGATAAGATGTAGCTGATTTTAGACTCTAGAAATATCTATAGAAAGATAAGGGAACCTAGTGATAGTAAGAATTGCTTTTTGTTGATAGACCTGTGCCCCAGGCTCCCATACAATTGAAGACTCGTGAGGACGGTCCTGTTTTTTATGTTGATCGGAGAAAAAAGTTACTAACCTGTTTCTTTCTTTTAAAGTTTTCAGTTTTGTAAACAGTAATCTTAGCTACTGGGACGCTCCGCTGGGAAGTTCTTATATGTGCAACAAAGAGCAGACTGTTTCAGTGTCTGGAACATTTCAGATAAATACCTTTAATCTAAGGGTTCAGCCTTTCAATGTGATGGAAGGAAAGTATTCCACAGGTAAGAATCAGGCAAATTTTATTAATAATTTCTGCTCTTAAGTTGATTGATAAGTGGCTTTTCATTTGAGTCATGGAAATTTAAACATTGGAATTGAGACTATGAATTCAGCTCTTGACTTTTGTAAAGTTCTTAGCCTTGAGCAAGTTGTGTAGCTATTCCTTGATATCTACATATAGTACTTAAATTTGGCTCATTTTGCTCAGAATAGATATTTTTTTGGTGATGTGCAAACCATTCGGGACAAATTCTTAAAGCTAAAAACCGATGCAAGTTTTAAGTGAGCTTTGCTTAGAGATGCTCCCCCTAGGTTTTCATTGGTGGTAAGGAGGGCACTTGGGAGCACGAACAGTAAGTAGCCTTCTTGGTGCCATCTTCTGGCTGGAAACATTTTCGCTGAATGAAAGCAGTTTGGTCTCACTTTGTCAAGACTAAAGTTAGAGTGGTAGCAAAGCCTCAAATTTCGTGAACTATGTTTTTTCTAGTTAAAAGGATCTGGAGAGTTTTAAAAGACATATGCCAGTGTGAATTAGGCTGTTTGAAGATCTGCTCAGGACTAATGATGGTATATATCAGATTTTTTATGAAGTCCTTATTGAAGGGCTCATTACAGTTTTTTATATGAATACGGAAGATGTACGTGACATTACAAGATTAGAATTTGCATGAAGAAATAAAGTACAGAAAAATTCCTTTATTTACCTAACCTTTTCAACTGATTCCCAAAAACTGGGGATTTGTGGATCATAGCTCTGTTGAGTGGAGCTACTCCAGTTGTCTACATCCCTTTTAACAATTGACTCTCTGGTTTAGAAGAAAATGTAGAAGCAGTGTTTAAAAGTGAATATGTTGTGAGCCATTCAGTTGCTTTTGTAGTAGTACTGAATACCTAGTCTGAGTTGGTTAGACTAAAATAAACCAAGCTCTCCACCCTTTCGTTCTGGTGACTAGAGAGGTTAATCACACCTGAAAAATATTTTCAAGAATTCATTTTCTCTTTTGTTAGTTTTGCTTGTATATTTCCATTATTTTGATCCTTCCATGGCTTTATTTTTGGAGTCTTTATCTAGCTTCTCCATATTTTTAACCTTATTTTGGGCCCAATTTTGTGTTTAGAATTTAAAATTGTTTTGCAGTGTTAGTATCAGTTCAAGCCTGTTTGCTTTGTCAGCCTTAATAGAGATTAGCTGTGTTCCTTCTGTAATTTGAAACTTTGATGTTCATGTGCATAGAATAAAATATGTTACCCAAGGGGTATACAACATTTAATACTGATAATGAGTGTATAAGCTATTTGTGGAACTAGATTCTTGGCTGTAGGTACCTATAAATACAACACGCAAGTAATACTTGACAACAACAAAACACATTGCCGTGGAGTCGATTCTGACTCACAGCAACCGTAGAGGACAGAGCAGAACTGCCCCGTAGGGTTTCTAGGGAGCAGCTGGTGGATTCAAACTGCCCACCTTTTGGTTAGCAGCCCAGCTGTTAACCACTGGGCCACCAGGGCTCTACTTGACTGCTTAGAGGGAGGAAATAGAATTGTAGGAAGGTAAAAAAATGTTGATTGGATTTTACTACTCTCTAGAAATAGAAAAAATAGCTTCTGCAGGCTGCCAACCCTGACCAGAGATTGACAAGAAATGTAGTAAACAGGTTTTTGACTTTTAAGTCAGGGATCTGTACCCTTTTTTTCTGTAAAGGCCTAGACAGTAAATGTTTTAGGCTTTACGGCCATACAGTCTCTGTCAGAATTATTTAACTCTGCTGTTGTAGCACATGAACAGCCATTGGCAGTACATAAACAAATGAATGTGGCTGTGTTCCAATAAAACTTTACTTATGGGTACTGAAGTTTGAATTTCATATAATTTTCATGTATCACAAAATATTCTTCTTGTGATTGATTTTTTGCAGCTGTTTAAAAATATAAAAACCATCTTTAGCGCTTGGCTGGATTTGGCCCATGGGCTATAGTTTGCTGACCCCTTCTCCAAAGGAACTCCAGGACCAGCCTGGCTGTTCTGTTCCCCTGATACCTTCCAGATCTGTTCCATTCTCCCCAAAAGACATTTACCCTACTACTGAGAGGCTATGTAGAGGTGGGCTAGATTAGTTCTGTTCATTTCTGATGAAGTAAGGCTCCTAGTTTGAAAATGCTCCTATTTGTAATGTACATATACACACAAATATGTATGTATATATTCAATTTAATATAAATTGTATTCATGTATACATATTATGGGTATCTGTATACATGTGCACATACATGAGTGAAAGGACACAAATATGTTTTAGGATTTTAATTTTAGAATCCAAAATTTTCTATAGCTTTATCATAAAAATAGACCTGTCGTAGTTACTTAAAGTTGATCTTACAAGAGAATTTCTGACTTTTGAATCAATATCTTTTACTTTTGGACATTATTTTTTGCTTATACTCATTATTTGTTACACACTTTTTCTCATCTACAGCCCAGGAATGTTCGCTGGATGATGACACCATTCTAATACCAATTATAGTTGGTGCTGGTCTTTCAGGCTTGATTATCGTTATAGTGATTGCTTACCTAATTGGCAGAAGAAAAAGTTATGCTGGATATCAGACTCTGTAACACTAATACGTGTTACTGCTGTTACCAAATAATAAAGCAAGTACAAGTTCCAACATGAAATAATATTCAATTTAAGGTATATTTAGTTGTAGTCCTCATCCTGGAATGGGTGGTATGGGGGATTTCAAATTTAAACAAACAAAAATCCCGAAAAACTATAAACTACAACTTAGTCACGTGATTTTGGTTTTCCCAACCAAGAAATTTAAGCCCTGGTGGCACAATCGTTAAGCACTTGGCTGCTAACTGGAAGGTTGGCGGTTTGAACCTACCAGCCACTCCGCGGGAGAAAAGACCTGGCGATCTGCTCCCTTAAAGCTTAATAGCCTAGGAAGCCCTTTAGGGCAGTTCTACTCTGTCACATTGGGTCGCTGTGAGTCAACTCCATGGCACACAACAACATTTATACAGCAAAAGGCATGTGCAAAATCACCTGGACTATAGGTTTTATTTTATTGTCTTGAATTAGTATTTCAGTGTTTTCAGTTTAGATATTCTGTCTTTAAATACACAATTTAGGAAAAAAGATTATTAAAAGTTTTTTTTTTCCCCTGCATGTAGTTTAGTTGGGACAACATGTTCTGCGTTGAATTTGTACTTGCTCTTTTTGCACTTCTTTGTAATTTTGTTTGCAGGTTAACTTAGCTACTCTGGCATTGCTGCATATTTGACCTATGAGAGATATGCCAGTAGATCTGAACAGGGCCTAGTATTATGTTTTTAGTAATAAATGCTTTTCTAATGCTTTTTGAATACATTTGTATTTAATATGGCTGCAATGGCAAAAGCTACAGAAACCTTTTAAACTTTAGGTGTTAAATCTTATTTAATCCTTTTAAAAAAACTAAATATTTCAACCTTTTGAAGTACAAGACACAGAACTATTCCAACTAGGCATTTCAATCCAGTTTCTAGGTACTTTAGAGATAATTGCTAGGCAGTGCCAACTTAGAGCATTAGTCCTTTGTACCGTAAATTGGCCTCTACATACCAAAATGGTTTGCTTTCTCATATAAACATTAGGTGGTGCCTGGTAAATGAACAATTGGTACATCGGAAATTAATGCAGATTTCTCTTTAGCCTTTCAGTATTTTTGTTAGTGGTGGTGTTTTTTTTTTCTTTCCTTTTTTTCTTAATAAAGAAATGCCAATATATGTTAGAGTCTAGATAAAGTAGTACACTTACGCTTATAAAGTAACTTGCACCTAACCCAAAAGTCTTGGTCTTCTCTTAGTGGTGTCCATTAAAAAGTCATTCTTTGTTTCCAGCTGGCATTGATTGCTATACCATTTACTAATTTGGCTTTCACATTTAAATGGTTTTGTGCTAATCAAAACTTACATTGTTATTGTTCATTACGGTAGAATCATTATTGATTCATGTATTCTGTGTGCTCTGGAGAGATGTACCAATTGTCCATTTACCATGCACCACCTAATGTTTATATGACAAAGCAAACCATTTCAGCCTGATAGTTGACACATCTAGTATTTCTTGCTGCTTCTAGGAGACTTTTTTTATATTGGAATGGCTGAGCAAATATTTGAAAAACTATTAATATGCAGCCATGTATGGAAGATTCTTTTTTTGGGGGGAGGGGTTACCTGCCTTCACATTGACTAGAAAATGAGATATCTGGGTTCCAAGATACTATTGATGTTGAATAAATTTGATAGTAAAGCTATATATGTATATATATATATATATAGGCAATTACATGTTAGTATATGTATGTCTGTAACTGTCTTTTAAATTATATTGGAGTGATAAATATATTCTCTCACTCAGAGTTAATCTCTGTTTAAAGTAGCTGGCAAACCTTACTAATGCAGAATCAGATTCCCAACTAGCCTCCCTTTTAGAGCTACATTGAGCTGTATTGCCAGGTTAAAATACTTCTTAAGCACTAAATAAAAGTCTGATTTTCAAAAGTTATTTTTTAATTTAAATAGTGTTGTAGTGTGTAATTGTTAACCCTTATAAGAATGGATAATGCTTATAAGAATGTGGGCCTTAGATGTTTCTCATAAGTTGAAACAAAGCAGCTCTGCAGCTTTTTTTTGTTTTTGTTTTTTAATAAAAACTGGAAGCATAAATGGGAGGCACTGGCTTAGTGTTGTTGATGTTTCTAAAACTTTTTACATTTAGATTATATACCTGATTCATATTAAAATACCTCTAATAACCACTGTTTTATAGAAAATCTGACTTCACTGAGTATTTTTGTATTTTACATGGGCCAGTTTATATATTGCTATTTACGTTATTATTTCGTACAGCCACATGTTCTATTGTCGTTTTATTTGTTCTACTGGGTTTACACCTTGATGGTAACACTCTATTTGGTTTTGGGTGTCTTTCATGTGTTAGCATTTGTATAAAGAAACTGGTTCATGTAAATACTTCCCATGTTTTTTTTCCTCAAATGTTTAAACCACTAGTTGCTGTATGGTACTTTTCTTTAGATATTTGCCTGTCCATTTGCTCAACATACTGCTTCAAAACAATAAAGATTCTTTTATTTCTTAAGGAAACTTGCTCACATTTTTTTCCCCCATTGGTTAAGATTCTGTATACTACATAATGAGTTTCTAGAAGCTCTTAGAAGTGAACTAAAGTATTTCCAAAATGTCCTGTGTGTTACTGTCTGGAATAGTGGTCCCATATATAGGTCTTGACTGATGCTGGGCTGGCTACAGAATAAGAATTACCTGGGAAGCTTGTTATAAAAATACAGATTCCAGGCTCTCCATTCCTAGAGAATTTAACTTAGCAGGTCTGGGATTGGTGTGTGTGTGTGCGCCTGTGTGTGTGCGTGTGTGTGTAAGCTCTCCAGTTGGATATGATGCATAGCCAGTTAGGGAACCAGTGATCTGTTTATTCCATAGTAAAAGCTTTGGAGTACCTTTTTGTCCACTTTTCTCAACTCCTAAATTGATGCTGATGTTTAATATCTAGATAGCTGCTTTACGTCACAAACAAACAAATTGAGCTATTGATCAGAACCAAAGTAGGATTATGTGCGATCTATCTCTTAGATCATCCTAAAATTCTTGAACCTTTAATTTCCAGATAGCTTCCCAGTCACCTTAGTATATCACACAAGAAAATTTAGCAACCTAGCCAGCAACTTTCTTCTGGAGTAACCCAGTTAAGCCATTGAGACTGCCAGTTAATCATCATGGCTCCCAACTGTGCTAATAGCTACAATATGACCTTGGCCAAGTTACTTAACTTCTGGGGGTCTCAGGTTCTTCATCTGGAGCCTGGGGGCTTTAAAATCCTTTTATTTTTAGTGCTTTGCATGACAATTTCCATTTCAATGAAGATAAATATACATTAAAACATTTTTAGGAATAATCTGTTAAGTAACTCCTTGTCAGGTATCGGCATACTTTACACACAATATAAAATACACCATCTTAAGTTCCCTTATTTTTTAGGAGAAATTCTCAAAAGACCTGACTATTTCTAAGATTACAGCATTTCGTCCCTGTTTATTTAGGTAGATAATGTTAAATTGTCTTGAGCTCATCTCTCTCCCACCCATCTCTTTATCTTTTACCCTAGTAGCTAACTTTATGCATTAATAATGACCATATCTTGTCTCTGAAACTGGTATATACATGTATGGTGTGATATTGAGTAGCTTCATGTAGCTTTTCAGATCTATGTGATATGCTTCAAATAGTTTGACTATATGTTAAGCGGTTTATTTTTTCTCCTCATTTATTTTTATTTTGTTGTTGAGAATATGCACAGCAAAACATACACCAGTTCAGCAGTTTCTTACATGTACAATTCAGTGACATTGATTACGTTCTTGGAGTTGTACAATCATTCTCACCCTCCTTTTCTGAGTTGTTCCTCCCTCATTAACATAAACTTGCTGCCCTTAAGGTTCCTATCTGATCTTTTGAGTTGCTGTTGTCAGTTTGACCCCATATAGATAGTTCTTAAAAGAGCGTAATGTTCAAGGCAAACATTTTTTTACTGGTTAAACTATTGTTTGGTTTTAAGAAGACTTCAGGGAGTATTTTTGGTTTAAGGCCTAAGGTTTAAAGATAATCTCAGGGCAGTAGTTTCAGGGACTAAAAGGTTTATTCCTAATGCCAGCTCTTCCAAAGAGAAATTTTGATACAGTTGGTTTTTAAGAGGAGTCTTTGTTTTATATTTTGTTGAAATGTATATCTTAACTTTCACACTGAAAATTGTATTTGAAAAATCCCTAACAAAATTAAAAATAAAAAGTATTTTTTAATCTACATCAAACTTTTAATTGAAACTTCAGTGGCTGTGAAACTTTTTATTTTTAAAAATCTACTGCTTCTGTGACTATTAAACTCTTCCACAAATATACATTTCTTTTCCCCAGAAATATTTTCACTACTTTCTTACGTATACATCAAGCGATAGATCAGGTCAAAATGACTTGTAGAATGAGATTTTATTTTCTTTAGGATGCAATCCTATTAAAATTACTACTTTACCAAAATTTCTTTCCATTACCTAAAAAATTATTTTAAAGGTTGCATTCATAAAATCAATAGTTATTGTAAATTAATATTTCACATACTAATTGAGAGCATTTTAAGTAAGTGACAGCATCTAGAAAGATCTTTGTATTAGCAGAATTGCCTTTTTGATCTACTCTGGGAATATTTGTCTTACATGAAAGCCTTATTGGCAGTATTTACGAAAGTCGTTTCAGTACTAGGTCAAATACCCAATTTGGGAAAGAGGAGACTCTGGATCTCTTGCCAGAATAAGAAATTAATCTACTAATGAATTTTTTAAAAACCAAGTTATATTGAATCCAAGGCATAAATACTTTATGGCACATGAGCAATATATTTCAGCTAATAGTTTATTTGCTGGGTGGTAATTTGTGGAATTGAACGGGAGGAGCTAACTGGGTACTCTTAACACCATATATTCAGAAGTCACATTTGGTAGGTAACCTCAGCTATCTTAATTTTTAACAGAATCAAGAAGCAAGTAAAAAATTAGATCATTGAGCTGGCAACCAAAGTCGATGCCATAAAGCCCCAAACTCCAGAATTACCATTTGTTCCCAGTTATTGCCCACCCCCCCAAAAAAACAAAAAACAAACCTGTTGCCGTCTAGTGGATTCCGACTCAGCAACCCTCTAGGACAGAGTAGAACTGCCCCCAGAGGGTTTCCAAGGGAGCAGATGGCCACAGCTTTATCCGTTGGAGCTGCTGATGGGATCAAGCTGCAGACTTTTGGTTAGCAGCAGAGTGCTTAACCGCTGTGACACCAGGGCTCCTTGTTATTGCCGCAGAGGCTAGCAAAAGCCTGGAACATTTCTTGAATGCAAGGACAATCAGAATTGCCTTGCAACCTATTCATGCTTATTTTAGACAGAATTCTAATAAGCTTAATTATTTCATTTATCAGTCTGGTAGATTGCAAGCAGCTACTAGGAAGGGAACTAGGGCAATAAGAGGTCAAGAAATGGAAAATAGTGAGAAGTGGCAGTTCAACATCTTAGTCCTCTCCTTACTTCGCTGCATCTGTACTATTCCTTCCTCTTTCTCAGTCTCAGAGGAGGTGGTTTTCTTTTCCTGATCAGTGATTATGGAATCCCATTCCTCCCACCTCCGAGGAGACCTTGTACCCTTCCTTCAGCATCTTCAGCCTGTCAGTTGCTAATGACTATTTCCATCATTTCTATAAACATTTAAATCTCTTCCACTCTGAAGCTATGTTTTCCTGTACTTAGGCACCTGTCTAACTACCTCCCTATTGTCTTAATCATTCTAAACCCTTGAATGGAGTATTGTATGTTTCCCATCTCAAGTTCTCTATCTAACCCATCACTTCCCATTCACTCCTATACCTGCAGCCCTTTGACCCATACCGCCCACTCTCCATGTTGCTAGATCCAATGGACATTGCTCAAGCTTCTCTATTATCTTAGACTCTTTTCTCCATCCTAATTGAAAATGTTTCCTTACTTGCTTTCTATGGCACCATTTTCTACCTTCCCTTTCTCCTTTTTCCTGCTCTTTCTCCTTTTGTCTACTCAAATATTGGTGTTCCCAAGGGTGTTTAGTCTTTGGTCCTCTTTTTACTGTACTCGCCCTCACTGAGAAACATCTGTGTCCATGGTTTTAACTACCACTTATGTTCGTCAACAACTTGGTTGTGACACAGGCCTCTTAAACTCAGCATATCAAAAACTGAACATCTCCTTCCACATCTCTCTCTCCATCCCCCACCCCCCACAAAATAACTACAAACAAAACAAAACGGAAATGTGCATATTCTTCCTTCTAAATTTCCTCCTCATGATGAATGGCACCATCACCTACCTAATCACCCAAGTGTGGGAGTGGAAATCATTCCGTTATCTTCTCCTAGCACACTCCAACATCTGTTTGGTCAATTCTGCCCTCTAATTAGCTCCCCAGTCTGTACCTTCTGTATCTGTACTTCACTAACACTGTTCAGGACCACATTATTGGTCACATGGACTCTAGCAACAGAGCGCCTACTAACTCACTACCTCTAGTTTTCCATCTGCCATAACTTCTGAAACAAATCACCACCACCACCAGTTGCCTTCGAGTCTATTCTGACTCATGGTAATCCCATCTGTGTCAAAGAAGAACTGGAAAATAGTGATAAGTAGAAGTTCAACATCCTAGCCCCTAGGGTCATCAGTGGCTGGTCTTTAGAAGTAGATTGCCCAGCCTTTCTTCTGAGGTGCCGCTGGGTGGACTCGAATCTCCAACCTCCTGGTTAGTAGCCAAGTACATTAACCATTTGCATCACCCAGGGACTCCCTGAAACAAAAACCCTACTTAAAACCCTACAGCCCTTTTCTTTTGCCATCAGGATAAAGCCAAACCACTTAGAGCATACAGTGTCTTTGTGAGCTGATTCTAGTATACTTTTCCTGCCTCCTGTCCAGCCAAGAGTACCACTTGATCCATTGTTCCAGCTATGCCAGCCTGCTTGCATGCCTCCTGAAGTGCCATGTTTTCTTATCCTCCATATTTTTGTCTGTGATGTTTCCTGTACCTGGAATGCCCTTCTCCTATTATCTGCATGGTTAATTCCTACTCATCCCTAAAAACTCAGCTCAAGTGTTACCTCTTTTAAAGTGTGTCTTGTGTAACAAGGCTGAGTTGAGTGTGCTTCTGGAACACTTCCATGACACTCTGTGTGTTGCCCCTACCACAGCACATTTTGAGATTAGAACCACTGATTTTCTTGACTGACTCACACTAGACTGAGCATCTTGAGGCAAACAGTTATGCCATCGGGACCAGTTTTTCTTATTCTGCCACTAAACAACCCTAGATTACTATGCATTGAGTTCTTATGTCTGATTTGTATAGTTGTTCATTTGGTGAGTTAATATTTACTTCACAACCCACAGTATTTCAGTCACTGTGCTTTTTCAACATCTTAACACTTTGCCTCTGAAAGCGCACAGCCTGATCATCAAGGAAAGGCTAATTATATTTATTCATTACTTTCTATTTAAGGGATCTGGGAAGTATGTGATCATTTTATACATCTTTTATCCAAAATGATTGAATTTTTTTGGTACCTAAAAGCATATGATTTGGTTATTTAGAAAATTGCTTTTGTGAAACATCTCATTTGCAGACAATGAATGCCAATGACTTGTTAACCTTCGTGTACAAAACAAATACATGCGTTGGGAAGTGCTGTCATTTTAACTTAAAATTTACAGAATTGAAATTTTGTCACTATTTCTGTTTTCAATTGTCCTTTCTCCACATCTAGCTCAAGACTGCAGTGCAGATGACGACAACTTCCTTGTGCCCATAGCGGTGGGAGCAGCCTTGGCAGCAGTACTTATTCTAGTGTTGCTGGCTTATTTTATTGGTCTCAAGCGCCATCACGCTGGATATGAGCAATTTTAAAACCTGCAATCTGATTGATTATGTAAAAATACATACACATAACAAGGTTCTCTTGCCTCTCAGTTTTGAAGGAAACACTTTGTTTCTTAAAATTGATAATGTTGAAACTTTTACTCTTAAATCAGTCTCAGCATTTTGGGATAATGCTTTATAAAAACTGCTCTCTTTGATCAGCTTGGAGCCCTGGTGGCAAGTGGTTAAGAGCTCGGCTGCTAACCAGAAGGTTGGCAATTCAAATCCACCAGCTGCTCCTTGGAAACCCAATGGGGCAGTTCTACTCTGTCCTATAGGGTCGCTATGAGTTGGAATTGACTTGATGGCAACGGATTTGGGTTTTTTTTTTTGTTTAATCAGCTTCAAATCAAAAGTGTTGTACTTGCTGGTCCTGGAGACCAACTTGTTATAAAGAACACTGGTGTCCAGTGTTTTAAGTTTTATCTTAAAAAGCCTTGGCCAAATTTTGATCCTAACCTAAGATGCCTTATACTTATTAACATGGCCATTAGAAGAATAAATATTGTCTCTTAATGGAATTAATAAATATTGTTTCACTGCCAGTGTTCTGTTTCAGTGTATAAAAATTTCCTGATCACTGTGCATTTGCATATAGCCCTTTAAACAAATATTGATGTGGCATAAATGCCCCAGTATGCTCAAACTTGGTTTTCAGTTGAATGAAGTAGAGAATGTCCTCAGGGCTGACAGCATTTTTTAGATTTTGTGACTTTTGCTTGTGATTTTTCCCTAGCTTAAAAAAAAACAAAACCCAAGAGGCTATAACAGAACTTAAACTGACTTCAGGATTAGAGTTGTGTTTTTTGTTGTTGTTTTTTTTTTCTGACAATATCAGCTGAAAAGATTCAAGTATATTTAACCACTTGCCCTTTTTTTCTTGTTTTTGCTGTTGCCTGGATGCCTGATTAGTATTGAAAGATAGAAATATTCTATGAACTAATTAGGACAGATTGTGTTGTTTCTGTGCCTCATCTTGTTGATCTCTAGAGCATTAAAATCTATTTAGTGTTGTCGTCAGACTGATACTCATGAAATGTAAGCTAACAGTAATTTCAGAAGGGAGGCAGTGAAGCATAGCAACCAGGCTCTTACTTCTTCAAGACAGACTCTATGGAGCAGAGCATAGATGGGGGTGTAGAGAGAAGTGAAGCTGTTGACATTAAAATGAGCTAGATATTCAGCCCCTGTTGAAGTATATTTCATCTTACAAGTGAAGCACAAATATTGAATGTATAGACAAATAAGAAGGAGGCTTAATCAATAGACTTGAGAAGACTTTCACATTGAAGTGATTATTTTATTTGTTTTATGTCTGTATTGGCTTATTCATAGTTTCTGTAGCTTACTGTGTAAACAGTACAGTATCTTGGTACCTACCTATCAGCCTCTGTTTGAGGGCTTTCAGTGAAATATAGTAAATCCTTTCAACAAAGGTTAACGTGGTTACTAAAATTCATATTATGTACTCAGAATCTTAGCAACTAGTTTTGTTTTTAATAAATGCCAAAACTGCAAGAGGAGGAAAAGTTAATAGAGGAAAAATGCAAGTTATTGCTCATAAATCATATCACTTCAGAATCACATTTTGTTAATTTCAGTAGACACATGCTGGAAAGGACCTTAAACCCCATGATTTGACAGAAAGGGGAGTGACTTCACTGAGCTTACATATCTGGTGGACGACAAAACCATCATTAGCATTTTGGTAAAAAATTTGCCCCCAATGAAATCTAGCCTCTTAATAATAACACAACTGCTGGTTTAAACTTGAAATCATGAGATCAGAATTTGCTGCTTGGAGCTTCTGTACTAACTACATAATACACGGTACTGACTTTGCATATTTTTTTAAGTACTGAATATTGGCCTTATTCAATAATAATACACTGAAACACTCCTTTGATCACTGTTTGCTCCTTCAAAACCTAAACCTCCTTGGATGGGATCACAAGCCTAGGAAGAAAAGAGAAGGAAATTGAGCATTTGTTGACCACGTGATGTGTAGCCGATGCTTTGGAAATACTGTATTTAATCCTCAAATACCTTATAATATAGGTATTGTGGTGGCACAGTGGTTAAGAGCTCGGCTGCCAACCAAAAGATCAGCAGTTCAAATCCACCAGCCACTCCTTGGAAACCTTATGGGGCAGTTCTACTTTGTCCTGTTGGGTCACTATGAGTCGGAATCGACTCAATGGAAACGGTTTTATCCCCCCTTTACAGATAAGGAAAGGGAGACCCAGTTTAAATAACTTGACCAAAGTCCTTCAGCTAGAAATGAAAGGAGTCAGGATTCAAAGTCAGTTCTGTCTGAATCCAGAGTTCAAACTCTGCCTTCCTGGTGGTCCAGGAGAATGGATGACAATATATTAGATTCTGCTATTATTCTTCCAGGCCATTAGTGAGTTAAAAAGAATTATAGATAATCTGATAGCTGCCTAATGTCCATGTGAAAAAAAATTATACTACGTTTTCTTGGTCCTAAGTCCCACTTAAATTTTATTTTATTCTTCTTTCTTTTCTTTATTGTGCCTTTAGGGTGAAAGTTTACAGCTCAAGTTTCTCATATAAAAATTTATACACACATTGTTATGTGACCCTAGTTGCTATCCCTATAATGTGACA
>NW_004444002.1:278187-280160 GCF_000243295.1 Trichechus manatus latirostris | reverse complement strand
AGACCATTAAGTCTGGTCTTTTTACTAGAGTTTGAGCTCTGCACCGCACTTTTCTTCAGCTCTGTCAGGGACTCTATGTTGTATTCCCTCTCAGGGCAGTCATTGGTGGTAGCCAGGCACCATGTAGTTCTGGTTTCAGGCTGATGGAGTCTCTGGTTCATGTGACCCTTTTTGTCTCTTGGGCTAATATTTTCCTTGTGTCTTTGGTGTTCTTCATTCTCCTTTGCTCCAGGTAGGTTGGGACCAAATGATGCATCTTAGATGGCCACTTGCTAGCTGTTAAGATCCCAGATGCCACTCACCAAAGTGGGATGCAGAACATTTCTTAATAAACTTTGTTATGCCAGTTGACCTAGATATCCCCTGAAACCATCTTCCCCCCAGACCCCTGTCCCTGCTACCTGTCCCTTGAAGTGTTTGGTTGTGTTCAGGAAACTTCTTAGCTTTTTGTTTAGTTCAGTTGTGCTGACTTCCCCTGTATTGTGTGTTGTCCTTCACTGAGCTTACATATGCGTCTATGTTCATGACGGATATTGGTCTGTAATTTTCTTTTTTTGTGGTATCTTTACCTGGTTTTAATATCAAGGTTATGCTGGCTGCATAGAATGAGTTTGGGAGTATTCCATCCTTTTCTGTGCTCTGAAATACTTTTAGTAGAAGTGGTGTTAACTCTTCAGAAAGTTTGGTAGAATTCTCCAGTGAAGCCTTCAGGGCCAAGGCTTTTTTTTGGTTAGGAGTTTTTAAATTGCCTTTTCAATCTCTGATTTTGTTATAGGTTGCTTTAGTTTTTCTACCTGTGTGTGTGTTAGTTTAGGTAGATAGTATGTTTCTAGAAATTTGTCCGTTTCCTCTAGGTTTTCAAATTTGTTGGAGTACAGTTTCTCAAAGCATTCTGTTATGATTCTTTTAATTTCAGTTGGGTCTGTTGTGGTATCACCCATCTCATTTCTTATTCAGAGTATTTGCTTCCTCTCAAGTTTTTCTTTTGTCAGTTTGGCCAGTGATTTATTGATTTTTTTCAATCTTTTCAAAGAACCAGCTTTTGGTCTTGTTAACTCTTTCAATTGTTTTCCTATTCTTTATTTCATTTAATTCTGCTCTAATTTTTATTGTTTGCTTTCTCCTGGTGCCTGAGGGCTTCTTTTGCTGCTCTCTTCCTCTTGTTCGAATTGTAGGGTTAATGTTTTGATTTTTGCCCTTCTTCTTTTTGGATGTATGCATTTACTGCTATAAATTGACCTCTGAGCACTGCTTTTGCTATGTCCCAAAAGTTCTGGTAGAGTGTGTTTTCATTCTCATTTGATTCTGTGAATTTCCTCATTCCGTCCTTTATTTCTTCTATAACCCAGTAGTTTATGAACAAGGTGTTATTCAGTTTCCATGTGTTTGATTTTTTCTGCTTGCTTTTTCTGTTGTTGATTTCTACTTTTATGACTTTATGGTCAGAAAAGATGCTTTGTAATATTTCGATGTTTCGGATTCTGTTAAGGCTTGCTCTGTGGCCTAATATGTGGTCTGTTCTGGAGAATGTTGCATGTGCATTGGAAAAGAAAGTATACTTGGCTGCTGTTGGGTGGAGTTTTCTGTATGTGTCTGTGAGATCAAGTTGGTTGATTGTGGCATTTAGATCTTCTGTGTCTTTATTGAGCTTCTTTCTGGATGTTCTGTCCTTCACTGAAAGTGGTGTGTTGAAGTCTCCTACTATTATTGTGGAGTTGTCTGTTTCTCTTTTCAATGCTATTAGAGTTTATATATTTTGGAGCCCTGTCATTGGGTACGTAAATATTTATTATGGTTGTGTCCTGGTGTATTGACGCTTTAATCATTATATAGTGTCCTTCCTTATCCTTTGTGGTGGATTTTGCTTTAAAGTCTGTTTTGTCAGAGATTAATATTGCCACTCCTGCTCTTTTTTGAGTGTCGTTTGCTTGATATATTTTTTTTCCATTCTTTGAGTTTTAGTTTGTTTGTGT